>NC_073245.2:30020394-30333157 GCF_029281585.2 Gorilla gorilla gorilla
GGTATAATAAAGTGGGGTCAGGGAAAAATATTTTTTCCCAAATAGGAAAAATAAATGGGTAAAAAAAAGCGTACTATCAAAATCAATTTTACATTTCGTTTTGCTTTTATTTATTTATTATTTATTTTTGAGACCAAGTCTAGCTCTGTCGCCCAGGCTGGAGTGCAGTGGCGAGATCTCGGCTCACTGCAACCTCCGCCTCCTGGGTTCAAGCGATTCTACTGCCTCAGCCTCCAAGTAGCTGGGATTAGAGGCGCGTGCCACCACGCCCAGCTAATTTTTATTTCTTTCCTTTTTTTTTTTTAGTAGCGAGGGGGTTTCGCCATGTTGGCCAGGTTGGTCTCGAACTGCTGAACTCAAGTGATCTGCCCGCCTTGGCCTCCCAGTGTTGGGATTACAGGCGTGAGCCACCGCGCCCGGCCTTCTTTTTGTTTTTAAACGTGGTATTGACATTTTAAGATGACATCTGCAACTCGCAACACTGGGACAAGCGATTCTGGGTCATGAATTCTCCCATTCCTCATTTACTCTGCAGCACCGGGTGGCTGCGAACTCTGCTCTTCTGCTTGGGTTTCCGCATCACCAGCAGCTTCTTTCCTTCCCAGGTGTCGCCGCCTCCTTTCTGCAGCCGCTGCCCGGGAGGGGTTCCGAGGTTCTGGGCAGCCACAGCCCCGGAGGCCTTACAGGAGCGACCTGGCAATTCCCGCCGCCGGCCGCCAGAGGAAGCTGCTTTGCTGCTGTAGTTGCCGGGCAACTCGTAGCCCGGAAGCAGTACCGCGTCTCGCTCGGTTCGGCGGCTGCCACGCTCCGGGAGACTTCCGGCAGGGCGGGCGAGGGGTCTTGGCGAACGGTCTTCGGAAGCGGCGGCGGCGCGATGACCACGCTACGGGCCTTCACCTGCGACGACCTATTCCGCTTCAACAACATGTGAGTGACACGCGCCTAGGGCCAGCCGCTCCTGGCCGGGCCCCGCTTCCCGGCCCCGCCAGCTCCTGCCCCAGCCGCGCCTTCCCGGCCGGACCCCAAGCCCGGGCGGGGACCCGCGAGAACCACCCCCGCCGGCCGACACGGGCGCCTCCCTGGGGCCACAGGGTCCAGGGAGAGGTGGGCCTGGAGTCGACGCACGCCGGCCTTGGCGACCTTGGCCGAGGTGCTCAAACTTTGTCTCTGGACCCTGCGAGCTCGCAGGTTCTGGGGCAGCGCTCGGGCCTCCGCTCGTGGTCGCTGTCAGGAGGCGCTGGGGTGATGGGGCGAGCTGGAGACGCGGCCTCGAGCCCACGACCTGGGCCTCTCGCCCTGCCCTACTGCTTGCTGGCTCGTGGCCGGGCCGGGCCGCGCCTCTTCTGGGCAGTGGGCACCGCCGAAGGCCGGGCCGCAGAGGGGGCTTGCGAGGATCGGAAGCTGGTCAGCAGCTGTTGGGATGTGTACATCGTGAAGCCCACCTGGTGGCCGTGGTTAAATTGTATCCAAATGAAATGACACTGATCACTGTGTCCCCTGCAGCAGATGCTGTCTCAGTCATGGTTAGTGTTTGCAAGTTTAGTTACTGTAGCTGCGCACCCCGGTGTACACACCTTTCCTCTGTGAGGAGTCACGGCAGATCTTAGGGGAGGCTCGCTGTGCCCAGAGCCCTGGATGCAGTTTCTTTGGATTCGAGTTAAGGCCAGACCTCTGATTTGCAGGTACCAATTTTTTTTTTTAAGAAAACATTTTATTATGAAGATTCCCACACATTTAGAAAAGTTGGAGGAATTTCACCATGTGCTTTTATAGACACTTTTCCTGGATTCTGCAGTTAACATTTTGCTACACTGGTATCTCTCCTCCCTTCCCATCTATCAGTCCTGGATCCACTTTAAAAAAACAACAGGGCGGTATGTGAAAACTAAGGGCCAAGTGGTTCCGATTCAAGTGTCAGGAAGATGGAAAGAACTATGGGATAAGATGGCTGGGAACATTTCAAAGAGGGGGTGAGCCTTGAAGATGGATAACACATTGGTAAGTGAGGAAGGAGGAAGTTCCGGAGAAGGAGCGGGGCATGAAAGTGGGGAAACTTGAAGTGCGGTGAGACAACTGGGATCAGTGCGAATCTAGTGGCTGGTTTCTGTCACTGAGCAGTCAGGAGGAAATGGGTGAAACAGGAGGGGTTTAGACTTGATCCTGTGGAAAGAATTTTGTGTTGGGCCAGTGTGGTAGCTACGGTGACTTGTGTTGAACTCACTGTTCCCTGCATTGTTCTGAGTGCCCACGTAATAATCCAGTTAATCCTCACGATTCTTTGAGGTGCTGTCACCCCCATTTTGTGTATGAGTAAACCAAGGCATGGCAAGCGCAAGTGAATTGGCCCAGGTGAGAATGAGTAAAGCAAGGAATTTCATCCAAGGATATTGGCTCTGGAGCAGTGGTTCTGAAAGACTTGGTGCCTGTGGTCAGGGGACCATGTTAGAAACGCACATTCCGTTCGCGATCCACTGCTCTGGAGTGGGTCTTAACCCACCTGGAGCCTCTGGAGAGGCTCACCCTCTCTTTAGTGTTCCCAGCCGTCTCATCCCATAGTCCTTTCTATCCTCCTGACCCTTGAATCGGAACCACTTGGTTTTTCGTTTTCACGTACTGCCCTGTTGTTTTTAGAAGTGGATCTAGGATTGATAGGTGGGCAGAGAGAAATGATGAAGCCAGTGTAGCAAAGTGTTCACTGTAGAATCCAGGTGATGGATTCAAATTCTTAACCATTGAGCTCTGTGGGCTGTCATGTGATGACAGCAGGTAAACTGGGCAGGTAAGCCATTCAGGAGGCCTTGGCAGTGGCCCAGAGATGATGACTTGACAGAGGCTTCAGTTCGGGAGGTGCAGCATGGGAGGTGACAGGGTGCCTTGAAGCTTCAAGAAAAGGCAGAGCCTCATGGAGAATCAGTTTTAACTGAAGATCTAGGAAAGGACAACAGTTTTACATGGAAATGAATAGAAAGAAAATACACAGGAACACTTGCAAGAAAATATTAGATTTCAGAGAATCATGTGGCCTCTTCAGAATGTGCCAGTAGGGGAACTCCACTTATTCCCCATTTTCTTTTATTTTTTGAGACAGGGTCTCGCTCTGTCGCCCAGACGGGAGTGCAGTGGCACAATCCTAGGTCGCTTTAGTCTCAAGCTCCCAGGCCCAGGCAATCCTCCTGCCTCAGCCTCCCGAGTAGTTGGGACTACAGGCACGTGCTGCCACACCCCACTAATTTTTTAATTTTTTTGTAGAGACAGGGTCTTGTTTTGTTACCCGGGCTGGTCTGGAACTCCCAGGCTCAAGTGATTCTCCCACCTAATCCTTCCAAAGTGCTGGAATTACAAGTGTGAGCCACCACACCTGGTTCCCATTTTTTTGTATTTACTTGCCTCTTTGATTAGGGCATTTTGGTAGAAAACTCTGAGAATGACTCAGATTAGATGATGCAGTTGGAATTGAAATAATCCATGGATGTAGAACACTGCAATTAATTTAACACATATTTTATTCTTGGAAAAGTATTTTAGTGCCTACTGTGTGCCAGTTCTAGAGACACAGCAGTGAACAAGACATAAACAAAAAGATGTCTTTATAGAATGTAGATTTTCCCCTCTAAACACCTTAATGTATCATAAAGTAGCTGTGACTTCATAGAACACCTGAAACAATTTTGGGGACCCCCTCAAATCCTGGCCCACACCTTGGGAATCACAGTGCGGGGAGTCATGTGGAACTTAGTGTTCAATTACAAAGGAAAATAGAAGCAGGGAAGGAAAGCTGGAAGTGAGTGGGGATTCAGCTTTAGTTTGGGGGTTCAGGGAGACTGCCCTTGAAGAAAGACCTGGGGAAGTTAGGAATGAGTTACATGAACACTGGGGGCCAGGGGAGCTTCCAGATAGAGGGAACAGTAAGTGAAGACACCCCTGTTTGAAATAGGAGGCAGGCCTCATGGCTGGTACAGAGTGAACATGGGAGGGTAAGGGGATAACAGCAGAGAGTTAGAAGGGCAGGGCCTGGAGAGGCCATCATAAGACCTGAGCTTCTCTGCCAAGTGCACCAAGAAACCCAGGTGGAGGGGCCAGGAAGGCATCTGGGCATGGGCGTCTCAAGATTAGGTCTGAGCTAAAGATGGAAATTTGGGGGTCAGCACAAGTGTAGAAAAAAAGGCTAAGAGTCTGTAAGATGGCGCCTTAGGGCATCAAGTGTTCAAGTAAAGGAGACCATGTGGCTCAGTGAGGTGAGAGGAGAACCCCATGGTCTCAGAAGCTGAGTGAAGACAGCATTTCAGGCTGTCCCAGGAGTGGGAAGCTGTTCAAGAGTAGCTGATGGCTCAGTGCACATCGTATTTGTACATTTCTTCCAGGAAAGAGAAATTGAAGATGCAGATGCAGGAGGGAAAGAGAATTGCAGGAGGAGGGTCCCGAGTACTGAGGGGGTCTCTCGCCCACACTCCGTGCCTATTGACAGGAGAGCAAGTAGCATATGGGTGCAGATGCCTGTGTGCGTGGGTTTGGTGGGGGGGGGACTTTGGCGAAGACTTCTTCTTCCTGTTTTCTCTTCTTAGTGATGAAGTAGGAAGCCCCTGAGTTGGTGGGGCTGGAGGTGAGGGTGCGGGTGGGCAGACGAGAGGAGATAAAGCAGTCCAGTCGTCGAAAGGTGTGGTGGAGTGACTCCCTGCACTGTATTAGAGCAGTGATTCTCAAGGAGTGGGCCAGGGTTTGGGGTCCCCAAGATTGTTTCAGGTGTTGTGTGAGGTTAGAGCTATCTTCATGATGTATTAAGAAGGTTTTTCATCTTTTCCACTGTCATTCCCTCACAAGTACACAGTGGAGCTTCCCAAGGTGTGATCTTTCAGCAGCAAGCATAATAAATGCTTGAGAATCCCGTTGTCTTTTAAGCAGGACGTTGCAGAATTGTTAAAACAATGCCATTGTTGTCACTGGATTTTGTTTTGTTTTGTTTTTGGAAGTATAGTGATTTTTTTGGTAAAGGTATTTGTGTTAACGTGTAATTGATTTATTATTTTTGAGTGAATATTTAAAATTTTTAAATCTCAGTAGATATTACCCGTATAAACAAAAGTTCTTTGGAGTCTTCAGTAACTTTTTAGTGTAAAGGAGTTCTGAAACCAAATAGTTTAAGAACTGCTGGACTACAGAAATATGATATGACTAGCATCGTTATGGGTCTCAAAGGAGAATTTGACTAGAAATCGGAAGAGAACAGTTGAAAAGTAGCTGGTTTTGAACCTGACAAAATAGTGGCTCCATTAATTGACTAGGGAAGTGAGGGGATGGAGATGGGTTTTCAGAATGCAGATTTGGGAATGGTGAGCTGCCCACAGCATCAGAGCCAGGTTGGGAGGCATCCACTAAGAACACGTGATTGAACACATAGGAATGGGGATGGTGGGGACAGGGAGGTGGGAGTGTAGAATAGGAGTGGGGAGCAAAAACCAAGTGGTGGGAGTGACCACATTTAGAGGGTGGAATAAAGGAGCAATTGTCAGGGAAGACCCAGACACAGGCAGGGAGGATCCATGGGGTTGGATGCTGCAGCGGGTGAGTTTGACCTTCTGTCTCTGCGAGATACATCCCTAGTTGGTCTCCAGTTCCATTAGCAATTTATTGCCACTTAGAAAACACAAGATGTAGATTTATTAACTTGAATTTTAAAGAAGCAAGTAGCAGTTAAGCGAAAAAATATGTAAACACCTTAATAGTTGCTGTGACAGCTTATTATGGCTATTAGGTAGATTAAATCATCTGCCTCAGCCCTAAAGTTGGCCTTAAAGTTGTTGATGAAACATGTTTTGTTTTCCTTGTGGCATATTATTGTTAGCTTTAGCAGGCTTATTTCAACTGGTTATTGTAAACGCTGCTTACTAGAGACATTTCTCTTGTTTCTTTCAGTAACTTGGATCCACTTACAGAAACTGTATCCTTTTTTACAAAAAAAAAAGTTGAATGAAGATTTACTGAGAATAAAGAAAACAGAGAAATGAAAGGAAAACACAGAGGAGTACTGAAAAGTTTAAAAACTTGTAGGTCAGGAAACATCATAAGCAACCCTGAAAGCAATTTTAAAAAGTGAAACTGAGAACAAGGGTTGTCTTAGATCTGCTGACAAACTGTTAATATCATGACTTGGTAGAAATCTGTAACATCATAGCTCCCCTGCCAACCTTGCCCCTCAGGAGTCAGCATGGCTGTATTCACCAGAAAGCACAGTGACTTCAGCAAGGTGGCTGCATAGTCCCTAGTGTGAACAAAGTCTGCAGATAAGCAGTCCCAGGCAGGTGATGCTTCCATGAAGACACCAACAGCCAGGCTCTTTGCAGTTTAAGCACTCTACCACTCCCAGGGTGGCCGTAACCTTGTTCCAGATGCTGCCACAGCAAACAGCATCACAACCATGTTTCCGGCAGCAGAATCAGCAGAGGGGATGGTGAGGGTGTTCTTTCCTTTTAAGAGTACCTTTGGGCCTGTACTCCCAGCACTTTGGGAGGCCACGGCAGGCAGATCACGAGGTCAGGCGTTCAAGACCAGCCTGGCCAACATGGTGAAACCCCGTCCGTCTCTAGTAAAAATACAAGAATTAGCCAGCCGTGGTGGCTCACTCCGTAATCCCAGCTACTTAGGAGGCTGAGGCAGGAGAATCGCTTGAACCAGGACCCGGGAGGCAGAGGTTGCAGTGAGCCGAGATCGCGCCACTGCACTCCAGCCTGGGCTACATGTAGAGCAAGACTCCATCTCAAAAAAAAAAAAAAAAAAGGAGAGTACCTTTGGGAAATGCCACACAGGCCCGCTCTGTCTCATTGACCGGCACCTGTTTCATGCTTCACCTGTCTGCCGAATCCTATCTAGAGTCCAGAAATGTGCCCTGCTTTATAAATTGGGACTTGTTACTAAAGTGAAGAAAGGCTTTGAGGTAACAATGAACAGTGTCTATTATTGTCCTAATGGAAAAATGGGGCAAAGATGTGAAGATAGGATACTCTGGTTATGCTGCTGTAACAGATAACCCCACATCTCTAGTGGCTTACAACACAAAGTTTGGATTCTGGGTTATGCTCTGTGTCTACTGTAGGTGGGTAGGAGGGTTCTGCTAACCGGTAATTTATCAAAAGAGGGCATATAGGAGCTTAATGAACGTGTTAAGAGTTCAGTCTCATCAGTCAAAAGACATGTAAACTAAAACCAAAATGAGATGCCATATTTTATGTATCAGCCAAGATTTTAAAAAATGATAAACCTCAGTGCTGATGATGGTGAGGTGAGAGGAACATTCTCATAAATTGCTAGTGACAATATAAATTGCTATTATCTTTCCGGAAGGCACTTTGGAAATAGTAATTCCATTTCCTGAAAGCTGAAAATAAGAAGAAATAGAGGCAGTTTGTCAGTGGTTGACAAAATAAGGCCCATAGGCCAAATCTGGCCCACTGCCTGTTTTTGTAAATAAAATGTTATTGGGACACCACGCTGATTAATTTATATCTTTTTCTGTGGCTTTTGCAGTTTGAGTAGTTCAGCAGGGACTGTATGGCCCACAAAGCCTAGGATGTTGACTATTTGGCCTTTTACAGAAAAAGTTTGCTAACCCCTGAGTTATACCATTACAAAAATTATTTATTGCAGGAGAGTTACTAAGCATTTGGAATAAGATTCACACACAACAATCAGGAGATGGTTAAGTAAATTAAGCTGTACTGAAGAAGGATTTCAAACATTTTTTTGAGAAACTGGAAATGACCCAGGTGTCCATTGTCAGGATACAGGCTATTTAAGGTGTCTCTTCACATAAAGAAATACTATACAGCAGTAAAAATTAACTTACAGGTACAGGCAGCAACAGGACTACATATCAGAAACAAAACTGAATGGGAAAAGCGAAAAATCTCTGCAGTGTTCATCTGGATTTTTTAAATTATGACTAATGATATCACCACTTTTAAGATTTTTGAAGAATTTTGAATGACAAAAGTTTCACTATATAGGAAGGAAGGATTTTAGGATGCAAACCCGTTTATATGGTGTGCTTCCAGTGACATTTAAAATTTGCAGTGAAAGTCCCATAATCCAAGTGAGCCTATATTTGAAAGTAACCTGTTAGGTCCTAGAGGTCGACGGGAGGGAGGGGTGTCTGGGACTCCTCTGTTAGCCACAGAAGAGATGGTTGTGGTGTATGTCAGTGGCTGGCTGGCAGGAAGACTGGCTGTCCTGCCATGTTAAGGGTTGTATTTGAGCGGTATTCAAAATAATGATGGTCCTTCAGAGGAGATTTTGAAGAATTTCGCACTGAACAGGTTTTCCGGGAACTTAAAAAATATATTTATGTATGATTGATGGTGTCCTCTGATAAATTGCATCAGAAAGTTTATACTAACAAGAAATATATTTTCATCCATTAAAGTACAGAGTAAAAAGAAGAAGAGAAATGTAGGAATGATTACATGTCAGTAAGGATATCCCAAGGTTGAAGAGTGAAGTCATGAGCAAATTATTCAGGCATTTACTGTTAACATAGTTGATTCCTTAAGTCAGCTTTTATCTGCATTACTAGAAATGCAGGATTTGAATCAGTGGAGAGGAAAAACTGGGTAATTAAGTTGGCTCTGGAAGGACTTAGGTTGTAAAGTTATTTTCACAGTCTCATAGCTGAAGTCAAAGTAGGAACTAGCCATTAATTTTTCAGTGCAATTATGTAAACATCAGTGTATTGAGCATCTACTGTGTACCAGGCGCCAGAGACAGAGGGAACATGATATTCATAGACTAAGAGGAGGCAGACCGCAAACAAACAATATCAGGTGATAAATGGAGAGACTTAGATATGGTATGGTCAGTAGGGAAGTAGACTGTAGAACTTTGGGGTCCTGATTCTCTGCTTTCTATTAGACAGTGCTATCACCATTCCACACTTGAGGCTATATGTCCAGGCAATTTTGTTAAAAATCAGTGATAACCTAAATATTTCATGTAATGGTATGTATGATTATAGGACTCATACAGAGCTGGGGATAAAGTAACAGTATACTTTTTAAAGGAAACTTTTTTTACAATATCCCTTAATGAAGAACTTTTTACTGTCCATTACTTTTCACACTCCTTAACAGGACTCTAGTATGGGATTCCTTTCTACCTACAATACCTCGCCCACTGGCCAGAGTATTTCATTGTTGCAGAGGCACCTGGTGGAGAATTAATGGGTTATAGTAAGTATAATACCACTAGTGTTTTGTGGAGTAGGTAAAGATTTTAATATAGATTTCAACTGATTGCTTTAGACTGCAGAATTGGAATATAATCATGATGCTTGTAATTTTATTTCCTCTTCAACAATTCAAGAACTTACTGATCTCTGTTTTGGGCATTGTGCTAGGCCCAGGCGATAACGGCAGTGAACCAGACAGACATGGTCTTAGTCTTCTTAAATCTTTCCTTCTAAAAAAAAAAAAATCTTTCATTCTAAGGCCGGGTACAGTGGCTCACACCTGTAATCCCAACACTTTGGAAGGCCAAGGCAGGCAGATCCTTTGAGGTCAGGAATTCAAGATCGGCCTGGCCAAATGGTGAAAGCCCGCCTCTACTAAAAATACAAAAAATTAGCTGGGCGTGGTATCGCGTGCCTATAATCCCAGCTACTCAGGAAGCTGAGGCGGGAGAATCACTTGAACCCCGGAGGCAGAACTTGCAGTGGGCTGAGATCATGCCACTGCACTCCAGCCTGGGTGACACAGTGAGACTCCGTCTCAAAAAAAAAAAAATCTTTCATTCTATACTTTTGTTAAATTTCTACATGGTTTATTTAGTACATAATGCAGGCATCATAGCATCCTCATTGAATTAGCGTTACTAACAGAACCTTTAGCTCTGAACTATATGTGTACATCCAAATGTACCCACATATACCCACACCCATATGAAATGCAGATATTTGAAAAAATACATACTCTGGTTTTTTTTTTTCAAAATTAGTTGTGTTTTAAGTATATCATTCTTTTTTGTTCTAATTCTGATTTTAGAACTATTCTAAATGTAACATATAGTGTTACATTTACAAGTGAATTTCAAATAAAAGCACTGTTAGCTGGATGACCTCAGGTGGTACTTAAAAACTTCGTTATTAGTTTCCTTTGTAATAAAAACATACTGAAGAGTAATTCTATATTTATGGGTAAATCAGTGTCTAGTTACTGAATGTGATTTTTGTTGTTGTTGGCAGTTATGGGTAAAGCAGAAGGCTCAGTAGCTAGGGAAGAATGGCACGGGCACGTCACAGCTCTGTCTGTTGCCCCAGAATTTCGACGCCTTGGTTTGGCTGCTAAACTTATGGAGTTACTAGAGGAGATTTCAGAAAGGTGAGATTCAGTTTTTCAAATACACTTAGTGATTTGTGGACCCCTAACCATTTTCTTCCCTTCAGGCTGAATAACTGTCGTGCTTTACAGTTCACAGGAATTTCATCTTCCATCTCCAGTAGTCCTTAGAACAATTCTGTCACATAGTCAAAGTGATATTGTTTCTATTTTGCCATTGAGGAAATTAAGGCAAAGTGTTGTAGTGACCCACTGTAGGCCTATAAGCCGAGGAATTGGTGGAATCAGTTCCAAAGGCTAGCTCTCGAGGTTTCTCTTAGTGTTCCCGCCACGGTGGCACACATTCCTAAAATCTGTTACCATTGCCTTGCCATCTGAATAAATTTTTAGCAGTGCTCCTTGGCCACAAGAAAATAGTTCAGTCTTAAGCAGTTATATTCTAACTAACTGTTTAATAAGTATTTATAGCCTAACAGCTAATAGCCATTTAGAAAAAAAGTAAATTGAAAGAAGAAATATTTTCATTTCATTCTTAAATAATTGTGGCTAGCTACTAATGAGATGTGTGCACCTGTTGGACATTAAATGACTTGGCACGACCACCTGCATTCCTGTTTCATATTGATTTTCATCTAGTATTTTTTTTTAATCACAGCAACTGCCAGAAACTCAGCTTCATAGAAATATTATGTCATTAAGAGGAATGTAGCATGATCTTAGGTTGAATTTGTGAACTACTTCAAACTAGTTTGCCAATATCTGACATGTAAGGTTTTGCTGTTTTCCCTGAACATTCGAAATATCCTTTGGTGGCTGTATGAGTTTGGGACACTTTAGGGCACCTGAGTGCACAGTTTGCGAACTGCCAGCATGGCATCTTTTTTTTTTTTTTTTTTAAGAGACGTGTTGTATATATCAAACCTCTTCATTACTGGAGATAAAAGTAATACAATAAATAGAAGAGAAGGCCCCTCCTCGTATCTTCATTCTAGAAGAGGGATGTTTGTAGAAGCTTCACCTGTTGTCAAGCTGCCATTTCTTTCTCCACTGTAATTTCCTAAAAGTGTGGTAGGAAAGAGAATAGTTGCTGAGAAGGGTTCTTGAGCTTAATTTCTACTTAATTATTAGATTTAGTAAAGGCAAGTTTTAAAGAAGTAACTGTGGCCTGACAAAGACTTCAAGGCAAATTAGAGGCAAAGGAGCTCAAACTCATTCAGAGAAGAAATTGTGTTAGCTGAAAAAGAAGTTGGTGCTAATCTTTAAGATTTTTTAAAGTTCTCTCTAGACCAAACAAAAAGGGAAGAAAATTTTAGCATGATTATAGTTTACACACATTTATTAATGGCATTATGTTGAAAAAGAGTATTTGGCATTATTGTATAGTGAACAGGGAGTTAGAAAGTGGGTTGTTCAATGAGAACACATGGACACAGGGAGGGGAACATCACACACCGGGGCCTGTCGGGGGTCGGGGTCTAAGGGAGGGATAGAATTAGGATAAATACGTAATGTAGATGACGAGTTGATGGGTGCAGCAAACCACCATGGCACGTGTATACCTATGTAACAAACCTGCACGTTCTGCACATGTATCCCAGAACTTAAAGTATAATAATAAAAAAAAAAAAAGTAGGTCGTAACTAGCTATGACCTTGCACATATAATGTAAGGTATTTGTATGATAGATTCTCCCTCTGAGTAGAAAACCACTAAGCTCTCTTCCCTTCCAGTTTCTAAGCCTTCATTATTTTAGACTAGTTGCTAAGATTTAAGTAATCTTTATTTGTAGGCATATATATACATATACACATACATGATACATATACATATGCTTATATACACTATATACATGTATACATAGTGCATACAATGTATACATTAAAAATAGAAACCAAACAAGTAGAGGAGAAGAAAAATTGAATGATAGAAATCAACTCCAAAGAAGAGAAAAAGGAAACTAAACCAGCAAAACAAAATGCATGAAATAAAATGGTAGCCCAGAATCCAAATATTGTCAGTAATTACAACAGTAAACGTTAATGGACTTAGGACTTTATTTATTTATTATTAGTTTTTGAGATGGGGTCTTGCTCTGTTGCTCAGGCTGGAGTGCAGCAGCGTGATCTCGGCTCACTGCAACGTCTGCCTCCCAGGCTCAAATGATTTTCCTGCGTCAGCCTCTGAGTAGCTGGGATTACAGGCGCCCACGACCATGCACGGCCGGCTATGATGACTCTATTTAAAAGACAAAGGCTGTCTGTATTGTTTACAGGGAATATGTGTAAAATATATTAAAATATTTTTAATACAGAAAGATTGAAAGTAAATTTTTAAATTACCTTGCAAATTCTAACCAAAAGAAAGTTAGAATACTTATTAATAATAGTTAAATTATAGTTGAATAATTATTACCAGCATAAAAAAGGGTCACTGCATATTGATAAAATATTTAATCAAGGAAGTAACAAGTCTGGGAGTGGTGGCTCATGACTGTAATCCCAGCACCTTGGGAGGCCAAGACAGGTGGATCACTTGAGGTCAGGAGTTCCAGACCAGTCTGGCCAACATGGTGAAATCCCGTCTCGACTAAAAATACAAAAATTAGCCGGGTGTGGTAGCACGTGACTGTAATCCCAGCTACTCGGGAGGCTGAGGCAGGAGAATTGCTTGAACCTGGGAGGCGAAGATTACAGTGAGCCAAGATCACGCCATTGCACTCCAGCCTGTGCAACAGAGCGAGACTCCATCTCAAAAAAAAAAAATAGCGATTTAAAATGGTATATACCAAGTGACATCATTTCAAAGTAAAAATGCACAAATTGACAAAACTACAAGGAGAAATAGACAAATTATTATTATAATGGGAGATTTAGACATGCTTTTTTCTAATTGATAGAACAATGAGATAGAAATTTGTCAAGCCTATAGAACAAGAATCAGCAATTTTCTTCTGGGTCAGATAGTAAATATTCAGGCATTACAGGCCACCTAAAGTCTTGGTTACATAGTTTTTTGTTTTGTTTTGTTTTGTTTTTAACAACCATTGCAAAAACCATTCTTAGCTTGAAGGCAGTAGCAAAATAGTTTATAAGCCAACCCCTGCCCTAAAGAATTTCAATCAGTAGCCCAAAATCTTTTCACGAAGAAAGCTGTGGCTTCTCTGGCCAATTTTACTAAACATTTAAGAAATAATGACTGAAAGATCACTTTTACACAAACTATTTTGCACAAGCCAAAAAAGGGGACATTCTCAACTTATTTTTTAAGGCCAGGATAACCTTGATAACAATACTTGACAAAATATGGGAAAGGAAAATTCGAGGAACATCTCACTCAGATGCAAAATCTCGGAAAAATAATTAGCAAAGTGGATTTGGCACTACATCAATAGGATGACACATCAGGAACAAGGTGGTTTCAACTTTACACTAAAGGAGAACACTGGTTATTTTAGAAAGTGCAGCAAACTTGATAAAATCCAATATTCCTTCCTGATAAAAACTGTTAGCAAACTGGGAAATAGAAAGGGGGAACTTCCTTAACCTGAAAAATATCTACAAGAAATTTGTATTAAATATATTTAGTAGTGATACACTGAATGCTTTCCTTTTGAAATTAGGGACAAGTTAGTCCCGCTTCAGTAATTTACTAGAAATTATAGACAGCACAGGAAAGCAGGAAAAAATAAACGATAGGAGGATTGAGAGGAAACAAAACTTATTTTGCACAGATATGATTATATAAATATAAAATCCATAAGAATATAAATATTTAGAATTAATAAAAGGCAAAGTTGTTGGATATAAAGTCAGTATAAAGATCAATTGTATTTACATATGAGAGGAAACAAAACTTACTTATTTTGCACAGATATGATTATACAAATATAAAATCCACAAGAATCTAGAAATAAATGTTTAGAATTAATAAAAGGTAGGCAAGGTTGTTGGATATAAAGTCAGTATAAAAATCAATTGTATTTATATATATATAAACAGTAAAATTTAGAAAAAGATGCCATAGCATGAAAAAACATTAAGTACTTAAGAATCTAGCAAGTGCTATGCAAGACCTCTCTGACATTTAAAAAACTTTTTTGAGAGATATTACAGTAGCCCTGATAAGTGGAGCGATAAACTGTCACTGGATTAGAGGATACAGTAAAACAGGTAATTGACCGCAGTTCCAATGTAATTGCAGTCAAAATCCCAAGCATTTTTTATAGTACTTGTTAAGCTGACTCTGAAACATACAGAGGAACAGAAAGAGCAAAAAAGAGACAAGATATTCTTGAACAACAACAAAAATGGGTGATGTGCCCCTCCAGGTATCAGACTGTAAAGAGTGAGACTGTATCTTAGTGCTGTAGTTATCTAGACCAGTGTTAACAGAATTTGAGAAACAGACCCAAGAATATATGGACTTTAACATACCACAGGAGAGGCATTGCACATCAATAGTATGAAGATAGACTTTTCAGTAAAGGTGGTTGGACAATTGGATGTCCCTATGGGAAAAAAAAATTTCCCAGATTACCACTATTCCATACACAAATCAACTCCAGATTTATTAAAAACCTAGATGTGAAACCAAAACTAAGAAGTCTTTTAAATATAATATGGCAGAGTGTCTCTGTGGCCTCAGTGTAGAACTTTTTAAAAAGGCCATAAAAAGGCTAAGGGAAGGATTCATATATTCAGCTTCACTGAAGTGAAGTAACTTTTTATCAAAAGATAACATAAGGATAATGACAAGACAAACCACAAATTGGAAAAAGATACTTGCAGACATTACACAGTATTGAATATTCACAATACATAGAGAACTGTAGCGGGGGAAAAATTGTATGAAAGATTTAAGTACTATACAGTAGGAGAAATCTAAATGGCCAACCAACAGAAATATATTCAGCATCGTTAGTAATTGGAAATACAAATTAAAATCTGAGATATAGTTACACTGTAAGATTGGCAAAAATAAAAACATGATGCACCAAGCCTTGCTGCTGTGGAATGGAGGCTTACTCACTTCTGTGCAAGAGTAAGTTGGTACAAGCCAGTTGGAAAAACAGTTTGGCATTAACTAATGAAGATGTGCCCTGTGACACAACAGTGAGACTCCTAGCTATAGACCTTACGTGAGACACTCAACAGAAGTATTCATAGGAGCATCGTTTGTAATAGTAAAAGCCAGAAACATATCAACAGGACCGTGAATGACTTGTGCACAAGCCCAGCCACTCTTGAAGCTGACTCTTACAATGTTAGTCGACTGAGAGAAGCAAAAGACAAAAGAATATATGATTCCATGTATATAAACTTCATAAACAGGAGAAACTGTAATAGGTGGTGAATTTGTAGAACAAATGCCTTGAGTTTATCTTTTAAGAAAACGTGTTGTAGCTTTTGAAATACTAGCAAGCAAACATAAAGTCATCTTCTTACACTGCAAAGTAATTGTCATAAATCCTAAGTAATACAAATTTCTATTACCATGTAATCAGCTACAAGGTCCTATTACTACCATTCTGAGTAGTAGTCAAAGCAAGGTAAAAACACGTTTTAAAAAAAATATGTATCTATTACTTTCTAGGGTTTCTCACATTCTAACATTTTCCTTTGTTTTTTTTTTTAAAGAAAGGGTGGATTTTTTGTCGATCTCTTTGTAAGAGTATCTAACCAAGTTGCAGTTAACATGTACAAGCAGTTGGGCTACAGTGTATATAGGACGGTCATAGAGTACTATTCGGCCAGCAACGGGGAGCCTGATGAGGACGCTTATGGTAAGCTCCCTTCCATGGCAGTATCCCCAAGAAGTCGAAACAGTTACATTCTTTCTACAGATTGTAGTATTTGATTATTTTAATAAATGTAGAAGATTCATATTTGACTTTAAAATTTAAATCTCCCTCAACCTACCTTTATGAACCTATTAGTAGTAGTAATTAACTTACCTATTAACTAACCAATGGTTAATTTCTGTACCTTACTGTTTTACTCTGTTACATACATATTATTTTGCTAACAAGAAAACGTGTATTGTGAGCTGAATCCTGGGTGAGGTTTGGTTAGCATCTGGTACACCTGGCAATTGGGAGACATTTATAAATACATTTTGCTTAGAATATGGTGGAAGTGGGGGTAGGGGATAAAACCTCTTATGGGAACTTTACCTATACACTTTACATTTGATATAATACGTTTTTTGGGTGTTTATATTAAACTTTGCTTCTTTACAGATATGAGGAAAGCACTTTCCAGGGATACTGAGAAGAAATCCATCATACCATTACCTCATCCTGTGAGGCCTGAAGACATTGAATAACCCTGGGCAGTGGTTCTTAGGCAGATACTCTAGATGCTTTATGGACAATATTATTTTCATTGGATGATTCTGGAGCTCTATTAGGAGAAAAGTAATCATTTTAGGTCTTAAAGACTTCAAGAAAATACAGGTTATCAATTTATTTTAAATCTCGTTGTTTCCAGTTAGCAATATCATACCTATTAAAGCTGTTCATTGTAACAAAATTCAATCAAAAAGGCAGCTAGGTCAGAAGGAAACATACCACTCTCATGGTTCATAGTATTCACTGTATGTATGCTAGGGAAGAGACTTGCTCCAGTCTCCTCCTTAATTCTGTGCCCGAGAACCACTGCTGCATATATTTGTTTTTAAATTTTGTATTGAACTGTTAATTGAAGCTTTAAAAGCATATATGAAATGTATAAATCTAAGATGTATAATACATTGTTGACTCTATGAATGTTTTCTGAAGTTTGTTAGTCATTTGTAAAACTAAATCAGATTGTAATCCCAGTACTTTGGGAGGCCAAGGCAGGCTGATTGCTTGAGGTCAGGAGTTTGAGACCAGCCTGGCCAAAATCTATACTAAAAAAAATACAAAAATTAGCTGGGCATCCCAGCTATGCAGAAGCTGAAGCACAAGAATTGCTTGAACCCTGGAGGTGGAGGTTGCAGTGAGCTGAGATCATCCCACTGCACTCCAGCCCGGGCAACAGAGTAAGACCCTGCCTCAAAAAAAAAATCAGGATTGTGAAAGGTCATCATTTAAGATACATTTAATTAAATTGTGACTTCCATACATAGTATTTTAAAAATGCACACTTGAAGCAATCACTGTCCAGCATACTTAAGAAGCTCCCTTCTTATCGTGTAGTAAATTCTTCCCAGTCACCTGCGTTCATTCCATTATACTGTTTGTTAGTCCTAGATCTTTTCTCCTCTTCACAATGCTTTGCTTAAATCCTGCCCTTCTAAAAAGCCAAAAAAAAAAACTTGTTTTTTTTTTTTTTTTTGGGAGAGGAAAAAGAACATAATTCCTAAAGAAAGGCCATATAACTATATCATAGGCCAACCATGTATTTTATGTGTAGTGTCTTCCTCTGTAATATGTGAAAATATCCAGTTAGTGAAAGACTTAACTGAAGAAAAACCCACAAGAAATTATTATTAAACTTTTACTATCGAAAGGATTTACTTTGGTGGAGTTGAGGGTGGGAGAGAAATGAATCTTTATGTTCTCCTGTTTGTTAGAGAATAGCTTTTTCCCTTCCAGCTTTCACAGTGGCACATGCTTATTACAATTCTACCTTGGGAACATGACAGAATTTTTTTCTTATGCATTCATGCAACATAAACAGGTAATTCTAGGAAGACTGTGATTAAGTCACTTGCATTCTGACCTATTATTTTCATCTCTCCCTGACTCTGGGTGAGCCAAAGGCTATTAAGATGATGTTCTCCTGCTCACTCACTAGGCAGACCTCTACTCGAGAAGTGATGATCTGACACCACAGCAGCTGATGCTCGTCCAGTGACTAAAGCAGTCAGGCTGAAAACAGATTTTATCTCAACAACAACAGTCCTATTTTCTTCTGTCCTCAAACACTGTTATTTTCAAGATAAAATTTAGTAACATTACGAAGTAGCTTTTATTCCCTTCGGTGAATAAGATGTGCACATTTAATAATAAATTTGCTTACTAAAGGTCCTTTTAGGGGAAAACAACCTTAAAAATACAGTTCTAGTCCTTGGGCAGTGAACAAAGAAAAAATGTGCTTGAGAAACACAGTCCAGGTTAAAGGAAAACTCTCAGATCGGTTAATGCAGTTGAATTTTTGCTTGAGAATGTGAGCAACATATCAGCAAATACATTCATTCTTGTGCTACTCTTCATTATTTAGCATAGAGCTACCTTAGGTGTTTCTACACATGCTCTAAACCAAGAGTAAGTTTAACATGTCAGCAGTGAGGAGTAGACATTTTCTACTATAGCACACTGGGAGATGTTTACTGGTACTCTAGGTAGAAATGACTCCATTGTCCACTAAGTTTGGGAAATAAATAATACGGCAACATTGCTACTGGAGATACATAATGTACAGAAGCCTAACTGTAAAGAGATTTGATTAACGAGACTTAAGTCTTTTAGTCCAGAATTTCCCAAATTTATGTGAACATGGGACATCATTTTTCATAGCACACATGTGAACAAGCCATTATTCTTTAAACAAGGTATTACAAACTCAACCACTCTGGAGAACTGATGAGCGCCTAACTGAAATTAGACTAAATTCTTGGTAAACAATGTTTTCTGAACCTTGTTCAGAAATATAATCACTGCAAATTATTTTCCAAGTGGTGTTCTAAAAAACACTTAATATAACTGGCCACTAGTAAGAAGGTAAGGTAAATTAATCCACTCGCATTCAATTCTACAAGGAATGAAACCGTTTTTAAAAGTGGCTTAGAACAAACAATTTACTGAGCACTTACTATGCACCCACCGGGTATATTCCTTTTATAATGTATTCTTCAAAATGAGCTGTCAAACTATTGGCCCATTTTGTGAATGAGGAAAATGAAAATTAAGTTATATAACCATGAGTGGCAGAGCTGGGAAATGAACTCAAGTCTGTGGCTCTGAAGACATGAAAAAGTTACACATTTCAGATGAATGCATAAACTATCTATCTTTATGGGTATGACATGAAGTTACTGTAGAATGTTACCTTAATTACATTTCCTAATGCATAATGTGGACAGACATTAGAAAAGTTTGGACTCAGATGGAAAAAGAAATCCAGCAGTTAAAAAAGTCCTTTACTTGCAATCCCTACCCCTAGCTAACCCAAGAGCATTTAAAAAATAACTTAAAAAGTAGCCATCAAAGATACCAATCAATTTCTTACTGGTGAAATATATAAGAACTTCCAGGAGTCACAAGAGTTCCAAACAATTAATTTATAAAAATAACAAAACATTTGTCTATGAAAAAAAGATCAGGATTCACTCTCATCGACGTCCTCATCTGGATGGTGCTCAGCATCCTCCTTTTCCTGCTGCTGTTTCTTCCACAGTTTGGCCATGGCCAGGAGTTTGAGGTTAGGTTGGTTGGCAGCATCTTCTGGAAAGATGTAATCAAAGTATTCTTCCCAGCCTGCATCAGACTACAGAAATAAAAAATGAAAAGATAAGCAAACGTTGGTGATATACTCACATATCAGAGTGAAGAATTTTTACTGGAAATCCGGATGATTACCTCCATTTTACAAAATAACATGAAAGTCTACTACAGAAAGAACAAGGGCTGGGTCTGAAAGACTGGGAGTGAGTAAGCAGCAACTGTAGCTCAGTGAGAACTAAACTGGTAGAAAAAAATTCTAAAAATCTAAGCACAGCTCCTCTATAGCCAACCAAGATGTTCAGTGTCTCCAACTACATTGTGCAGTCTTACACTTAAGAAAATGTTTAACGATCTTCACATAATATTCACCCAGTAGCAAAAGCCATACATCTGTGCATTATTATTCCAACTCCCTACCCTCCCATCCTCACCTCCTGTCAGTCACTGATTTCACTTCCCAAATATTGTTCTAACAGGCCCTGTGGCCCTGTTCTAGTTCCAGCTTCCATGTCTTGCTCAGCTTATAAAAACTGCTTCCTGATGGGTCTTCTTTCTCCAATCTAAGCCCCTTGAGTCTGCCAGGATGAGATGCCAGCAATCTGGTCACGTCATTTTATGCAAGACAGCCTTCACTGACTCCCACCAAACTCCTTACCGCCTACAAGCCTTCTCTGGATAGGCTCCTATCTGAAAGTTCAGTTCCATCTTCCTCCACACTAACTTCCTATTAAATGCTCTAAAAATATCACACTTCATGAAGTTCCCAGACTCAACCATCACCAAAACACCTTTGCCAACCCCTTCCCATTCTCCACCTCTGACTGGACCATATGTTCTACCCTGTGTTTCCAAAACAGCCAGATTGCAACCATCTCCTACTCCAGGTGGTCTGCTTCCATTCTAAGGTTGTACATATGCCACTTAAAAGTCCACATTTCGAAGTCAGAAGTGTTTCTACTCATGTGACATGAGATGAACAGTCCCAGGGCAGAGTTCTTACCCCATCGTCAGTCTGGACCTTTCTTCTCTTCTTGACTTTCTCTGGCATGAGTTTGTCTACTCTCTCCTTATCTGAAGCTGTTCCAAATTCTTCTTCAAAACTTCGCCAAGATTCCAGCAGCATAAGTCTCTCTTCCTTTTCTTCACAGTTTCGCATGGTTTTGTTAGCTTCTTCATAAATTTGTCTGCATTTAGTCAAACTTCCTTCTTTTCCTGAAGACAACTCAAACTGAGCAAAGCTGATCCATACCTTTAAAAAAAGTTATTATTGAACCAAATTAACCATATCACTCAGAAGACAATAATGTAGTAACAATAAAGCAAATTCCCAGTTAATGACATCGGAAAGTAATGTGTTCATCACTAATGTTTCACAGATGAAAACAATGAATATATGCTTCAATATAAACACTGAAAATATTTGATTCTACATTCTACAATTAAATGTCTGACATAGTCTTAAACTCTTGAAAAGAGTTTAACTTGGCTGGGTGCAGTGGCTCACGCCTGTAATCCCAGCACTTCGGGAGGCTGAGGCGGGCAGATCACGAGGTCAAGAGATCGAGACCATCCTGGCCAACAGGTGAAACCCCGTCTCTACTAAAAATAGAAAAATTAGCCTGGGCATGATGGTGCGCGTCTCTAGTCCCAGCTACTCTGGAGGCTGAGGCAGGAGAATTGCTTGAACCTGGGAGGCGGAGGTTGCAGTGAGCCGAGATAACGCCACTGCACTCCAGCCTAGAGACACAGCAAGACTCTGTCTCAAAAAAAAAAAAAAATAGTTTAACTTTTTTTCAATCTTGTGATACCCAAGCTACTCACATGCAGCATAAACAATGACCTGGTATAAACTTAACATTCCAAACATTCCAAAGTCCTCTGAGACTCACGTTTCTCTTGAAAAGCAAGGAAGTCATTAAAAAAAAAAAAACAAAAACCCAAACACTTAAAATACAGAAATATATCATTTTCTTCTGGACTGCTGATTCAAGCAAAATGAAAGATCATCTACAGAGCAAGGATACCTTGACATGCTGCGTCCGTTGAAGCAACCGCCGGTAAAGGTTTCGTGTTCTTTCTGTTTCTTCCTGCTCAATTTCAAAATCAATATATGATTTCCAAAGCACCTAAGGAAGAAAAGTAAATGGGTCAGTCTTGACATTTACAAAGCAGCATGCCCCCACCCAAAGCACAGCTTAAGTATCACTCTAACCTACATCTAGGAACATAGGATTTTTACTGAACAACTAAAGAACACATGTGGATAAGATAAATAACATTGGTATCTATTAGCTGGCCAAAACTTGGCTAGAATTCCAGATTACAGAAAAAGGGCCTTGGATTCAGTCTTAGAGATTCTCTTTGGAAGTTTTTCAAATGCTTGACTTATCAAGAGCTGAGAAACTTGCCAAGCATCTCCCAGGTACTCCATATTCTAGCCACACGCAATTTGAGCATCCAGAGAGAAAACAGGCCCAGGTTAGCCAGTATGCATATTCTTACCTCTACTGTACATTCCTTGATTATGAGAGTTCAGTGCAACAAGCATTCACTGAACAGGTGCGCACTGGCTCGGTGCGGCCTGGCAGGGAATAAGGATGAATAAACTGTGGCATGGACACCTGAAAGCTGGCAGTCTGGTGGAGGAGCCGAGGACAACTGATGAACTCAGTGATACCTAAAGCCCTGCCTTAATTAATGCAATCAGGGGGCCAAACCATTAAATGAAGGGTCATGTTAGTGCATGAGATTAACAAAACGGCTGGGTGAGTTCTACGACTCCTGTGAGATTCAAATCATTCCTAGCTGTGGTTTGGTGCTACCTTGTGGGTCAAGCTTAACTACTGAAGGCAGGCGAGGACTTTCAGGACAGTGACAACAGAAGTTGCAAGGACATCCTGGTTTAGAGAATACAGGGATGTGCAGTTCCTACCTCCATCCCCCTCGTTCTCCGGGTGGGCCAGCCTGCTGGCTTCTTCCTTGCCTGGCCTCTTCCCCAGCCCCTTTAGGCTTTCCTGCTGCAGAAGGGGCATCACCCACCCCCATGATATCCCAGTTCATCCTGGGCATCATCCTGGATGCCTACTGCTCTGGTATCTAATGAGAGGGCTACTTCCCCTGTCCCCCACAGCCACCTTTCCACGTACAAGCCTAATCTGAGTAGAAGAGACTAAGTTAGTTAGATCATCGTTATACTCTAAAATACACCCACATTTAGATGGTCATCTAAAGTAAGACTAAACACGTATCTCAAACAAAATTATATTTGACTTGAGATGCTCACCTCTGGCATGTCTAAACGTGGCTGACTGATGGCTAATTCATAGATTGCCCGTGCTCTGTCAATATCACCAAGGATTGTCTCTAATTCAGCGAATTTAATCCATGAGGTACAATTTTCAGGTCCAAATTCCAGGAACTTTTCATAAAGCTTCCGGCATCTGTCAAATTCTCGAAGCTGTAGCTCCAATTCTATGTAAACTTTAAATAATTTGTTCTTTGGACATTTGCCTATGGAAGTTCCCTGGAAAATAAAATAACCAGACCACTATGATCCTGTAGTGGATTTAATCTGTGCAGTTATTGCACTGCCCTACAGGCTGTTCTCTGCTGAGGAAGAATCTTGCAAAGTCAACATGGCCTACCATTCTTTCCCTCTGTGGTATCACAATGTTTACTGGTTCTTGACAAAAGGCTGAAGGAAACTCCTCTAATTCACTCAGCAAGAGGCAGTGTTCCAGAATTGTTTGGGCAACTAAATAAAATAAGATTTGAAAGTTTCTCAGGATCTCCTAGGGAATAGGGATGTCAGATGCATAAAACCTCCTATAAATAAAAAGGACAAGGCATGGTGGCTCATGCCTGTAATCCCAGCATTCTGAGAGGCCAACATGGGAGGATCATTTCAGCCCAGGAGGCAGAGGTTGCAGTGAGCCAAGATCGTGCTACTGCATTCCAGCTTGGGGAACAGAGCGAGACCCTGTCTCAAAAAACAAACAAACAAAAAAAAAAAAGAAAAAAAAAAGTAGAACAATTAAGTGCATTTAACACACCAAAAAGTTTGCACAGGATCAGATTACTAATTCTAGTCTGTGGAAAGATTTAGTAACTGGTAGCTATAGAAATTTCCAATATTGAAACAGAATGTTAATTTGCCCCAGGTAATAAGAATAATTTACGCATTATTAGTCAGTGTTTTTACAGATGACGCATGTTTTCTAACATGTCCCAGGCTATAAAGGTATAATACTTCTGTCACTCTTTAAAGTAGAAATTGTACAACTTCCAAGCACCAAGATTTTAATTTCTTTCTCATAGAACTTGACGAGTCATCTTGATCCTTTCTTTACTTACCAATGCTCTTCTGGCTAATGACAGATTCTTCTGTCGTATTTCAAACTGTGCATACAGTATCCACATTTTGGCAAATGTGAACTAGAAAATAAAAGCACAAAAATATCTAGCTTAAAAGCCTCATCCAAATTAAATTGAATTAAAGTTAATTTAAATTAACCAAAGCCATTGGTAATTCGATTTCTCTAAAACTTCAGAGTAAGAGGAATGTAATCTGCTTATTTACAAGCAAAGATCACATTCATTTCACAAAAGTTAGAAACCCACATACCATGATCCAGATACTATATTGTACTGCATGGCATGGTAGCCTCTCCTGAGAACCATGATCCAGATACTGTACTGTACTGCATGGCACGGTAGCCTCTGCTCAGAACAGACTCTGTTTTGTAGGCATGCTTGTATATGGACAGAATGTCCTACCTCTATTCTGAAAAGTAACTCAGTCAACACTTCTACAGAAGGAAACACGCTTTGTTTCTCGTGCTGGGAAACAAGGCAGAGGTAACATCTCAACCATCTACACAAGGGGCACATTGATCTGTGCATGCACACACTCACTGTTACCAACAAACCTGCCTCTGTGTCCCCCGCACACGTTGTGTGCTCTCTGCATGGATGTCTTTCTCCTTCCACTCAGACTATTCACATTACCTAGCCTTCTCTGAATTTATATTATTTGTTTGTCAATGCAGGTTGTCCTCCGACCTAGACTGTGAGCTGTTTTCAGAGGCAAGGAGCATATCTCAGTCTTATTTATGTTGTCCATGGTGGGACAGGGAAGCATTTTATCAATCAATATTATTTCACTGAATTACTTCACAAGTAACAGAAGCGGATTCTGACCTGTTTGAAATGGAACACTTTAGAGCAAACATACCTTTTTGTGAGGAATTAGTTCCAAAGAGGCTTGATACACCTGTCTTGTCCTCTCAGGATCCTGTATTAGGATAAGAAATTTTCACAAAATATTGAAGTCTGCTGCTAACACTCATTTTACTAGTTACTAATTTTACTGATACTGGTAAAAATGTACACCCCCAAAACAGCATGTTTCACAAGTTGTTACTTGCAAACCCTGATTTATGATGTAAAGTATGAACGGCCATGAAACTTCAGTTTAAGAATCACCAACAAGATAGCCACCAAATTCTAAGCCCTTCTTTGTAGAAAGCCTTTTTGCCTGATGGCAGAAAGAAACAAAGATGTTTCATAGTCTCAGATCAAACCCAGAAGGTTAATACAAATGATTTCTGAAAATGCCACTTGATTTTTGCTAAAAGCAAAAATGCATAATCTAGCCATAATTACTCTTATTAATGAGCAAATCCAGGAAACTATATTTCACTAAATTAAGGGCTGGCTCACTGTTCTCTTTCAAGCTCCAAGTGATATCTTGTTGTGCCTCAAGTAAAAATCAAACCAAAGTTAAAAAAGCCCCTCATGTGTGGCCACAACAAGCACAGAGAGTTTAAAATGTTGCAGAGCGAATATATAACTGTATGGATGAACAGCAGCCTATAAAAATTTAAAACTAAATTTCCTTGTTTCAAGAATTATAAACATCTGCAATAGGTGAGCTGTGAATACAGAAGACAGGAAACCATTATCAGCTGACACATAATTCTGTTTTTTCACCTTTGCCTCCAATTCTTCATAGAGTGCATAGTTGATCCAAAGATAAATGTAGCGCTTCCAGTGCCTCTTCTCCTGAATGGGTGGGACATTGGCAATGGCCCTTTCATAGACTTCTCTCACGGCTTCAGCTTCTGCGTCACTTTCTACCAAGCGCAAGTAATCAAACCATGCATCATAATTGTGTGGATTCGCCTAGAAAGACAACCAGTTTAATAAATAAAAAACAAAACCAAGAGCTGCACTTGCCAGGTTAAGCGAGCTGAAAAAAGGCATCAGGCTGACTTTCTATATTTTAGCACCTTTTCTTCTAAATGTTACATGTTCTCTCATTTTAAAAACACCATCCCTGAGACTGCATAAATAGAAAAGAAACAGGAATACAGAGGATAGATTACTGGCCAGGTGTCCCACAGCAAGGACTCCTTCATCTATAGCCATCACTCTCAAGACAGTCAATAATTAGATGCCTATTCTTACCAATGCATTTGCTTAAATATGTGACTATGTATCATTATGTCTGTAACAACAGAATTATATCATGCTCACAATTGTTAAACTTGCTTTTCCAATTAATAGCAATTCATCTTTAACATATCTTGCTAACCTACCACCATATTTAATAACAGACTTAGTCCTTTGCTTGGAGGTATCTTAATTAACTTGACTAAGGAAGAGTATTTTTAAATACACAACAGAATACTGAAGGAAAATGACACTCTCTTTGAATTGAAATCAAAATAGTACATTACAGAAAAAGAGATGCCAATGGAACCCTGTCTAGCATACATCTTTCGTTCAGGCAGTTAAGCTCAAAGGTGATGTGCAGAACAGGTTTTTGGACCAATCTCTGACTCTTCCACCTTCTTCCAACAATGAGCTCAAATGGATTCCACATTTCTTTTGCTCCGGTTCTACATACAGTCAACAATCAACAAAACGACTTACAACATGTAAGTGGCAGAGCAAATCCAAGTGTTGTTTGCTTGCCTTTTCTATCAGCCCTGTTTATTCCTACTTGTCTGAAATAGCTGCCAATTGGATCACAGGCACATCATCACGAGAGTAATCACTAGTAGTGCTATTTGCTATTATTCATTTTAGTGTTGCTAGTATTGATGAGCACATCTTGGGTTATCTGCAGAGTTGACCATCCACACCAGTGCTCACCTTCACTTCTTCTTCGTACTGGAATCTCCGTTTGCTCACAATGATATCTTCAATACCCCGCCTATCACCAAACTTCTTCTCAAAGATGGTATAATTTTTAAAGAGTTCTTGGGCATCTTGTTTTGAAATTCTGTCCAGGGCATACTTGTAAATCACTCGTACCCTTTCAAACTAAATGCAGACAGGATGATTACCTTCTATAAAACAATATTCTCATGCCAGTCACAACTAGGAGAGTAAATATAACAAAATATTACTTATAAGTTAGATTTTGAGGCCTCATAATGTTCAGAGTAAGATGCTTTTCTCCCTCTTGTTGAAGGTATCTCTGTCAGGATGGACCGGTACTCTGCTTTGAGCTCCATATTTAATACTGTCTACCTAACACTGCCAACTGGATGTCTACTGCACATCTCAAACAGGTCCAAAACTGAGCTTCTGTTTCCTCCCCACTCAAACTGGGACTCTCCCCATCTTCCCAATTTTAGTAGGCAAGGCCTAACCTACAGTCACTTGCTCAAGCCAAAACCTTCAGGTGATCCTCAATTCCTCTTTTTTCCTCATACTCCATATTCACTCTTGCAACATGCCCTACCATTTCAATCTCTTCCACATAGCCATTCGCTTCTCCCCAGCCCCCCGGCCATCAAACTCCACTGTTCACCTGGCCCACTTCAAAAGTCTCCCCACTGGTCTACCCTGGTTCCACTTTTGCCATCTACCCTCATACATTCTCCATGAATTAGCCAGAGGCTCTCCTTAAAATATAAATCATATCCAATCACTGTCCTGCTTAAAACCTTTCAATACTTCCCACTGGCCCGAACAGAATCTGAACTCCCTAGCATGGTCCGTGCAAGACCTTATATAGGTTGAGTATCTCTTGTCTGAAGCATTTGCTACCAGAAGTGTTTTGGATTTGGGATGTTTCCCCAGTTTTGGAATATTTGCCTTATACTTACTGGTTCAGCATCCCTAATCCAAAAACCCAAAGTCTGAAATGTTCCAATGAACATTTCCTTCGAGTGTCATGTCAGCACTCAACAAGTTTCACATTTTGAGTTTCGGATTTTCAGACTGGGAATGCTCAAACCTGTATTTGGATGGATCTCAATTCTGTATTATTTGAACTCCCTTTTTTTTTTTTTTAAGAAATGGGGTCTTGCTCTGTCACCCAGGCTAGAGTGCAATGGCATGAACATAGCTCACTGTAGTCTCAAACTCCTAGGCTCAAGTGATACTCCTGCCTCAGCTTCCCAAGTAGCTGGGACTGTAGGTGTGCACCACTATGCCCACTCAATTTTTTTTTTTAGAGACAGGGTCTCACTATGTTGCCCAGGCTGGTCTCAAACTCCTGGCCTCAAGTGATCCTCCTGCCTCATCTTCTCAATATTTGAGCTATTTTCATAGGTACAAGGGAAAAAAAGAACTCTCTTATTTGTAGGGCAATCTCTGTTTCCATTCTAAATGTTGTTTTCTGTTCTAGGGCTTTAAGCTTTTTGTTTCCCATATTTATTATCTGTTAAGTCCCTTACTTAGGATGCTAAAAGACTAGTTCTCAGTTTACAGGCATTCAGACTAAAAGGCTTAATTTTCAAACAAAGCACAATAAAATTAAGACAGTTATAATACAATCTATAATCAGCTCCCATCTGTAGCTTAGTCACATATATATGCTGTTCTCTGTGAGAAGCTGTGTTTTTGTATTTTGAAAACATCTTCTCCAGGGATATGTCAGTAAGAAAAAATGGAAATGAACTCACCATGCACAAAATGTAATCTTTGCTAAGCTGTTTTACAGTATAATGAAGTTAGGTATACTTACCTCTTTCTGATTTTCTTCAAACTTGGCAAAGGCAACATAAAGGTGCTCATCCATATGTTCATCTCCAAAGAATTCCACGGCTCTCTCATACACTTTCCGTGCATGGGCAAAATAAGCATGTTTTTCTTCAAAGCGGGCATACTTGATCCAGTTCTTAACATCAGGGTGCACGAGGACAAGTGCAAGGGAATTAAGGAAATACCAGGCAAAACAGCATGGCTTAAAAAAATAGTAAGTAAGTAAACACCAAAACCATACCAAAGCCTGGAAACTCCAACAATTCAAACTACAACTCTAGGGGAACAAAACACATACAAAAGTGTAGAACTAAACAGTGGCTTCCGTGAGAGCAGGGCCACGCCTATTCATCTCTATTTTCCTCCAGTGCTTAGTTAAGATTTTAGTGGTGGTATAAACTCGAGTTTGGAAGCAAAGAAAAATCTCAACGCAGGTTACCAACCATGTGATCTTGGATAAGTCACTGAACTTAGACGTCTAAGTCTCAGCTGTTTCATTTGTAAACAGGGAAAAATAATGCCAACCTCACTGGATTACTGCCAGCTTTAAATGAGAAAATGTACGTAAAGCCCTTAGCACAGTTTCTAGCCAAAAGAACATGGCACCGTAAGTGGTCAATAATGGTCTGGTCATTAAATGGCACCAATTATATTAAAATATGAATACTTGAACTAATAATTAAGAAAAAAACATGCTATAAAAAGAAAACTGTTAACTAGAGTCAAAGCAGAAAGTTTTGAATTGCCATTTTAATCTATCTTCCTTGAATAAATCATTAATTTCCAAAGTAGTAATATATTCCAATATGGCAAAGAAGAGCATCAGTTCTGAAGCTGCTCTACTAGGTTCACATTCTGTTTCCATCAGCACCTGTGAGAACCCAGTCAAGCTACTTAATCTCTCATGCCTCAGCTCCCTCATCTGTAGGACAGAGAAGTTCCTACACTGCAAGGATGTTATGAGGATTAAACAACAATATCTGTAAAGTACTTAGAATACTGCCTGGCACGTAGCAAGTGCTATAAAAGCTTTCGTCAAACTAATAATATTAAAATTAGTAGACATAATTAATATCTTAACATTGTCACCTCAACAGAGAAGAGTAAAAAAATAAAAAGATCTTAATACTGCATAATAAAGTTGACTCTCATTATTTCTGGTAGTTATGTTCTATTTAGTCACTGCGAACACTTAATTATTGAGTACTGAACCACTGCTCCTAGGAGAAACGTGTAGATATACAATCTCACATTCATCATCATCTTAAATCCTAAAAAGAACTCATCCTGGCAGATTCTATCTGCATTATTTTGTAAGAAAAGTGGTTCAGAAATGTTAAGTGACTGGACTGAGGCTGCCCCACTGACAGGGATTCAAACTCCCCAACTGGCCCCAGAGCCACAGCTCCTTGCACTATATGGCACCGGCCCTTCCTGTCTCCAAGCTCTAGGCATGGTTATATGAGGTTAAGACCAGAAGGCAGAGCCTCACCTTGTTGGACTTGATGCTCTGTGCATGTCCACAAATGACTCTGAAAGTGCCACAATTACTGATTTTGGGGGTTACAAATAAATTTTAGCAAATACGTGATTTTGCAAACATGGAATCTGCAAATAGTGAGGAATGACTGTACTTCAGTTTCTAAAAGTGCTTTCATGTGTATGATTTAATCTTCGCAACAGCCCAACAAAGGTGTTTTTATTCTTGTTTTTAAGAAAAGGACACCAACTCTCAAAGGAGTTAAATGACTCGCTGGAGCCACACAGCTAGTAAACAGTAAACCTTGGATGAACTCCAGTAAGGTAGTAATGACCAACACAAACCTTAGAAAAACAGGACTGGCAACGGCAGCCAGGACCTTAGTACAGTTAGTCCTCCAGCCATGGGTTCCGTATCTGTGGATTCAACAAACCTGAGATAAAGTATTCGTGAGAAAAAAGTGCTTCTGTATTGAACATGTAGTTTTTTGCTTATTATTCCTTAAAATATACAGAATAACAATTATTTATATAACATTCACATTGCATTAGGTATAAGTAATCTAGAGATTATTTGAATTATATGGGAGGCTATGCATAGGTTACATGCAAATAATACATCATTTTATATGAGGGACTTAAGCATCACTGATTTTGGTATCCCCTTGAGTTCCTGGAAACAATCCCCCAGGAATAACATTTTCCACAAGGAAACATTAGCTTTTAGCATTACAATAAAATAAACCCAAACTCTCACTAGAAAAGACTAGTTACCCAGATCACAAATTTTCATTCTGACCAATCTCTTTCCCTACAAAACATAGGGAAGCTGATAAACTGGCATTCTTGACTTTGAGCCTGACGTTAATGACTGTGTGTCCTGATCATGAGACATCTCTACAGGAGCAGCAGCAGCATCCAGGACAATCATGGCACCATACAGATCTCGTCCAAAGGATATATCGCTCATAAATGGTGCGGGCCCGATCCACCTCTTTGTATCTCAGCTCAAAGTTGATGTAGGAGTGCCAGGCTTGCTCCTCAGGCTGCCACTCCATCCAGCGCTCAAACACCTGCCGGGCACCGGCAACGTTTCCCAACATTTCCTCCATGTACGTGTACTTGTACCTTTAACAAAATCACCCGAAAATATCTGCTGTGGTTTAGTTCTTCCATTGTTGAATGGGAAGAAGATTGAAGATTTTACCTTTGTTAAAGGTTAAATCGAACATGTTTTGTCATTTACATGTAAATCTGAAAAAGGATGAACCATTGGAAAAAAAGATATTTTTTTCTTAAAAGTTGCCTAGTTCAACAAGAAGCTTATGAATAAAAGATTGCAATCAAAATTTTAGTTTTGATTACATAGCTATAGAACATTACCATTATGACTTAATAGACTATGGGACATAACAGCATTTATGTTTGAAGTAGGATATCAAATTAAACTATCATCATGTAAATAAAATAAATACAGAAGATGTGGAACTTTGCTAGTCTATAAAAGGCTGTTTTGTTAGATCAGAAACTTACCAGAACTGATTAACTCGAGGCAGCGTTGTTATGGCCCGGTCCCAGATATTTCGAGCATGGTTGACTTGGCGATTCTTCATTTCCATTTCTGCGTATTTCAGCCAGAGTGTAATATTTCGGTAGTCTACATCTAAAGCACGCTCGTATATGGATCGAGCCCTTAAGAAGCAAGATTTGCAGGGCATCAAAAATAGTGCATACAACACATGTAGCAGTTATTTCAAACTATCGGGAATGCACTGATGTTTTATTAGGTGTCTAACATGAGCCAAGTTCTGGGCATAAAAAAAAGAAAAGATATAATGCTCTCAAGTACCTTACAAAGTCTTATAAAAAGACATGCATGCAATTATAATGCAATGTGATTTATGTTATAGTCAAGATCTGCACGGGAAGCAGAGAGGAAGAAATGAAAATGTTTGGTGGAAAAGGCTAAGTAGTAGGTAATTGTAGAAATGAGAACTTGAGGAACGTTCCAATTTACCAGGAAACTAAGTTTGGTGAGGAGGGGGTGCTCATTCCAGGCAAGGAGAACAGTCAAGCCTCACGATAAGGAGACACGATATATTCAGGGAGTGGCACACACACAGGCACAGTGGGGGAAGGAGGTATGTGGGGAGAATGCAGAAAGCTAGACCACAGGAAGGGCCAGATTGCAATTTTTATTTTTTTTGGCCATTGGTTTTCAGCTAAACACTTTTTAAAAAAATCTCATTATATACAAAGCAAATGAAATTGTGCTTCTTTAGCTACAGCTGACAAGATCTATCTCTAAAGCCTCTTCCGCCACCCTCCCCAGGACTATTCTACCCCAGCACTCCTGACGCCCTCAAGGGAACCCTAGGGTTCCATGGAACCAAAGTTGAAAATTTCTACCCGAGGCACAATCTTTTACCTGTGCTTTAAGTTTTTCTTCTTTTCTTTTTGGTATCTGTTAACCTATGAATCATTATATACAAAACTACACTCTCAGTAATTTTACCTTTGAATCTCCTTTAGGCTTTCTTCCCATTGTGCGTATTTTATCCAGTTACTAATCACAGTCCTGTTTTTTCTTATATTATCTTCAAAAGTCTGGAAGAAGGCAAAAAGGGTCAAGTCAAAAGACAAATGACTAAAAATGACAGCACCCTTGGTCTATTTTAAGTCTTGTACTAAAATGATTATTCATTTTGTTCATATTTAAGAGAAATTACATCCTGGAATCCTCGAGGAATAAGAAACCCACTACAGAAGGTTACAATCAACGAACTGATACTTTAAAATGGTCTATGCTTGTCCCTAATAAAAAATGTTTTTGACCATTACCTTTAAGTCCTCTGGTAATTCTCAGAATTTCATATATAACAGCATTAGTGCTTTAAAACAGTCCCACATTCTAGAGTGAAGAGGTCAAATCAGATCCCAAAGTCTTCTCATGGTCCTTTTGCAGACCTCAATTCCTTTTCCTTTCTTTCTTTCTTTTTTTTTTTGAGACAAAGTCTTGCTCTGTCACCGAGGCTGGAGTGCAGTGGCACGATCTCGGCTCACTGCAGCCTCTGCCTCCCGAGTTGCTGTGATTCTTATGTCTCAGCCTCCCGAATAGCTGGGATTACAGGCACCTGCCACCACGACTGGCTAATTTTTGTATTTTAGTAGAGATGGGGTTTCACCATGTTGGCTAGGCTGGTCTCAAACTCCTGACCTCAGCTGATCTGCCCGCCTCGGCCTCCCAAAGTGTTGGGATTACAGGCGTGAGCCACTATGCCCAGCCAGATCTCAATTCTTAACACAGAAGGTGGTACAGACAGAAGTACACAGTGCAGCCTTACTAAGCATACCCTCCTTCTTGTTGTCAGTTGTTCCATCTGCTAAACTTCCGCCCACTTTGATTCAGCACCAAAAATTATGCAGATTCAATTTCTCTACACTTTAACCAGACAACTCATGGCATATTTTATATAGTTCAGAAAAATGCTGTTATCTGGTAACCAGAAGTACATTATTCATGTGTCTGGAAACACTTAACCTCATCTTGCCCTACAGAATCCAACCAATGAGGAGCTTTTCAAACTGACCAATACAGTCTTAACAATTAGTGGACTGAAAGATACCACACTGACTGACCTTCCTTTTCCTTAGTTTATAATCATTTAATTCTTCTTCATCTGTGATCTTCTGTTGAGGTGGAGGTGGAAGAAGCTCAAGTTCTCTTTCTTTAGCCTCTCTTAAGAGTTGTTCAGCAGTTATCTGTACCTCAGCCGGGGCTTTGTTTTTCACCTTTTAAGAAAGAAGAAATTTCTATTTTTAGTAGATGCTCTTCACATAAGGCTTAAGAAACAAACATACATTTTTTAAGATATGAACTTCATTAGTATTATCACAACATGCCCTTTTTGTATGACATGTTCCCATTCCTCCATAAGACTGAAAAGAAAAAAAAATAGTTTTCTCTCTTATTCATAGTATCTACTGCAAAGCCATAGGTAAAGTCTCAAGAGAAAAAGGTGGCAAAAATAATAGCAAGTTTTCCCTTTTAGATGAGTATAATAATAAACTTTGAGGCCGTCTAGGTAAAATTCTGACCAGAGGTTTTGTTTTATCAAGATGTGCAGCACATCTTATTAACAGCATTACAACCTGCATTTATAGAATTCTTCAACTTATTTAATGCCCCGGTGTATAACTGGGTTTGGTTTTACATGGCACTTCAAGTCAAAGGTAATATTCAGTAAGTTCTCATCATTAGACTGTAATCTTCTTGAGGTCTTAGAAGCTTATAGTCTAACGTAGCTTAGAGCTGTGCTGTCCAACACAGTAGCTATGAGTCACATGTGGTGAGTACAAATTGAGGTGGACTGTAAGTGTAAAATACACATTGGTTTTGAAGATGGAGTATAAAAAAGAATAAACTACCTCATTACATTTTTTATACCGATTACATGTTGAAATGATAATATTTTGGATACATTCGTTCAAATAAAATATATATTATCAAAATTAATTTCACTTTTTTGCTTTGTTTTTACTTTTTAATGTAGATATGAGAAAATTTAAAATTTCATATGTGGTGTGTATTATATTTCCATTGGACCAGTGATGCCCAATAAAAGTTTATGTAGCTGAATTATAAAAAATCTTACTTAATGCCACATGTGGAGTAATGATGATAATGGTGATAGCTCATATTTAATAAGCACTAAGTGCCAGACACAGTGTTACTTGCTCTATATGCATTACTTCTGCGAGTCAGACAAATAGTTATGTAAAGGTCCAGTTCAAGAGAGTCATCCGGGCTCAAGAAAGACTGGAGGGAGGGTATCTGTAAAGGCTTCAAAGTCTGCCACATATTAAGCACTTGGTAAGTATTAGCTATCGAAGGAAATACCAGACAGTAAATCTACTGTTTAATTAACTTATGATACTATACTACTCCTACCGTCTACTCTCGCCCTCCGCTGTCAGCTGGGCTAACTCCTATTCAGCCTTCAAGTCTCAGCTTAAAGGTCATTTCCTCAGCAAAATTTACTTTCAGGACCCCTTCATACGACCCCCTTATTCACGCCCATGGCATATTCTACTTTGCCTCTCGGTAACATCTAGCAAGGTCGTCTTTATACAGAAACTCGTGTTTTGAGTACTGCTTGTGGCCAGCGTCCAAGCGTAGCTTCCCAGCGCCCAGTGCAGTGCCTGGCTCAGTAAATCTTCACCGAACTACCCCACTCCTCTCCCCAGCAAAACCACCCCAGAACGAAGGCCACGCCAACGCGGGTCGTGCTCCGCGATGACAAGAGCCCGCGCCCCACCACCAGCTGCGCTTCCTCTCCATCTCTCAGGGTGAGCCTTCTCCCCGGCGGGAACACTCTCTCCCAACCCGGGCACCCCCAGGGCTGAGGGATGCCCCTTTCCTAGGCCACCTCCTACAAGGCCCCTCGCGATCGCCTACCTTGGCCACTTTGGGAATCCGCTGCTTCCCGGCCGCGGTGGAGGCCGCCATGTCTGCAGCAGCCGACCTCTGGACACCTGTCCCCCGCACGGCCGCTAGAAATCGGCTCTGAGAGCTCACCGAAACCACAGAGCTTGCAGAAAACAAACAGGATCTCGGAACCGGAAGCGGAACTTGCAGGACTGACCTTTGACCTCTCGCATGCGCCATGACGGAGGCGGCACCGTCTCCATGGTGACCAGGACGCGCGTCCTCCTTGCGGCAGCGCGTGGAGTGCGGCGTCCTGGAGCTGCGAATGAGGTGGGTAACGCCGTGCTGACTAGCAGCGACGCAAGGACTGCGGTGCAGGGCGTCAAGGGCGCATCCCCAGGTCAGCCTCCGGAACTGGGATGACCAGGCGAGGACGAGTGGCTCTGTCGAGCCGTGGCGCCCTGCAAGGGAGTAGGAACGAAGCTCCAATCTGGATGCTCGAGGGCGGGGGAAGAAGGGAGAGCGAGGAAACTACCATTCCCAGCATGCGACGGGGCGAGCTGCCGCCCTTTTAGGCTGCAATGCCTCGAGCATTGCATTCTAGTAGTCTCTGGGTCCACGCCCCCTCGTTTCTGGTTTCTGGACAGTTGTGCCCAAATAATTAATTCTAAGGTGCCCAAATAATTAACTCTAAGGCTTGGAATTAAAAATAACAGAAGGTACTTTGAAGCCAGATATTAGGAAAAAATATAAATAGAATAACTGGAAAACAACTCAGTCTTGTGATAAGAAACATGTTTAAATTCTGTGTGTGCCTTAATTACTCTAGTTAAATTTTCTTAGCCTCAATGTCCTCAACTATAAAACAAGGCTAATAACATCTGTTTCACTAGGATTAAAGACAAATGCTCAGTAGATGTTAGCTGTTATAATACTTAACCTGCCCTCAAAAACTGAAAAGCAAAAGTTAAGAGAATTTTTTTAATAGACAAATTTTTAGAGAAGTTTTAGGTTCACAACAAAATTAAGTGGAAGACACAGAGATTTCCCCCTCCACAGCTTCCTGCTATCAATTATTGTACCTCTTCCCTCCTCTAACAGCCTCCAACTCTTAAAAATATTCTCCACCAGAGCAGTACATTTGTTACAATATTGAACCTACATTGACACATCATTATCACCCAAAGTTCATAGTTTATATTAGGGTTCACTCTCGGTGTACATTCTATGAGTTTGGATAAATGTATAATGACATGACTTGGCAGCTCATTTGTTAGGATAATTTCCACAGTTGCAAAGCTCTTTTGGTGTTTGGGGAAAACATATATTTATGTATGTAGTAATATCACGTCTACCAATGCAGATATTGCTTTCAACAAAAGATTTATGCAGATTTCTAGAACTGCAGTCAGTTATAACCAACATCAATATATTTGCCATAACTCTTTATTAACCATATTATTTAGATATTTTATCTCACTTTTCAAAATTTAAATAGAGAAGATTTTATATCACTTTCATAAAGCCACCTAACAAAATAAATAAATATTAAAAAGATGTTTCTTTGAAGTGATTTTCCTTAAATGTGTTACTGTAAAGAATTGATTTACCAAATGAATCATTGGCTTAATCATCTGTTGCCTTTGCTCAAACGTACAAACATGCTAGAATACTTTGCTTCTGATCACCATCCTTCTCTCTTACATTTCTGTTGTCTGGCAATTCAGTTCATCTCTGTGTGTGTGTTTTTTTTTGTTTTGTTTTTTGTTTTTTTTTTAGGAAAAATGTATTATCCTTCTTTTTGCCATCAATGCTTTTGTAGATATACCTTCATGTTTACCTTCTTATTTCCCAGCATTTAATCTTGTATTCCACTTCTTTCTGATTTTATTCTTCTCAGAATATACCATCTCCTAGTTCTTTCTACAAGATTCTTTGAGTTCTTTCAGTCTTTGTATGAAATTGTCTTTATTTTATCTTCATTTTAAAGTGATTGTTTAGGTTTATCAGTCTAGGTTAATGGTTATTTTTCCTTTTATATTTTTAAAACACTATTCTAGTAGTTAGAAAACTATGGGCTGTAGACTAAATTCAGCCCATTGACTATTTTGTATGGACTGTGAGTGAGCTAGGGATATACACACACACACACACACACACACACACACACACACACACACACACACACACATATATACACACACATTTTACATTAAACTTTATATGTAGTTTACATTTTAAACATTTTTTAAAAATTACATGGCACATGAAAATTATACATAAGTCAACTTTCAGTGTATGTAAGTAAAATTTTGTGGGAATACATTCATGCTCATTTGTGCCGATATTGTCTCTGGTTGTTACTGTGCTACAATGGCAGAGTTGACTGGTTGTGTAGACAACATGTGGCTCATAAAGCTTAATGTATTTATTCTCTGGCCTTTTACAGAAGTTTGCTAACCCCTGTGCTACTGGCTTCTAATGTTGCTGATGAGAAATATTCTGTCAGTCTAATTATTTTTTATAGACAGTCTGTCTTTTGTCAGGTTCCTTTAAAGTTTTCTGTTTGTCTTTAGGGTTTTGTAGTTTTACTATATATTTGGAGTTTATTTGTATTTTTTGCTCTGAACTGAAGGTTCATGTCTTTCATCCATGCTAAAAGTAATTAGCCATTATTTTCAAATGTTTCATTTATTCCGTTTGGAATTCCCATAAGACAGATGTTTTTCATTCTGTCTTACATGTGTCTTTACTGAATTCTGTATTTTCTGTTTCTATGTGCTTCTTTCTAGATAATTTGTTCATAAGTATCTTCCAGTTTATTTTCTTTATTCTTTTGTTTTTAACCCATCCTCTTAGTTTAAATTTTAATAACCACATATTTCATTTTTTAAGTTTCTGTTCTTTTTTAAATAATGACCTGTTCTCTTCTCATGACTTTTGTTTCTCTTTCTATATTTCTTTATTATAAACATACTTAGTTTGTAGTCTGTTTCAGAGTCTATCATCTAAAGTTCTTGGCGACTCCCATAATACACAGATTGTGTGGACTAGAATGCCATACCCACTTTAGTCTAGAATTTGGACTTCTCAGCAGTATTTTTGCTTTATTTTCTACCTAGAGCTTTGTGTAGAGAAAGCTTGTCACTTTCTTGGGCTGGTGAGTTTAATTTTTCTAGCCCCCTCGCTTACCGAGGGGCCCATCCAAAGTCCCAGGTAGATGCATGGTTTAATTTTTAATTCTCTGTTTGGAGTGAGGTCCATTCTATCCCCAAAACCTGTGTCAGATCGGCTCACATCATTGCCACCTGGTTGGAGAATTTCCCTCGCTCGCTTTCTTTCTTCTTTTCTTGTTTTCTTTTTACCAAAGTCAGTTATCTAATTAATTATACGTTCTTATTTTATTCAGAATTTTTATATACTTGTAGCATTAGTTTATGATATGTTTCACAAACAAGATGTCTCATTCCAATTTTGCTTTCAATTTAAAACCAGAACAAGGAATGACAATATTTATGGTTAGCTTCGATAGGAGTCTAGACATTATTAATTTCTCCTTCATTGTTTTCCCTGTTTTGAGCTCACTGGCTAGTATATAATAAAATGGCTTTCCCTACGAAGGAAAGAAGGGAGGGAAAGAGAGAAGAGAGACTTACAGAAATTGAGACAATGAGAGAGAAATTGAAATCATTTTGTGACCTACTGTTTTTGTCAACAGCATTTCCCAAAGTGTCCTTCTGGAACGTTAGGTTCTCCACTGTTGCCGTCATTAGAGATTCTGTTCCCAAAGAGTGTGGGAAAGGCTGGGTTATACAAAGAAAACAAGTTGCTTTATTATGGAACCTCTCAAAGATGTTAATGGGCCTGGTGGCCCTTCAGGAAGCCTATTGCGAGCATTTCCTACACTTAACCACAGAACTTTTTTGGTCTCAAAATATGTCTCAAGACTGCTGACCTTCAGGGCTCCAGTTTGGAGAACTCTATTAAGAACATAGGCAGCAGCTGTCAGTATTTCCCCAGTAACTCTTGACCACATGCCATCGTGGCTGATTAAATATAAGAGGACCCTGAATCCGTAAATAATTCCTTTCAATGTTTTTCCAATTCTATTGTTAGAATTTTTTAAAGCAGCTTTGTTGGAAACAAAGAATATAGTTGCAGAAACTTCTAAACAGGCCAGTTCTCAGAAACTTCATTCTCCTATGGAGGAACGTCAGCTGGTTTGCAGTGACAGTTGTCACAGACTACACCCAGGGGAAAACGTGTCACACCAGTATTCTCACACCATGTTCACTCTGACCACATGGAAATTGAATTAGTGTTCAGTTTTGTGTGTATTATAACCAAACTGGCTTATCATATCAGATTAATAGTGGACTTTTTTCTCTCTTTTGGGGACAGGATAAAAAATGTCAGTACTCACTTCTCCAAGAGGAAAGGTAGAAGTTGTTCATTGCCGAAGAACAGAATCACAGGATGTTTATTGTATCAAAAGCCTTATTAGAAAATTTACCTGCAAGCTGTTTGGGAAGCTAAATATCATCTATCTTCTGTAAGTAGATAACTAAGTTCAAGAATGTTCATCAATTTTGGTTGGGTGCAGTAGCTCACACCTGTAATCTCAGCACTTTGAGAGGCCAAGGCAGGCAGATCACCTGAGGCCAGGAGTTCAAGACCAGCCTGGCCGACATGGCAAAACCTCATCTCTACTAAAAATACAATAATCAGTGGGGCGTGGTGGCGCATGCCTGTAATCCCAGCTGCTCGGGAGGCTGAGGCATGAGAATCGCTTGAACACAGGAGGCAGAGGATGCAGTGAGCCAAGACACGCCACTGCACTCCAGCCTGGATGACAGAGCGGGCCCCTGTCTCAATTAAAAAAAAAAAAAAAAAAAAAAAAAAGAAGGTTCATCAATTTTATGACATGCCAGAAAAGGATCCTACCTTTTTGTCTTTATGGGGCTTATTGTGAGAAAATGGGTAGCTTACTGCACAGTGAAAAAATTGTAGCAAGAAATCTCTGGGAACAACTAATTCCTATTTCCTATAATAATATGCAAATCAAAAAGGTTTCTCATGGGCTTTGGATTCAAACAAACTTGGTTCAAATCTCAGCTGCCTCACTCACTAGTGGAGTCACTTAAAACAAGTTAATAATATTAGCTGCCAGATTTTGAGAAATTAGTTTATGTCAGGCTCTGGGCTATGCCAACATTATGTTATTGTTCTGATACTTCAATGAGGTGGCCACTATCATGTCCATCTCACAGATGAGAATGGGAGGCTGGCGCAGGGTCAAACAGTACGTTGGAAACCTGGATTTGTTCACAGCCACTGCTGTTAAAGTGTTCTTCTGAACTTTAAAGTATGCATAGATTTGTTTCTTAAAAGATCTTTTTTCTCTCTGTTTTGTTTATAGACCTTCTGTGGGTGCCAAAATATAAATATCCTTGAATCTGTTCTTCATTATTTAATTAATTTATTTATTTTTGAGACAGAGGTTTGCTCTGTTGCCCAGATCTAGGGTGCAGTGGTGCGATCTCGGCTCACTGCAATCTCCGCCTCCTGGGTTCAAGAGATTCTCCTGCCTCAGCCTCCAGAGTAGCTGGGACTACAGGTGCATGCCACCATGCCTAGCTGTTTTCGTTTGTTTGTTTGTTTTTTAGTAGAGACTAGGTTTCATCATGTTGGCCAGGCTGGTCTCGAACTCCTGGCCTCAAGTGATCTGCCTGCCTTGGCCTCCCAAAGTCTTTGGATTACAGGCATAAGCTACTGTGCTCGACCCTGTTCCGCATTATTTTTATTGAAAATATTAAATATCCTAGTATTTTGGATTTCATAAAGCTTCATATCAAATACAATTGAAATGTTTAAGCTAAGGCCAGCCTAAGACATTAAAGTTTGTAGTTTCTAATTACCCCCCTGATGAATGTAATATAAATTGGCACAATTTTACTAGAGGGCAGTAGGGCAATAGTTATAAAATGCCTAAAAAATAGATATACCAATGAAATGATTTTATTTTTTGGCATTATGGTGGACTCAGTACCTTAAAGATGTCCATTGGATGGAAACAACTAAAATACTGATACACACAAAAGCTAAGGACTGTGTAGGGAACATTATCAAATTGAAATCAGAAACTTCATTAGATAAACAGGAACCAATGCTAGCTTCGTCCTTGAGGATTTTTGCCACATTCTATTAATAGCAACTTCATATTTCTGTTTTGACAGCTTTGCAAAGAATGGAAGATGACTACTCCCTCCACCTAAGGAGGAAAGCATGTGACCCCTTTGTATAAAATTGGGATGTTCATTGTAGGGATGAACAAGATATAAACCCACTAAATAAAAATGGACAGTGAGGACTCACTCAGCCTTAGCATGGAATAGAGGGGGATAAAGTCTCTTCTGAGAATTCATAAGCACACACTGATTTGAGATCCATGTTAATTATTTATGTGGTCCAAAAAATGTTGAAGTAAAGAATTTAATTAAAAATAGTCACAGGCCAGTAGTGTGTCCAGGAAACTGGCTGACATAAATGCAAATCAAGTGTGAAGGGATGCAGCTTCAGCTCAGACTCCAAATAATAACCCCAGATAAAGTTGCAAGGAATATGAGCTCACAGTCAAAAATCGTAAACACAGAAGGAAACATGTATCATTAGAATCAACAAGAGAAATTATATAGGATAATCAACTCCCAAAGACTTCAGATGTGAAATTAAACAATGAATATAAAATAACTATGTTTACTATGTCTAAAATAAAAAAGATAGGTTTAAAAAGATGATTAAAGAAGGCCGGACACAGTGGCTCATGCCTGTAATCCCAGCACTTTGGGAGGCCGAGGCAGGAGGATCACGAGGTCAAGAGATTGAGACCATCCTGGCCAACAGGTGAAACCCCATCTCTACTAAAAATACAAACATTGACTGAATGTGGTAGTGCGCACTCTGTAGTCCCACTACTCGGGAGGCTGAGGCAGGAGAATCGCTTGAACCCAGGAGGCGGAGGTTGCAATGAGCCAAGATTGCACTACTGCACACTCCAGCCTGGTGACAGAGAGACTCTGTCTCAAAAAAAAAAAAAGGATTAAAGACTAAAAAAATCTGGGATGCTGAGGTGGGCAGATCATCCAAGGTCAGGAGTTTGAGACCAACCTGGCCTATATGGCGAAACCCCATCTCTACCAAAAATACAAAAAATTAGCCAGGAGTGGTGGCACACACATGTAGTCCCAGCAACTCAGGAGGCTGAGGCAGGAGAATCGCTTGAACCTGGGAGGCGGAGGTTGCAGTGAGCCGAGATCGCACCACTGCACTCCAGCCTGGGTGACACAGTGAGACTCCATCTAAAAAATAAAATAAAATAAAAAATAAAAAATTATAAAAATGAATAATCATGTTTAAACATAAGTGAAATAGACCATCTAGAACTTAAAATGTAATTGAAATTAAAAGCTCTGTAGATGAATTAAACATCCTTCATAGACACAGTTGAAGACAGAAGTAATGAGCTGGAGGATCAATACCAGTAAATTACCCAGAGCTCCACACAAAGAGAAAAAATATGAATGAAGCATGAGACCTAGTCTAGTTAGACTTTTAGAAGAAGATAATAGGAAGCCAAAGGGTAATATTTGAAGAGAGAATGGCTGAGAGTTTTTCAGAATTGCTGGAAAGCACTACTTCTTACATCTGGAAAACTCAGTGGATCCCAAAGGGGATAAATACACAGAGAAATCCCAACTGTACCCATCATAATGAAACAGCAAAACACTACAGTTAAAAAGATCTGAAAAATAACGGGAAAAAAAAGAGCCAAATTACCTGCAAAGAACTAAAGATTAGACTAATAGATTTCTTAGGAGCCACAATAGTAGTCAGAAGATAGTAGAATATCTTCAATAGTGGAGAGAAAAATAACATCAATTTAGAATTGTGACATTGTTTCACCCAGTGAAACAATTCCTAGGGGACCTGGGAGAAAATAAATGCATTTTCTGACAAACAAAAACCTAAGTCATTTGCCAATAAACTCTGAATGGAGGAAATTCCTCAGAATATGTTCTTGGAGGAACAGAGAATACCTCAGCTGGAAAGCTCAAAACACAAGAAGGAATGTCAATAAAAATATGGAAAATATATAGGTAAATCTAAGAAAAAGTATGACTTGCATAAAACAATAATATTGATAATGACTGATTTGTGAGGTATAAACCATATGTTAAAATTAAGATTCAGGACAAAAACATTATATAAATTGGGAGGAGCATGATTAGAATGAAAGAATCCTTCAGGTTTTATTTAAGATGGAGGGTGTGGTAAGTGGTGTGCAAACAGGCTCCCCTGGCTCCAATGAGCCACACATCCTGTCACTTACGCCTTTGTGTAGTCTGTTCTCACAAAGAATCATGGCTCGCCTTATGCAACCAATGGAAAGCAGCAGAAGTGAGACTCTATTTGACTTCAAATCTAAGTCATAAGAAGTCTTGCAACTTCCACTGGGTCTCCAGAAGTGCTTCTTCTCAGAACCCAGTGCCACACTGATGAAAGCTCCAGTCACATGTCTCCCTGTGGGTGCTTCATTTGACAGCCTCTGCTGAGCTCCCCACTAGCAACTGGCACCAGCTGCCAACCATGCAAGTAAGCCGTCTTAGACACTGAGTCTTCAGATGGCTTTAGCCACTGCTGCCATTTGATAGCTTGAGATACCGTGCAAAAACTGCTTAGTTCAACCCAGGCAGCCCACAGAACCATGAGAGATAATAATTGTTACTTAAAGCCACTGAGGTTTGGGGTGGTTTATTACACATCAGTTGATAACTGGAACAGATAATAAAGACTGTTAGGAATATATATTAACATGGTTAAGATCATCATTAAAAGAACAGGTGTAGAGATGATAACTTCTGATCTATAGAGGGGAAAATGGAATGAGAAATTTAAAATGAACCCTGAATCTAAAAGAGGACAAGACAGGAGGAGGAAAATAGAAACAAAAAGCATAGAATGTATTAAAATTACAGAATAAGAAAATAAATGTTACTATATCAGCAATCATAATAAATGCATCTGGACAAAAATCTTCCATTAAAAGATTAAGAATGGCAGATTGGCTCAAAACAAAACAGTCATATTCTATTTGTGAGACATACCTCGTATATAAAGTCACAGAAATATTTAAAGTCAAAGTATCAGGAAAAAAGATATGCCACCCAAAATCTCACCCAAAATAAGGGCTAGTATTGCTATATCAACAGCAGACAGTGTATAGTTCAGGACAAAAAGCTCCCTACACATAAAGAGGGTCACTATATAATGATAAAACTTGTTGGGAGAGCTATGACAGCTTTAAACTTATATGCTTCTAACGACACAGTTCTAAAATAGATAAAAGTGAAAATCACAGGTAGAGCACTGGAGACTCTCCCGCCTCCCTGTGTTCCCCATGCCTTTTTGTGTCATCCTCCCTGCTGTAGTCCCCATGTTTTCTATCTTTGTTGAGCCTGTGATTCCCCTGATAGAATGTAATGGAAGTGGGGCTGTCCTGGTCCCAGGCCCAAGCGTTAAGATGGCCTGGCAGCAGGGCTGGCCCAGGAGAGGCACGCAGGGCATCCTGGGTACTCACTCCCAGCTAGGGCCCCTGCATGAACCTGAGAGTGAACACCTCCTTCCATTTTTGAACCCTGGGTCCCTCTGGCCTCACCCTAGTTCGAGCCTTTGCTGGGAGCTTTCAGTTTTGTGATCTTGGGAGCCTTGCACTACCATGTAAAAAGTCTGGCTACTCTACTGGACATACCACTCAGAGAGGCCATATCGTAAGAGAGAAGTGTCTGCCTGCATGGAGGAGAATTGAGGAGCCCAGCCTCCAGCAAGAAGGAAGGCCCCATGTCACTCTTCCAGGCACACCCCAGCCCCTTTGGGCCACCCTCACTGAGGCACAAGACACATGAGGGAATAAAACCATCTTGGAGGTCCTTGCCCCAACAGATAGCCCTACTGTACCCTGTCTGAATTTCTCACCCATAGAATCATGAGCAAATAAAACAGAGTAGCCACTAAATTTGGGATAATCTGTTATGCAGAAATAGTTGAACAAAATAGCAGGTCTTAGAGGGAACTTATAACCTTAAATGCTTATAACAGAAGAGAAGAAAGGCCTGAAATAAAGTTCAGAGTTTACCTCTAAGAGCAAGAACAGTCGAATCAACTCAAGGAAAACAGGAAATAAAGGACAAGAGCGCATATTAATGAAACAGGAAACAAGCATCTGGTAGAGGATAAACAAAGCCAAAAGTTTGTTCTTTAAAAAGCCTAAAGAAAAAAAAAATCTGACAAGATTAATCAGGAAAAAAAGAAAAACTTTCAAAGTAATGTGAAAAGGACATAATCACAAATGTTGCTGAGGTTAAGCAGGTAATAAAAGGACATTATAGATCCACAATCCTTTAACTAAATCCCTCGTGACTAGTTGTGTTTCAGAAAGCAGAATTTTAAAAATTAGTTTCCTCCATTGATGAAATATTATTCAATTCCACCCACAAGGGCTGGAGAGATTTCCCATAATTACACACGTTAGGATATCTGTGGTAAAAATGTAAGAATATTTTATATATGGGATCAAGACTGTAGAGTAACCTCCTGTCACTTCAAGTCCAATTTTGCTGCTTCCAGTTTTTAGGGCTTTATGGATTTAAAGGGATTGGGGACCTGTATAAAAAAACTGCATGCCAATAAATTTGAAAATATGGGGTCCCAGAAAAGTTTCTTAAAATCAACTTAAGAAATGATAGAAATCCATTAAATTGAATCGTTAGTTTTAAATCCTCCCGCCAATAAAATGGTCGGCACAACTGCCTTTATAAGCAGTCCTACCAAACATTCAGGGATTGGGTATGTCCCAAATAAATACAAGTTCTTGGAAGCAGAAAGACGGAGAATACTTTTTAGCTCACTTTATGAGGCTAGCATAATGTTGATATCAAAATAAGACAAAGACAGTACAAGAAAGGAAAGTTAACGGCCAATCTCACGTAGAAAGAGAAATGAAATTAACGTTCATGCCTTGCTCATGAACATGGATGTAAAAATTCAAAAAAAAATTGGAGAGGAATCTAATGATGAACTAAAAAGATATGATTATGATTAACTGATCATGGTATTCATGATTGGCTTAATACTAGAAAATTGATTAATTCATCAAATTAACAAAGGAGAAAATCTAATAATCTCAATAAACAGAGACAAAATCATTCAATAAAATGCAATATTCTTAGTAATAATTCTTAACCTAATAAGAATATAAGATGACTCTCATATGTATACAAACCTTTAACAAACACCATATGTAATGATAAAATATTAAAAGAATCCCTGTATAGTAAATGGGGATGCCTGTTGTCATGAGATCCTAGCTATTGCAGTAAGGGAAAGAAAAAGCAATAAAATGTACTAGGATTTGAAAAGAAGAAACGAAATTGTCATTTTTTGCAGGTAATATATTCTCTACTTAGCAAATGGAAAGGAATGTGAATTAGAATGAATATAGAAGTTCAAAATTGCTGGCTATGAAGTCATTGAATAAAAACCCATTGCATTTTTATATACTAACAATGAACAGAAAATATTTTTCTATTTACACCCATGCCAAAGAATATAAAGTACCTAGTATAAAACTGACAAAATAACTCTAAGCTCATTATGGGGTAAATTGTCAACTATTGCAAGACATTAAGGAAAGCCTAAATAGAGTAACCCCCCCCACCCCGCCTTATCTGAGGGGAATATATTCCAAGACCCCCAGTGGATGTCTGAAACTGAGGATGGTACCACATCCGATTGTTATCAGTCAGAACACATTTTTGTTCATGCCTTCCACCCACAAATGTAACGGCTTTTCCATCGTAACTAGGCATTTGCTATGCACTGTGACCATAACTTTTGTAGTTTGAGGTGCGACAGGAGAACTAACAGGAATTTCTTTTTCCATTTTCACAATTTCACGGATTAAAGATTTCTTCTTACCCTAGATCTTAGCAAGCTCAGCATACAATTTATTTTTTCCTCATCAAGTTGAGAATTTTCACCTTTTTGTGTAAAGGAAGCCTTTTACGGCTTCTTTTCAGCATGTCTGAATTACCAGCATCACTACTCTTGCACTTTGAACCAAAGCACTGTGATGCAGTGACAGTCGATCTGGTAACAGAAGGCAGTTACCAGATCTAATACTAAGTGACTCATGGGCAGCAGCATCTATAGTGTGGATCTGCTGGACAGTTCCTGGGCAGGACGGGCTGGGATGGCACGTAATTTCATCTTGCTACTCAGAATGGCATGCAATTATAAATTTATAGATTGTTTATTTCTGGAATTTTCCGTTCAGTATTTTCTAACTGCCGTTGACTGCAATTAACTATGAAACTGTGGGCCATGAAACCACGGAGAAGTGGGGGGACTACGGTATTTCCCAAGAGGTAGACCACATTTTGGACAGGAAGATTCAAATCATAAAGTTAGTTTTTCTCCACCCCTGTCAAAATCCTAACAAGATTATTTGTCAAGCTTAATGAGTCTAAATTTGTGTGGGAAAGCAAAGGTTCAGGGTAATCTGAAGGAAGAAAAATAAGGTGGAGAGGCTTGCCAACTAAAGGTTCATTGTAGGTATAATAATCAGGGCAGTGTGGTAATTTGCAGGGAATTTTGACAAAAGACAGATGGACCAGGATAGAGATCCCAGAAACAGACGCATACTGTATGAAAACTTGATGACGGCTTTGTGAGGAAAGGATGTGCCACTCAATAAATGGTGCTGGGAGAGTTCGTTATTCACATGGGAAAGAAAATAATAACCAACCTCATGTAGTAGAAAACTTTTAAAAATTAATTCTGGGTGAATTTATGGTATAAATGTGAAAAACATCTGACATCGATGACAGAACCTTCTGGATTCCAAATTCATTTATCCAGCTTCCCGGTGAATGCCAACCCTTGGATACCTAGTAGGCACTTGGAACCTAGCATGATCTTCACCTGCATTCAATCCACTCTTCCCACACTTTTCCTATCTCAGTAATTCCAGCCTTCCCCTTGCTCAGACCCCAAACATTTAACAAAAAAAAGTTAAAATGGAATCTTTATAACTGAAAAGGTTGCAGCCTTTCTTAGAAGCCAGCGTATTTTCAGAAGTAAAAGCAAATTTAAATTTTCATTGATGTCCCGAAGCTTCCAAAACAGCTGCTACTAAGCTCACACAGTGTTTCATTTTTTATATAAAGCAGCCTGTCCCCTGGCCAAGTCAACTGCAAGGCTTAATGACTTATTTTATAGACAGTTTGAAAAAAAAAAAAAGGTGGTTCTTTTGTGGTCTGTGTGTTTGGTTTTATTTTATTGACTGCCTGTTCAGTTACAGAAATAGAGGAATGAATAAAACTGATCTCACCTAAAAATCCAGCTAAATTTTAGCAGATTGGGCATGGCCGATGAGTGGAGAAAGGGCTGAATCACCTGCGTCCAGTGCAAATAGCACAGTGGCAATCGGGGGGACAGAACTGTGCCCAGGCTGCAGTTTGTGAGCAATGGATGTGAGGAAACTCTGAGGTTTCTGGGTGATGGTGTTGTTAAATCAAGCAGAAAAAGCGAGTGCTGTTTCTCTATGATGGAAATCTTAGAAAATCTTTTGTACAAAGAACTTAAACAAATTTACAAGAAAAAAACAACCCCATCAAAAAGTGGGCAAACAGACACTTCTCAAAAGAAGACATTTATGCAGCCAACAGACATATGAAAAAATGCTCATCATCACTGGTCATTAGAGAAATGCAAATCAAAACCACAATGAGATACCATCTCACGTCAGTCAGAATGGCGATCATTAAAAAGTCAGGAAACAACAGATGCTGGAGAGGATGTGGAGAAATAGGAATGCTTTTACACTGTTGGTGGGACTGTAAATTAGTTCAACCATTGTGGAAGACAGTGTGGTGATTCCTCAAGGATCTAGAACTAGAAATACCACTTGACCCAGCAATCCCATTACTGGGTATATACCCAAAGGATTATAAATCATTCTACTATAAAGACACATGCACAGGTATGCTTATTGCAGCACCATTCACAATAGCAAAGACTTGGAACCAACCCAAATGTCCATCAATAATAGACTGGATAAAGAAAATGTGGCACATATACACCATGGAATACTGTGCAGCCATAAAAAAGGATGAGTTCATGTCCTTTGCAGGGACATGGATGACGCTGGAAACCATCATTCTCAGCAAACTATCACAAGAACAGAAAACCAAACACCAGATGTTCTCACTCATAAGTGGGAGTTGAACAATGAGAACACATGGACACAGGGAGGGGAACATCACGCACCAGGGCCTGTCGGGGTGGGGGCTAGGGGAGGGATAACATTAGGAGAAATACCTAATGTAGATGACGGGTTGATGGGTGCAGCAAACCACAATGGCACGTGTATATGTAACAAACCTGTATGTTCTGCACATGTATCCCAGAACTTAAAGTGTAATAAAAAATAAAATAAAGTAAAAATAAAGTTCCAGAGCAGGAAAACTAATATGATTTGATAGTAACAAGTCCACATTATTTTATGGGTTGTTTACTGGGTGATAAATTAGGAAACTTTTTGTGATGATGTAAACATTGACTTCTGTGTGGAGGGGGCAGATGTGATACAAAAGTGTATTTATTTTCTAAAATTAGTTAAATGATACCCACAAAATCATTTCACTGCATGTAAATTATACCACATTAAAATATTATAAAAAGTTTTATAACATCTGACTCTAAAAAAAAAAAGAAAATAGGTTTTGGCTATACTCGGAAAATTTCCTGAAGCAGTTGAATAAATGAGGCATTGCTCTAATGAAAAGAGCTCTGATTTGGTGTGACATACGTGTGTATGTGTGTGTGTGTTAATAGGGCTCATTCAGTTTGGATTTGGCTTATTACAAAGAACAGTTTAAAATCCAACATTTAAAAATACGCCTTCTCAGCCGGGCGTGGTAGCTCACGCCTGTAATCCCAGCAGTTTGGGAGGTTGAGGTGGGTGGATCACGAGGTCAAGAGATCCAGACCACAGAGCGAGACTCCGTCTCAAAAAATAAAAAAACTAAAAAAAGTAAAAGAGATCGAGACCATCCTGGCCAACATGGTGAAACCTTGTCTCTACTAAAAATACAAAAATTAGCTGGACGTTGTGGCAGGCATCTGTAGTCGCAGCTACTCGGGAGGCTGAGGCAGGAGAATCGCTTGAACCCTGGATGGGGAGGTTGCAGTGAGCTGAGATCGCGCCACTGCACTCCAGGCTGGGTGACACAGCGAGACTCCATCTCAAAATATATATATATATATATATATATATATAATATACATATTTATATTATATATATTATTTTTATATATATTCATATTTTATATATAATATATATTTATATTATATATGTATTTATTTTATATATATATATATACCTACCTTCTCCCTCTACCTTTTCCTTCTCTTCTTTCCCTTTGTTCCCATGGTGATTTTTATCTGTGCTATGGGGGACCTAGTGACTAAGGGGTAATAAGAAGTGAAAATTATATACATAAAAGGATAATGCTACAAAAGTTACTTTTTACGGTCAGCTATTTGTAAACTGTAGTGCATTTTCCCATTGAAACAAAGTAATTCATGGCTGGCTTCCCAGGCCAACCCACAAAAGCATACTGAATCTTTAATGTCTATGTGGTATGTAGTATTGTGCTAATTGTACTGTAAGACCCAACCAGCATCCTGAGGTTCCCATGGACAAATGCATTTCGTTAGAATTGGATTCCAGGAACACATTGTTCTTTGCTTCCCTGAGGGGATGGTGGCTGCGCTGTCCCAAATTCTTGCCCACTTCCTCCTCCCTACCATCACCACTGTCGTCAGAGCTGACATGTACAGCGTCTTGTGCATTTTCTCATCTGGTTTAGAGGGAGCACTCTCAGCTTGAGACCATAGGTCATGACTCTGGGAGTCTGGGGCAGAGGAGCCCAGAAGACCAAGAGCTGGAGGGAGATGACTTACAGGTAGTCGGAAGTGAAGGGTTCAGTGGGAAGTTGTGGGGCTGCATCCGTGTGCTAAAGAGCCCTGTGTGGATACTGTATTCTAGGAACCTGGGGCAGTTTACTGCCTCCTTTCCTTGATAGCCAGTGCTCGTATGGGGCCCCTGGACCGGGAGCAGCCCTGCTTCATTCCCCTGTGGCTGAGGAGTGTGATCATATGTGGCTGCTGTGACTTCCTTTGAGAAGGGACAGTGGCTGCAGGCACTGAGATTGATATCCCCAGCACAATGTTTCCCAAAGAGGCCCGTACATCCGGTGGTACCCAGGGGGATTTCACTTGCTACATGCAGGAAAAATTTTTTGTTTTAAATGTTACATCTTTATAGTTACCTTCCTTTTTTTTTCTTTTGAGACGGAGTCTTGCTTTGTTGCCAGGCTGCAGTGCGGTGGTGCCATCTCGGCTCGCTGCAACCTCTGCCTCCCAGGTTCAAGCCATTCTCCTGCCTCAGCCTCCAAAGTAGCTGGAACTACAGGCATGTGCCATCACGCCCAGCTGATGTTTGTATTTTTAGTAGAAACAGGGTTTTACCATGTTGGCCAGAATGGTCTCGAACTCTTGACCTTGTGATCCGCCTGCCTCGGCCTTCCAAAGTGCTGGGATTACAGGCGTGAGCCACTGCACCCGGCCTTTACCTTCTATTTATACCGAGAGATACTGGTTTTCCATTTATGGTAGTGATGTATATTTCCTATTAAAATTTTAAGCCCAAAGTAAATTGATGTAAAGAAAAAAAGTACAGGAAGCGCGTGTGTGTGAGAGACTGCTGTTTGGTGAACTGCTCTTGTAAAAGGATACACTGTCAAGTGGGAAAAAGCAGGCTACAAGTAGTATAGGTTGTGGGATTCCATTTTTATTTTATTATTATTTATTATTATTATGTTTTGAGATGGATTCTCGCTCTGTTGTCCGGGCTGGAGTGCAGTGGTGCGATCTCGGCTCACTGCAGCCTCTGCCTGCTGGGTTCAAGCGATTCTCTGCCTCAGCCTCCCGAGTAGCTGGGATTACAGGCATGTACCACCACACCCGGCTATTTTTTGTATTTTTAGTCAAGATGGGTTTTCACCATGTTGGCCAGGCTGTCTCAAACTCCTGGCCTCAAGTAATCCCACATTTTGGGATTACAGGTGTGAGCCACTGTGCCCGGCCAGATTCTAGTTTTGAAAACACACGATGTACATTTCAACGTATAGTTACCTCACGAAAAGGTAAGTCTGGAGAGACAGAAACCATAGTATTGACAGTGGTTGGTTATCTATGGAAGGTGGGATTAAAAGTGATTTTCCAAATTATTTATTTTTTCTCTTCTTGCTTAGATTTTCTCATTCTTGTCTGCACTGACAGTGTATTCCTTCTGTGATAAAAACATAACTGGAAAGCCCATGTCACTTTCTGTCCTCCTGTCATCTCCTCTTCGCCTCTTCCTCCAGTTACATGCTTGCTTCTTCCTGTTCTCCTCAAGAAGGAACATGGGTAACTGCTGCCTTCTTTGTGTTTTGAGTGAATGTTTAACTATTTCTTCCCCCAACTTAAGATGCCAGTAGATTTCATTTCACTAAGAAAGTAAAAAATGCATTTAAATTTATGCACAAATGATTCTTGGGGTGGTAAACTATATGCTGCCTTTAAGTGCCTTTAAGTCTTGCTGCCTTGATGGGCCACAAGACAGGGTAGCAGTTGGGAGGGATTGTCAAGATAGTCCCTCTGAGACAACCACCAGAATAAGACTGGAAGGCCTGCTTCTCCTCTCTTTGCTTTATTAACTCACTGGGTTACCTTAGCTTAAGCAAGACCCCTGGGAGTCCCCATTTCTGCAGCTGGGTCAGATGATATTCCAGATGCCCAGATTCCATATGAATGAATCAGTAAGCCCAGGGACATGAACTCACAGTTTGGAGGAATTGCTTGAGAATGGTAACTGAGATGGAGCTAGACTGTTAGCTTTACCGCTGTGCATAGGTGACCCATTCATCCTAGTTTGCCCAGGACTTTCATTTTTTTAATGCCATGAAAGTCCTATATCTTGGGCACTCCCAGTCCTGGGCAAAGAGAGACACTTGGCCACCCTAACCGTAGATGTTTAGGCCAAACACAGTGGTACTGGCAACATGGAGAGGATAGGGGAAACTGTGTAGTCAAATATCTTCCTAGTCAGTCTCCAAGGGAAAGATAGTAGATACTCAATATCATAAATGTAATACCTTTCTAATGAAATGTCATTTTGAATACAAGTTTAGTTGACAGCACCATTTGTCCTGAACAATGTACCCCAAAGTGGCTGCAATATCATTCTCACCTTTTCCAAAGATTATCAGACCTCATGCAGTGGCTGCTGAGCTCCAGTAGCCAGAGGGAAAAAAATGACATGTCCTCACCTCACTTTTTGTAATCTTATTCATGTTTGCAATTTTAATCATTTCTGCAGAGAAAAGGCCAACCTTGCTGTTACCCTCTGCAATGACAAGGAGGAGATCATGGCCCAGGCCACCTTCCTGGACTACCCCAACTGGAATGTTGCCAAGCAGGATGACTGGGTGTCAGTGTTCCGGGAGCTCGACAGTGACATCCCATGCACAGTAAGAAATCACATACAGTGCTTGTTAGAACACCCTGAATCTTGAGGGGAAGTCCTGTGTTTGTGATTATGTCTTTCCAAGTTTTGTACTGAGCAGTATATGACATCATGACAGTTAAAAGTGAAGGGAGCTGGTGGGGAGGAAAAGAGGGCTGAGAGTAGTGCCAGGGGGGATAGGAAAGGGCAGGGAGTAGCCAAGTTGGCTAGCCACTGGCAAGGCCTGGATCATGCTCCACTAATGACGGCGGGGGAGGAATTAGTGGAAGTGTCAAACGTGTGCTTCCAGGTCTCACGTTGTTCTCCAGGCGTCAGTGTCCAAGGTCATTGATATGTTAGGAGAGCACCTGCCATCTACACACTTTCCCTTGTAATCATGACAGCAGAGCCTCAGACTTCTGTCACATTCTATAATTTTCAAAGTGCCCTCATGGACCTTGGCTTATTTGATGTCTTCTAGCTGCTGACACATGACAACTTGTCAGCCAACAGAAGCTAGGTTAGTGGTTCCCAGGAGTCTGGCCTGGGTACCTGATGCCAAGTCTGAGCTTTCTCTGCATGCAACCTGCCAGAGCCAGGCCAGAGACAGGCCCCAGTTTTTGTGGAGTGCCAGAGGCTGCAACTCTGGGCAGCACCCTGGCCTTGTGGTGGAATTCTGCAGCATGTCCCCAGAGCCCTGATGTCAGAAGAAAAGGGAATGCCCAATGAGTGTGAGTGAATTCACCCCCCGTACATGTGTGTGAATGTGCACACATACACACACCCCTAAGCATATTATTCAGCATTTATTTCACTAGATGGTGCCTTCCGCTCATCTTTTGTGCTCTCTCCTACCCTGCCACCCTGTATACCTAAGGACTATTGTCAGAAAAATTATCGCAAACTTGGAAATAGACCAAAACGATTATTTCAGTCCAATGCTTGCACCTTTGGTTGAGTAGCCTGTTTTACAATTCTGTAGGAATGGTGATTAGCCTGTAGATTTTTGTCCATTAGGATGTAAAGAATTCCTGTCTGGATAGAGCTAACCTCAAAGATTATGGTTTATTGTCTTACAGGATGTGACCTATTTGGTATCTAATCTAGCAATCATTTTTTTTTTTTTTGAGACGGAGTCTCACTCTGTCATCCAGGCTGGAGTACAGTGGCACGATCTCGGCTTACTGCAAGCTCTGCCTCCCAGGTTCATGCCATTCTCCTGCCTCAGCCTCCCAAGTAGCTGGGACTACAGGTGCCCGCCACCACGCCCGGCTAATTTTTTTGTATTTTTAGTAGAGACGGGGTTTCACTATGTTAGCCAGGATGGTCTCGATCTCCTGACCTCGTAATCCCCCTGCCTCGGCCTCCCAAAGTGCTGGGATTACAGGTGTGAGCCACTGTGCCCGGCCTAATCCAGCAATCTTATTCTTTCCTTTTCCTAGTAAATCACCTGAAGTATCCAGCTCTTCAAGTGTAGAGAATCATTTTTATCATCTCACTGGTTGCCTCATTAATTGATGAGTTGAAGTTGAATAAACCTCTGACAGATGTTTATTTTATATTTGCATTAGGGTTATGATTTTACCTTTCTGAAAATTATAAATTAACACTCTTATTCATAAACACATGCCCCTTTTGTTTCTTTTCAAGCTGTCTTCTATGACAGTATAGTGCTGGGCTGTCCAGTGTGGTAGCCACCAGCCTTACATAACTAACGAGCGCTTGAAATGTAGCTAGTCTGAATTGAGGTGTTCCATAAGTATAAAATATGCCAGATTTCAAATACTTCGTAGAAAAAAAAGAGTGTAAAATATCTCAATAATTTTTATAATGATTACTTATTAAAATGATATAATTTGAATATATTAGGTTAAATATTAAATTAAATATTAAACATTAATTCACCTGTTTATCTTTATTCCTTTTTAATGTGTCCACTAGAAAATTTGAAATGACATTTGTGGCTTGCATTACTTTTCTGCTGGATGTAACCAGTATAGAGCCTTTAAGGCTTAATGTAGTACCTATCCCAGGGATATTTGCAGCTGAAGTAATGATTTTTATCTTAAAGCTAAAGAATAAATCTTGCATTGTAATATTTATGATGGAAGAGAGAATTTGGGAGGCAAATCAAGCAAGTAATAAGCCATGTGCTCCTGAGGCTAGTCCTATTCAGGATGTAAGGCAAATGCTGAGTGAGATTATTGTGGGATTAAATGAGTGAATACACAGCAAGTACTTGAAATCATGTCGTCGTCATCGTTATCTGGACTTTTGGGGTTTGTGTTGTTTGCCTTTTGGGAGTTTTCAAGCTCATGAATCAAAACATGGTTTTCCTCTTGCGCTTTTAGTCACCGTACAATTCTTCCCGAGTGCTTCTGAGTCACACGCCATCCAACAAAAGTGGGGACAAGGCACACAGAAGTGCCACTGGTCCCACAAAGCTGTCCAGAAAATTATTCAAAAAACAAGAAACCTAGGCAGCACCTGTGCTGTCCTGATATAGGTACCAGCACCACCCTCACCAGTCAGCCAGTCTACATCTGCACTGTTTCCAGAATTTGAAGATTTGTTCATAAGCACAGGGGTACCGAGTTGAGTGGACCAATGTGTGGATGTTTGAACCATTTACTCATTATTTAGGCCACTTTAAAAGCCTCAGAAGGAGGAGACAAAGCTCTTTTAAAACTTGGAAGATTTAACTGGAAAGTCTTGCTAGAATCTTGCTACTGTGAGTTTTCAGCTCCCAGGTTTTTTGGATCCCAAGAGTAATATTTGATTCTGACTCTGGGAATGTTGAACAAAACAAGCCAATGGATTCTGAACGTGGCATCTGCCTTCCAGTTTTCAAATTCATAAGAGCATTTCTCCCTCCTGTCACATGAATAGAGCAGCAGCTGCTGACTCAAGAGCGCCGGGAAAAGGGTGATTGTCTTTCACTTGGCATAGACACCCCTGAGGACAAGACTACTGAGTTAATAATCGATTTCGCTCCCCTGCAGGCTCTTCCCTGCCCACAGCTCATTCGTGAGGGCAGGAGGAAGGGCGGGTGCTCTGGACTCATTTACAGTCCCTGTTTCCTTGAATAATTGTGAGTAAGGAGGACAGAAGGCGGCAAACGGAGTCAGTGAGACAGCTCAAATGCCGCCTGGGTGTTGCATCACTTAGACATAAAATATCAACCCTAAATGCCAGGCTGTTCTGTGTCTGTGGATGCCCCGAAACCCTCCTTCCACCCTGTGCTGACCTAGCCCGAATGCTGACTCAGCCTTTAATCCGTGTCCTCTTTTCTTCTGCAGCCCCTGAATACGTTGTTCATGCACCTCTTTGTGGCCGTGGATGAGTATTCTGTTGGATGTTGCAAAGAGATTCTTCGGTGAGTGGATATGGCCGTGCAGTGGTGAACATGAAAGAGACTGTGTGGATAGTTTTGAAATATTTTTTAAAAGACATGAAATTCTTTGGGGTGTTTAATTTGCTTGTAATTTGTGGCTATATTAAAATATTTACTTTGAATAGCAATGATATTTCTGAAAGGAGATAGTTCTTTGAATCTATTGTCCATTGTGCACGCTGTTATCATTTGAGGCAAACAGATAGTGCGGTAATTTAAAGAAATGGATTTAGGGTGAGGGGAGTAGGAGAAGAATTAAGTGTCGCAAGCTTGGACATTTCTAAAAACTGCTTTTCTTTATCTTATCTTTAGAAATGTTTATTAACATGACAGACTTCAAAGCATCCTGAATAATAGGATGCATGGAAAATGACCAGCAGGGCTACCGAGTCATGGCGATGTGTCTCTGACAGCCTCTGACAGCCTGCACAGACATTTGGGGGTGGTGGTCACAGCTTTCAAGTCACTTTGTAATGTCACACCAGACCGTCCAGATGCCAGGTCAAAGGTTAATATTAGCAGAAATCTGGTGTGCCATATGAACATGGCACCCTTTATTCTCTCTGCCTCCATGGGACAGATCGAAAAGGGGCCTTTTAGAACCGAAGGAAAAGTAGAGAAGAAAAAGAAATTGCCTTGAGGCTGTTCTTGCCATTGCAGGTGGGGAGCAAAGGAGCCCATGTGGATTTAGGAACACCTCACCTTTTTAGCGACAGCATTTGTCTTCATCAAGTGCCAGCTGATGGGATTGCTTTGTTAGTAACACTGCCCCACCCTCTCTTTCCTCACCAGAACCGTGTATAAGGCAGTGCCAGAGCTGCACTTCATATTTCTCATCGTGCCATCCTACATGAGCCTAGGTAAGGCCCGCCCAACCACCTCTGGTCCCCGGTAGCAAACATTGAAAATTCCCTCCCAGAATGGTGCTTTGGGGAATGAGAAATAAGAATGGTCTCCAGGTCCTCAATGTACCATGTGCATATTTTATTAGAATAATTAAAGCACAATTTAGAATGGAAACTACATTTTGTTCTGACATCCCAAATTTATTTCTTGATAAATAAGGACATGTTTCTTTATCTCTGTGATTTAGGCTCAACTCTCATAACTCTTTTTGACCAAGTGGGGAACATCCCGTGTCTGACGTATGAGGAAGACTTTGCAGTGCATATATGTCACAGGCACAGCCACTATCCTCAGCTGCACGTTCGCAAAGCCAGGTACAGTTGGAGTCATGCCTTGTGTGACCTAAGCTTCACTGGGACAGTCATCTTCCCAAGACTCTTTAAACTACCAATGCTAACTGACTATAGCTTAGATCAAAATTTTTTACAATACCCATAAGCATTACTTCATTTGGATATCTTTATAGTTCCCCTTAATGACAGTATTTGCAGGACTATCTGATGATACTCATTTGGTTCTATGTGGCTATAACATTAGGCATTGACTCCTTAGGGGTTTCTGAAAACACACAATCCTAGGTCCCACACCAGTAAGATAACTTTCAAATAAAACAAGCTTAAAAATGAACCTGCCTATTCAGTTTTCTCGGTAAAACCCACCTATTTTCTGGCATTCAGTGAATGAGGATGCTGTTGACCCCAAAGAGGGGTTTTCCAAATTGAAGTTCTCTACCATCAGGTGCCCCAAGTCCAGCAGTCTTAGGGAGATGGCTGTGGCAGTGTTTTCCAAAGATGGCTGCCACACTACCTTCCACCCCGCAGGCTACTCTTTGATGTGACTTTGCCACTCCTCTCTTCAAGCCTTGGGCGCTCCGTCCTCTCTTCCTGAAGCTGGGTGGGTTGTGACTGCTTTGACCAGTAGACCGTGGGCAAAGGGATGCTCTGGGACTTGTGAGGCTGGGAAGCTTCTGCCTGGCTCTCTCAGGATGCTTGCTCTGGAGGAAGCCAGCCATATGTAAAAAGTCTGGAGAAGCCACATGTTCACAAGGGGAGGGGTGGTTGACAGCCCCAGCTGGGCTCCCGCTGACAGTTAGCTTCCACTGCCTGTGGTGTGAATGAGCCATTGTGGACACCCAGCCCAGGAGAGCCCCATATATCTACAGCACAGCTGACATCTGATTGCAGCCACATGACAGACCCCAAGTGAGGATGCCCAGCTGAGCCCTGCCAGAGTTCTGACTCACAAAACCATGAGCAATGTAGAGTGGCTGTTTGGAAATAAGAGTGTATTATGAAGTCATCTCACAGAGGTGGTTGCTTGGCTTATCAGTGAAGAATAAATTGTATCTTTTGGGATCAGCCATTGCTGTGTTTGAGGAATGCTGACTTTCTTTAGAAAAGTATTTTAAAAGTTTTAAAAACTTTATAAAAGTAAGAGCCTATGATTTACCAGGCATGTAGCAGTAGTATGGCATCGTTGTTAAGAGTTTGTAATGCTGGCATCGGATAGATCTGGATTCTGATCTTGGCTCTCCTGCTCACTAGGTGGGTTAACTTACAAAAGGAACGTGACCTCTGCGGGGGTGTAAGTTCCCTCTGTCAGTGGGTGTAAGCGTATTGTCTACAGCACAAGATTGTGATGATTGTGAGCTAATGAACATCAAGCACTTAGCACACTTCCTGCCACATGTAAGGGCCCAAGAAATATTAAATATTATTATGACAAAGGGGCTTAGAGTTAAGTGGTGGGGAGAGACTCATCTTCAGTTAACTGTCATGTTGGTAGCTGAGAAGCGGGATGCACAGACAGAGATGAAGACAGCTTCATTACAACTGCTCCTCCGCCCAAAAAAACCCCTCTAAATGTCCATCCACCAGTTAATGTTGTTTACCCTTATAAACTGTGGTACATCCATACAGTGGATGCTGCTCAGCAATTCAGTGGAATGAACCATTTACATATAGTAGCATGAATCAATCTCAGAAGGTTTATGCTGAGTGAAGGCAGACTTAGAAAAGCATATACAGTACTGCTGATTACACTTTTGTGATATACAAAATGGATGAAAAGCATCCACAGAGATAGGAATCAGATAGAGATAGAAACCAAGATCATGGAGATCATGACACAGGCTGGAATTCTAGCAGTGACAGGTCACAGAGATCCTGGTTGTTGACAGCAAGAGTCAGACTCTGTAAAATGTTTGAAGAGATTTATTCTGAGCCAAATACAAGTGACCAGGGCTTTGACACAGCCCCAGGAGGTCCTGAGAACATGTGCCTGAAGTGGTTGGGCTACAGCTTGGTTTTATACATTTTAGGGAGATATAAGACACAAATCAATAAATGTAAGATGTGCATTGGTTCAGTCTGGAAAGACAGGACAACTCAAAGCAGGGAAGAGCCTTCCAGGTCATAGGCGGATTCAAAGATTTTCTGATTGGCAGTTGATTGAAAGGGTTTATCTAAAGACCTGGAATCAATATGAGGGAGTGTCTGGGTTAAGATAGGGGTTGTGGAGACAGAGGTTCTTATTGTGCAGATGAGGCCTCCAGGTAGCAGGCTTCAGAGAGAATAGATTGTAAATCTTTTTTATCAGACTTAAAAATATGCCCGACTCTTAGTTAATTCTCTCTTGGATCAGGAAAAATGCCTGGAAAGGAAGGGGATTCACCACAGAATGTAGAATTTTCTCAGAAGAGACAGTTTTGCAGGGCCATTTCAAAGTATGTCAAAGAAATATATTTTGGGGTAAAAAACTTCAATTTATTTCAGGGCCTGCCCTGCTGTCATGTTTGTATCTTATTCCTACAAAGAGTCTATTCTGTCATTCTTAAGGTCTCTGTTTTCATGTTAATCGTGGTCAAATGTGCCTAAATTCCAAAGGGAAGTATAATGAGGCATGACCGACCACCCAATCCCATCATGCGCTGAACTGGTATTTCAGGTTTATGTTAGAATACCCTTGGCTGAGAGGAGGAGTCCATTCCATTGGTTTGGGGGAGCTTAGAATTTTATTTTTGGTTACATGGTAGGGAAAGGATCAGGTCAGGCGCATAGATGCAGAGAGACATGTTAGAGAGTAGCGCTTGGCTACCAGTTGGATGGAGGAGTTGAGGGATGAGGAGTTTATGGTAATTCAGGGTTTTCAAGTTTAGGGGAAATGGTGCTTTCATTAATTGAAAGTAGAAATAATAGATTTAAATGGACAGGAGAAGGTAGGAAATAGAAACAGAGGGAGAAGCCAGGTTTGAGATACATGTTTGTGAGTTGTCAGTTTGTCGGTAAGTGGGGAGATCATGAAATGAAGGAGATTGTCTTGCTGAGGGGGAGATTGCACAGTGAAAAAGCACAGGACCAGGGCAGAACTTTGAAAGATGAAAATGAGCTATGACTAATGAAAAAGAAAACTAGAAGAGAGGGGGAGGAATACAGAAGAAATTAAGACTCATAAAGTGGCAAAAGATGCAGGGAAATGAAATTATTTAAGTAAAAGAGAAGCCATTAGATTTGGCAATTTAAGAAGGCACAGATAGGATGAATAAAACTGATACTTCCAGCCCAAACTGACCAAGAAAAAAGACAAATTGCCAGTATCAGGAATGAAAGAGGCGGTATCACTACAGATCCTACAGGCATTAAAAGATTAATATGAGGACACTACAAATAACTCAATGTCGACAAATCTAACAATTTAGATAAAACTAGGCCAACTCCTTTGGGAACACAAATTACCAAAACTCATTTAAGAAAAAATAGGTAACTTGGATGCTTCCGTATCTATTAAAGAAAAATCAGATGAACTTTGGGTGAGAGGAAGGGGGCCCTCCTGCCCAGACATTGGCCTCTCCCCAACCCACAGCCTGATTTGCTCTTTTTCTCCTCTTTTTCTCTTGTTCTCATGACTCTGAACTCTGCCTTCCTCAGGACCTAGTCCTCAGTTTTCTCTCAAGCTCATCCCTTTGGCTCCTCTGTGCCAACCTTGCCACTCAGTAACCAGTGCCCTACTTCTGAACTCTTGGTTTGGGGTGTGGTCTTGTCACTCCTTGAAGGGCAGAGTTTCACAGTGGAGGCCAAATTGCAGTGAGCGGAATAAATGGGAGGTAAGGAAGTGAAAGCAAAGGAGTAGTCACTGCTATTTTTTTTTTTTTTCCTTTTTGCTGGAGAAAGTCACTGCTCTTCAGAGAAGTTTTGTGTTGAAGGGAAGCAGAGAGAGGGAGGCCAGAAACCTACCTGCAGATGCTGAACATTATGCAAACAGTGTAATGTGATCCCGTTTTTCCTATCCACGTGGAGCATTTTATTTGCATTCTGAGAGCGGGGCAGCATGTCTCTTAACGAAGTTCATCAAGAAGCAGATGAACTTCAGATACATATTATCTACCTAATTTAGTTTGAGAGAAGAAAATTCCTCATATAAAATGATCTTTCATTACTTTCTTTTTATTAATAGCTAAATAATCCTCTCTTTATAAAATGCTTTGATAATGATACAAATACTAATGCAAGCCAAAGGCAGTCTGAAGAAATGGAATTTTGCGTGTGAAATGACATTTTTAATTGGTTCTCTCACGCCTTTCAAATTTTTATTCTTGATTTATAAAGTGTCTCTTGTTAGTGTCAGTGGAGGCAAATAGACCCTCCTGTCCTTCAGGAAATTATATTTTTTAAAGAAATATTACCTTCAAGGTATTTACAAGTAGGCAGTTTTTTTTTTTTTTTTTTTTTTTTTTTTGAGACGGAGTCTTGCTTTGTCGCCCAGGCTGAAGTGCAGTGGCGCGATCTCGGCTCACTGCAAGCTCCACCTCCCGGGTTCACGCCATTCTCCTGCCTCAGCCTCCCGAGTAGCTGGGACTACAGGCGCCCACTACCACGCCCGGCTAATTTTTTGTATTTTTAGTAGAAACGGGGTTTCACCGTGTTAGCCAGGATGGTCTCGATCTCCTGACCTCGTGATCCGCCCGCCTCGGCCTCCCAAAGTGCTGGGATTACAGGCGTGAGCCACCGCGCCCGGCCGGCAGTTTTTAAATTACAAGAATCTCCACAAATTAATTACTTAGGATCTTGTAAGTAGTGTAACAATTGTTATACTTTTATCTTCATTTTAAAATCTCTCATTTTTTATGCCATTTACTAATTTTTTTGGGAGATGGGTTTATTTAATAAAATGAATTCTAGTTTCAAATCATAAAACTTTTAAAAGTAAAAGTTATTCTTTCATTCTTCTATGTATGTAACTATACACACACAAGTATAGTGGCATACATGCACTCTCTCTCTCTACATATATACCTATATATATCTCCATGATCATATGTTCTGTTAATTATGTTTTTCACTTAACATAGCATCTCATCATTTATCATCTTTAGAGATCAATTTCATTCTTTTCTGATGGCTGCTTGGTCCATGATGGCCTAACCATCATGTAGCTCTAATACAATTCATTTAGCTCTTGCTTATTTATGGAAATTTAATTTAAGTTGTTTCCTGTAAAAAATTTACCACTTTTTCTATAAAAATAATACTGTAGTGAACAGCATTGTACATATATCATCCAGCATTCATATATAGTAGTGTACAATAGATAACTAAATGTGGAATTTGGGGTAGGAAATACCCAGATGTTTGCAAATTCTAAGATTTAAAAATAGATGCCACCAAATTATTCAACGTAAATATCATATCCATTTATATTCTGACCAAATAGAGTTCTGTTTCCTTACATCTTCATCAGTGCTGAGTATTTTCAGTTATTAAAACTGTTTCCTGGCCGGGCACAGTGGTTCACACCTGTAATCCCAGCACTTTGGGAGGCTGAGGCAGGCAGATCACGAGGTCAAGAGATTGAGACCATCTTGGCCAACATGGTGAAACCCCGTCTCTTCTAAAAATACAAAAATTAACTGGGCGTGGTGGCATGCATCTGTAGTCCCAGCTACTCAGGAGGCTGAGGCAGGAGAATCTCTTGAACCTGGGAGGCGGAGGTTGCAGTGATCCAAGATCGTGCCATTGTACTCCTGCCTGGCGACAGAGCAAGACTCCATCTCAAAAAAAAAAAAAAGAAAGAAAAGAAAAAAAGGTTCCCTGTTAGGCCAAAATAGTATTTTGTTGCTTTAAATTGCATTTGTCTAAATCTGTGAGAGTTTGAGTGCCATTTTACAGGTTCCATTTTAAATGAATAAAATACTTGAATGTAAAGTAACTTCCAGTTAAGCTATCATCCTACTGGATGATTAAACATGTTCCTACAAAGCAGGCAATTCTAGACAATTCCAAAGGATTGGGCAGGGGATAGATATGAGTTACTTACAGCTGACAAAGGCAAATTTCTAAAAGTATTTTCTTAAGTTTTAGTCAGGATACCCGATTTGTATCTTGGGAATTATCATTTTCTGGAGGTATGTAGGGCTTAAGTACTTTCAACTTAGTTATTCAGCAAGGGATTATTGTAATAGAAAACTTGTATATAAATCCAACACTGAAGATGACATGTATAGAAGCAGCCCATTCAAAAATTCCCTATTCCTTTCACTTTTTAGTAAGGTATTGTCTGTTAATTTACCCGCTAATAGCCTACTTGTCACTCAGGATGCAGGGTGCAGGAGAAAAGATGTGGGATGTGCTCAGCCCAGTGCCGGGCTCCCAGTAAGCATTTGGTAACAGATGGTTATGGTTTGGTCTCCCTTTCTGCCTCCTTTCCTACCCCCCTTCCTTCTTTTCTTCCTTTTTTCTCTTGAAAACTTGAGTGCTATGGACTATAACCTTCAGTGGACAAGGTTCACAAAACTTGAAATAAACCTGGATACCTTAACCTGAGGTCTTGCGCATACAGCCCCTGATGGTGTGCCCATAGAAAATCTGAAAGAGGCAAAACACAAGAGGAATGATAGCAAAGAGGTGACAGTGGGTACTTTGCAGTGAGGAAGGGATGTTTATTAGAAGATAGGTGGACAGTAGTGAATTCATGTGGAAATGGTGACAGTATGGCAGTCAGTGCCTTTGCCTGCAGAAGGTAGAGAGTGTGGCACATTTTAGAAAGCCCTCTATCCACATGTTCAGATTCGAGTTTTGATACTTGCAGGCACAGAATTTCATGTATCTGGAGAATGCAGTTGTGTGGACTACCTCCCTCCTTAACAACGCTAGAAAAATGGAGACTTTACAGAACATCAAACGGGCGTGGCTGTGTGCCTCTTAGGTTGCCTCCTTTCTCTTATTTCCCTCACATGTATTTTTTGACATCCGTTTCAACGATAGTTACTTGCACTGATAGTTAATAGTGAAGAACACAATTCGTAAGATACTGAACCAGTGAAGGGTTTGGGGATGTAATTATCCTTCAGCCATTTGGCTAGTGACACATTCAAAACCAATGAATTAACACTGTAATCCCCTGTCCCGTTTCTTTGATTTACCCATGTGGAAAATTATGCTGTAATCTGCCCATCTACTTAGACAGTAGTTAGTGAAGTTACTGTTCTGTACTTTTCATACTATCTGAAATAAAGCGTAGCTACTTCTGGACACACCTTTAAAATCTACAGTGGGCTTAATTAATCATCCATGGTGGATTTGAGATGTGTTCAGATTTAGAAACTACTGGCATGCTCTTTTTCTGGGGGAAAACCTGTCTTTTTCAAGTCTCCTGGGGCTGGGAGGAGACTTGGCCAAGGAAAGGATTATGTGCTTTCAAACAATGTTGTGAAATAACTGGTTTCCTTAGTGGAGTATTGCTTCTTTGTTGATAACAATGGTTGATTAAATTGGCTCAACCTTGTTGCTTTTTAAAATAGATGAAAAATCACTAATCATCAGGGAAATGGAAATTAAACCACAGTGCGATACTACTACCTTACTCCTGCAAGAATGGCCGTAATTTAAAAGTCAAAAAACAGCAGATGTTGGCATGGATGTGGTGAAAAAGAACACTTTTACACTGCTGGTGGGAATGTAAACTAGTACAACCACTGTGGACAACAGTGTGGAGATTCCTTAAAGAACTAAAAGTAGAGCTACCACTCGATCCAGCAATCCCACTACTGGGAATCTACACAAAGGAAAATAAGTTATTATATGAAAAAGATACATGTACACACACGTTTATAGCAGCACAATTTACAATTGCAAGGATATGGAACCAACCTAAGTGCCCATCGACCAATGAGTGGATAAAGGAAATGTGATATTTATACACCATGGAATACTACTCAGCCATAAAAAGGAACAAAATAATGTCTTTTGTAGCACCTTGGATGAAGCTGGAGGCCATTATTCTAAGTGAAGTAACTCAGGAATGGAAAACCAAATACCGTATGTTCTCACTTGTAAGTGGGAGCTAAGCTATGCGGACACAAAGGCATACAGAGTGACATAGTGGACCGTGGGGGCTGGGGAGGGGGAGGTTTGGAGGGGGTGAGGAATAAAATCCAACCTATTGGGTACAGTGTACACTGCTCAGGTGATGGCTGCACTAAAATCTCAGAATTCACTACTAAGGAACTCATCCATTTGACTAAAAATCACCTGTATTCCCAAAACTATTGAAATTAAAAGAAATAAAATAGGTGAAAAAAACATTCTTTAAGATTTAAGATGGGTGGTTTGTAATTACAAACTTTTAACTCTTAAGGCAATCATTTTAATGAAACATTTGATAGTCTCATGTCATGCTTTTTAGAAATCCACTTAAACTTGACTTGTGAGCAATTTCATATGAATAAACATTCTGATGTTTGTTATGAATATCCTAAAGCATTCCAAAAGAAGGGGTAGAGCAATTACAGATTTCCCCCAACAATCTTCATGAATAAGACTGGTAAGTGACCACCAAGTCTACCTTGGTTAACGATCCAGCTGGAGCCATACTAGCCCAGGATGGACGTTTAGATCAGATGTGCTTTGAAAAGCACATGACAAATTTGAGCTTAAAACCCTTCATAATTTTTAAAATCATGACATTTTCCAAGGACTAGAAGCTAAATGACTCCAAAACCCATTTGGAAGTTCTACAGTGGAATACTATATGGAGTTTAGAAATGATAGATTTGATTTTCTTAAAGAAGACCACTAGAGGTCACAAGAGATCTTGAAAAGAAAAAAGGTGCTTGGTTTTGCATACCTGAAGTAAAAGAAAAATCTAGTTGGCGCCGATCGATCTTAGGTTCTCCTACCCCATGTTGAGACGGTGTTCACGGTAAAAAGTTGGCTTAACTAGAACACACTGCATTCTCTATCACTTCCACTAAATTAGATTTTCTATGACTTGTTTTCTTAATTCACTGGTTTCTTAAAATACACACACACACACACACACACACACACAGGTTTGAAGAAATATATTTATGGTGTTTGAAGTGACAACATTCAGTTGTACATTTTACAACTGTACATTTTAAAGTCCAGCTTTAAATACAAATCCTCTCTGGATATGGAGAATATCATCAGACAGGAACGAGGAGGCTGTGCCAGGATTCTGGATGCGGAGGTGGCCTGCTGCTGCTGCTGCTGCTGTCACTCCAGTCCTTAAGTGTGAGCTTTCCATCTGTGCATTTGCAGTGGTTTCTGTGCTGGCAGGGAAGTGATGCACACCTCTCAGACTCGAGGGAAGCAGGCCTGCAGGTTTTCCTCTGGGGCCGTAATCATGTAGTGCAGCAGCCAGGCTGTGGAGGTGATGAAGCAATCTCAGGATCTGCGTGTCACCCAGAGACCCATCAGGCTGCGAGGGAGAGTTCTGCATGTTCTGGACGTCGCGGTGCTCCTAGCAAGCCCAGCTAACCGACTGGTGGAAGTGCTGAGGGAGTTTGTCCTCACTTCTCCCCACCTTCCAGGAAGCCAGTGAGAGCTACCGGCTCATTTCTAGCTGTGGACTTAGAAGACACCCATTTCCCAAGTAGGGTGTCCTGAAAGGGGGTTGATTTCCTTAAGGTGTGGGTTCAACTCCATTTCACATGGCACAGTTTTCAGAGTCTGATGGAAATCTGGGTGTCTGAGAGATTGATAAGTGTTTATGAGGTGGACCTTTTGTTTCCTCCAGGGAAGTTAAAATAAAATATTGTATAATTGATGACGTTAACAAGCACATTGCTGCCCCCTCCAAGACACATTCAGAATGGAAGATATAAAGTAACTTTGCTTTTCACTCAGAGAATTGTACTATTTCCCTTGCACTCTGTGTTGATCTATAAACTCCGCATCTTCATCACCACTGGAACATTGTGCGGCCTGTCAGTGCCAGGGCGTGTGACGCTGCGGTGCCAAATTCACAATGGCTCTCCTTGCATCCTGACTTTGACAGGCAGCGCTCATTGCCTCTGAACAGTCACGTTGAAACATTTGACTGCATGAGTTGTTTTCCATAGCTGGGGTGTTTTGTTTCTGCGGGGCTGGACTTTGTCATATGCCATTTGAGACTATGTGAGGCTGATGTCATACTTTATCATTAGCACTCGGGCTGATGCAAGATCATAAATTATCAATTACCCCAAGGAATGCATTTAGCAGAACAAGTTCCTCTTTATCCATTTTGGGAAAGGGCTTAAGAGAGAGCCTCTTCAGAACTCCAAGATTTGGATGTTTTTCTGTTTTTCCCAGAAGAATTCGTGTTGAGGTAGGATTATGGATAACTTTGTTAATGGGCTGCTGAGGTTCATGAGCAGGCCTAGGGCTCTGGGTCTTTCGGAACCTTTATTCCTGATGTTTTTAGCTATAGAGTAACATTTCTGTGTCCATCGTATATTTAAAAGCCTATGGTGCACAGTTGATTGTGTGTGATTGCTGTCTTCATTCACTTAAATGATTAGGTTATTGAATTATTTTTCCATTATTTAAAATGTCTGTTAATAAATATTGATGCAACCTTTTATTTTTGGCAAAACGTTTGAAAATGGATTTGTTGACTACTCTCTCCTAGAATTTTTTACAAATTATTTTTAGCCAATATCATCAAGGACTCTTTTTACAGAGAAAAGCCACCACCTCTTATTAGCAACGCCCTTTTGGCAGGTTAAGTGGGGAAGTGAGTTGTTCCTGGAATGTTCTAGGCTTTTTCTGCCAAGGTTCTGAGGGCTCACGTGGAGAACAAACACTTGCTAAGGACTTAGTGTGCCCCAGAGAGCAGGCTTTAGTGCGTCATTTGTATCTTGCAGCTATTCTTGTCCCTACCTGTTTTTTGTACATGAGAAAACCAAGGCTTAGCATTGAAGTGACTTTGCCAGTTTCTTTTTTTTTTTTTTCAAATTTTATTATTATTATACTTTAAGTTTTAGGGTACATGTGCACAATGTGCAGGTTTGTTACATACGTATACATGTGCCATGCTGGTGTGCTGCACCCATTAACTCATCATTTAGCATTAGGTATATCTCCTAATGCTATCCCTCCCCCCTCCCTCCACCCTGCAACAGTCCCTGGAGTGTGATGTTCCCCTTCCTGCGTCCATGTGTTCTCATTGTTCAATTCCCACCTATGAGTGAGAACATGCAGTGTTTGGTTTTTTTGTCCTTGCGATAGTTTGCTGAGAATGATGGTTTCCAGCTTCATCCATGTCCCTACAAAGGACATGAACTCATCATTTTTTATGGACTTTGCCAGTTTCTTAGTCAGTAGAGTCAGAAGGCTAAGTAGAGGGGCTGTGATGCCACCAGCATGGGACCATAGGTTCAGACTGCCCAGATGCTGCCCCTTGGGGCATAAAAATTCTGCCCTTCACTGCTGTCAGTGTAAATGGGACCCTTGGCAAGGTCTCAGCACAAGGTAAGGGCCCAGTTCACGTTGGCTATTGCTGCTGGGCTACATGCTAAAGAACTGCTACAGAATTCCTTCTGTGTCCCTAAAGAGCATTTTCCGTGGTTGGGAAGATGCCACACCTTGGCCGTAAGAATTAGCACCAGAACTGGACAATATATATCCAGTGATGATCCCATTATTGGGTTCCTGGGAAGGGAAGTTGGGAGAGAAGAGTCACTGGAGGGTGTAGGGTGGAGATGAGCTTTGGAGGATGCTGGAATTGGGGATAGGCAAGGGGATCAGAGCACTGGCTAGAAATAGAGGTGGGAAGGAGGGAAGATGGTGAAGTCTTCTTCTAGAGACAATAAGTAAATCAACTTGTATCATTATTGGTGACCAGGGTGGAAAGATGGAGGCAAAGAATTTTGTGCCCATCCCAGAAACAGTGGGGAGCTTGCAAAAGTGGAGTTTTTAAAAAATAATTTCAACTTTTATTTTAGATTTAGGGGGTACATGTGCAGGTTTGTTACCTGGGTATATTGCATGATGCTGAGATTTGGGGTACAATTGATCCCATCACCCAGGTACTGAGGATAGTACTCAACAGTTTTTCAACCCATACCCTGCTCCTTCTCTCCCCTCCCTAGAAGTCCCCAGTGTCTATCGTTACCATCTTTATGTCCATGAGTGCCCATTGTTTAGCTCCTACTTATAAGTGAAAACATGCAGTATTTGTTTTTTTGTTCCTGCATTAATGCACTTAGGGTAATGACCTTCAGCTGCAACCATGTTGCTGCGAAGGACATGATTTCATTATTTCTTATGGCTGCATGTAAAAGTTTTAAAGTAAGATGAAGAAAGCAGGGTTTTAGGAAGATTAGTGATGGTGGATGGAATGACAGAGTTTCTCCTTACAGTAGTCAATGGGAAGTGAGTGCAGTGATTCAAGCTTCTGTAGTAAGAAACTCTCTTATTCCACCCACTGACTGTAGAAGTTCTGCAGTTCTTTTTGGTTTCTCCTGCCTAAGTAATAATGATAATAACAATAACATTGCACATAACCTTTTTTTAACATTTGCTATTTTTATGACAGGTGCACACACAGTAACATAGAGAGGTAAAGTACCCAAGGTCACAGCTGGGCAGAAGCAGGATCCAGACCCAGGCAGCCTGGCTCCCCCGCTCAGGCTGTGACCACTATGCTGTATCATTTTTTTTTTCTAATCTCTTCAAGAGCATCATAAGACTTAATGCATTTATGGTGGCGCCTCCGTCCACTGGGACACAGGTGACCACCGATAATGCTCAGTGATCACACGCAGAAATAGATGGACAAGTGGTCAAGGCCTACCTTTTGTAAATTATTGCAGGGCTGAAATAGCTTGAAAAATGACTGCAGCATCAGTAGTACAGTCATACCCATTCAAAAAATGGTTGACATTTGTTTCTGGCTCCCTGTTTTAGCCTCATCTCTAGAAATTCCTGCTGATGCCCTTGCATGATGGAATAAGACTGTTTGGTGGTGATGACATCAGGGCCAGGTTGACAGTTTTAAAAAACAAAGGATCTGGTTGCCTGGATAAGGACCCTTTGCTGTCTCTCCTTCCAGAGAGTTTTGTCAAGAGGTGTATTAGTCCATTCTCACACTACTATAAGGACATACCTGAGACTAGACTATTTATAAAGGAAAGAGGTTTAATTGACTCACAGTTCTGCAGCACTGGGGAGGCATCAGGAAACTTAAAATCATGGTGGAAGGGGAAGCAAACACATCTTTCTTCACAAGGCAGCAAGAAAGAACAATGAGAGCCGAGTGAAAGGGAGGCCCCTTATAAAACCATCATATCTCCTGAGAACCTTCTCACTATCATGAGAATAGCATGGGGGCAACCACCCCCATGATTCAATTACCTCCCACCAGCTTCCTCCCATGACATGTGGGGATTATGGGAACTACAATTCAAGATGAGATTTGGGTGGGGACACAGCCAAACCATATCAAGAGGTTAACAAGAAGATTCAACCTGTGGAGTCATGGTGATGGTCCCTCCCATCCCAAGTTGTCATCTTCTGTGTATGTTTTTTCCTCCTTGTACCATGGTCTTGTTGGCTGGCTCCCTCCTTCCCTCTGAAGTTTTGTAGACCAGAGACCTGGTTTTTCAACTGTGTAGTTCTTCCATCAAGATACTTACTGTTTTTAATGAAAAACCAGCATCATTTCAACCATTACACTTGTGTCAGCAGAGGCAAAGGTTTCATCCTGGGAGCAGGGTGAAGATTTTCATCCAGAGTGCATGCGGTCATCCAGTTTAAAGCATTTAGACTTAGGAAGTGCAGCTGTGGCAGGATCAGGGGATTCGTTCCTGCAGGGGGCAGGAGGAATGGTGGCAGGGCTGGCAGGATGATAACCTCTGGCCCCTAGCCAAGGACTCCCCTCTCAACTCTTTTGCTTCTAGCTACAAATGTTCAAAAGAAGAGTCAAAATAAAGGAAGATTTTTGAAGTGCATTGTCAGCTTACCAGAGTGTGAAGGCAGGGCTTAAGTCACTAGACCAGAGCTCATATCACGGCTCTGCTGCCAACTATTTCTGTCATCTCAGGCAAAGCATTTCCTCATCCCCATGAGCCTTGCTCTCCTCCCTCTGCAAAGTGAAAATGGCAGTGCCACCCTCCTGGGATCGCTATGAGAAACACAGTAGCAGAAATCATCTGGATAAAGCCCTGAGCTTTATATATATATATATATATACTGATCACTCAGTAGATGGAGCTGCTATTAATGTCAAAGAGAACATACTAGAAGATAAAATGGGATGATGAAGATGGTAGCATAGTAAAGCTAGGGGGAGGAAATAGACATTAGTAGCCAAAGCAGATATACTAGAAAAAAATAACACAATGCTGAAATATTTTTACAGAAAGAGTATCAGAGAAAAAAAAAAAAAGCAAAGTATAAGAACATCCCACACAGGTAAAAAAGAGCACTAAACTTACCCAAGAATGTGCTAAAAAGAAGAAAGGAGTGTTAAATCCTGCAGCAAGATGGAACACAGGAACTAGCCTCCCCAAGCTGCAATAAATCTGGTTTTTGTTCCCGCCTGCCACCGCCCCCTGTGCCAGACTAGTTGTCAAGGTCTGTGTAGAGGGTCCTGAGAATGGAAGCAGAGTGGATGTCCCCAGGAGGGTGAGCAGTGCTCCATCACTTCACCAGCCTTCCCTTCCATGGCAAGTGCAGAGGCATCTCAGGAATAAAAGATGCCATGGGCCAGTGTTTGAAAAATGCATAAACAAGGTTAAATATTCTTTACTGTAGTGCTTCTCAGAGTCTTTAATATATAACTGTGAAACAGGAAGGGACTTATAGTGGTTACTGTTTTTAGGCATTGGAATTCTTTGGGCTGAGAAGATGCTCGGGACAATATCATAGTGGTGTTTCTTAGAACATCCTTGGGAAGTGCTGCCCCTGGTCTCTTGTCCTTTGACCCATGACAAGTGCTTCCCTGCATCCCACACCCACACATGCCAACTGTGTTCCCTCTGCCTGCAATGTTCCACTTCTAGGTTTCAACATAGCTTCTTCCCTTTCTGTTCATTCAGCTCTCAGCTCAGATGACCCTCCTCATAGAGGTCTTCCCTGACCACTTGACCCTCTCACTCTCTATCCCAAAGCATGTATCATTATTTGAAATGTTTAGAATTGTCTAAATTCGTTACATCTTTATTGTCTGTTTCTCCTATTAGAAGGAAAGTTCAGGCCAGGCGTGGCAGCTCACATTTGTAATCCCAGCACTCTGGGAGGCCGAGGCGGGCAGATCATGAGGTCAAGAGATAGAAACCATCCTGGCCAACATGGTGAAACCCTATCTCTACTAAAAATACAAAAATTAGCTGGGCGTGGTGGTGCGTGCCTATAGTCCCACCTACTCGGGAGGCTGAGGCAGGAGAATCGCTTGAACCCGGGAAGCGGGGGTTGCAATGAGCCAAGATCACGCCACTGCATTCCAGTCTGGCAACAGAGTGAGACTCCCTCTCAAAAAAAAAAAAAAGAGAAAAGAAGGAAAGTTGATATCATGAGTGTTGCTGTAGCCCTGGCACTTAGAACAGGGTCTGGCACACAGTTGGTGCCCTGTTGAAGGAAAAAAATGAGTGAACGAACACTGAACTTCAGCCTTTCTATTAAACAGGGTGGAAGACCATGACGATCTCATGCCAATATTTATGCGCTATGACACAATTCTGAAGGAAACTTACGGTGAATACTTCCTGGCCGAACTAATAGAGGCCCAAGATGAAGAGAATCATGCTGTTGTGTGTGAGGTCAGTGACTGATCCATGTGGGAACACACTTAGTGAGAGGAAGGAGGGATGTGAGTGGTGTTGCTCTTGTGTTGCTGGGCACCCCTGGAGCTGCCATTGTCTCCCTGGCCACCCCGGCCCTCCCACTGCCCTTCCAGGTGGTGCACCAGGCCAGCTTCCTCCCCTGGGTTACTGGCTTTAGGTTGTCTTTTGTGAGGTCCTTCCAGATGCCCACGATGCTGTAGATTCTTGCCTTGTCCCTAGAGTGAGAGGGAATGGAAAAGACCCCCCAGGGGTGCGTAGGGGGATTTCTGAGGATCCCCAAATCTCAGACTTCAGAAGTCACAAACCAGCGTTCTGCTGGCAGATGGATTTTGTTTGAGTTGGAAAGGTATTTTTTTTAACTTTTTGTTTTGACATAGTTTCACACTTAAAGAAAGTTTATAACTACCCAGATTCCCCAAATGTTAACATCCAACCCCATTTGTTTTATCATTCTCTTGTTCATCCTTTCTAATTCCCTCTCTCTCTCTCTTTTTCTCTCTCGCTGGCTTTCTCTCTCTCTCATGTGTATTCTGAACCATTTGAGAGTAAGTTGTGTACATAATGCCCCTTTACCTGTAAGTATTTCAATGTATATTTCCTAAAAACAAGGACACTCTCTTAGATAACTGCAATACAATGATCAAAGCCAAGTAATTATGATTCCTTTAATTTTTTTTTTTTTTTTGAGATAGAGCCTTGCTCTGTCACCCAGACTGGAGTGCACTGTCATGATCTCAGCTTACTGCAACCTCCGCCTCTCAGGTTCAAGCAATTCTCCTGCCTCAGCCTCCCTAGTAGCTGGGATTACAGGTGTGCGCCACCACGCCCAGCTAACTTTTGTATTTTTAGTAGAGACGGGGTTTTACCATGTTGGCCAGGCTGACCTGAGGTGCACTCCTGACCTCAGGTGATCTGCCCGCCTTGGCCTCCCAAAGTGCTGGGATTACAGGCATGAGCCACCACGCCCAGCTAGTTCCTGCAATTCTTTTATCTAATCTACAGACTTTATTTAGATTTTTCTGACAGTCCCAGGAATGTCCTTTATGGCAGAGGTAATTCCAGGCCATTCATTGCATTCAGGTGCTCTGTTTCTTCAGCCTTTTAAAATCTGGAACAATTCTCTGATCAGTCTTTATCTTCCATGACAATTACAGTTTTGAATAGTACAGGTCAGTTATTTTGTAGAATGTCTTAACTTCGATTTGTACAATGTTTTCACATGATTTGATTCAAGTTATATATGACTAAATATTTTTGAATTAGCAGCTAATGTGAAAATTATGAAAGTCTATATACCAATTGGAATTTCTAGCTTTTCTAAACCAATCAGAAGGCCCAGCCTATTGGCCCCAAAAGATAGCCCACACTATCATGATTCTTGATTCTTCATCTACTAATTTCTCATTATTTGTTAAACTATAAGAGCTGTTTAAAGAATATTACTTTTCTTGAAACTTGGAATGAAAAGTTCTCATATGGATGACATGAGCAGTTTGAGGCTTTGTTCTACATCAGTTGTTCTCAAACTTGGCACATATGCAGATCACCTGGGAGGCTTTTAACTATCCATACCATGCCAATGACTTGGATCCAGAATATATACAAAGAACTCTCACAACAATAGAAAAATAATCCACATAAAATGTGGGCAAATGATTCGAATAGACACTTTTCAAAAAAAATGAATAAATAAAAGATACAATTGGCCAATAAGCACATGAAAAGACATTCAACATCATTAGTCATTAAGGAAAGGCAAATCAAAACCACACTAAGATACCACTTTACCTCTGCTAGGAGGGTTATAATAAAAAAGCAGGACAATAGCAGATATTGGCAAGGATGTGGAGAAATTGGAAGCCTCATCCATTGCTGGTAGGAATATAAAATGCTGTGGCCATTTTGGAAAAAGTCTGGCATTTCCTCCAAAAGTTAAACATTTGACCCAGTAATTCCATACACAGAATTGAAAACACATGTCCACACAGAGATGTGTACGCAAATGTTCATAGCAGCATTATTCATAACAGCCAAAAAGTGGAGACAGCCCAAATGTCTATCTACTGATGAATAGATAAACAAGATGTGGTATATCCATACAAGGGAATAGTACTAGGAAATAAAAGAGAACGAAGCACTGATACATGCTACAGTGTGTATGAACCTTGAAAACATGATGCTAAAGAAAAGAAGTCAGTCATAAAGACCACGTATTGTATGATGGCATTTAGATGAAAGCCTAGAATAGACACTTCTGTAGAGACAGAAGGTAGATTAGTGACTGGAGGGAAAGGGGAAGGAGAAGTGACTAATATTGGGCATAGTCGTTGGTTGGTGGGGGGATGAAAATGTTCTGGGATTAGACAGTGGTGATGGGTGTACAGTTTTGTGAATATATTAAAAACCATTGAATTGTGTATTTCTTTTTTTTTTTTTTTTGAGACAGAGTCTTGCTCTGTTGCCCAGGCTGGAGTGCAGTGATGTGATCTTGGCTGACTGCAACCTCCACCTCCCGGGTTCAAGTGATTCTCCTGCCTCAGCCTCCCAAGTAGCTGGGATTACATGCATGTGCCACCACACCAGGCTAATTTTTGTATTTTTAGTAGAGATGGAGTTTTGCCATGTTGACCAGGCTGGTCTCAAACTCTTGGCCTCAAGTGATCTGTCTCCCAAAGTGTTGGAATTACAGGTGTGAGCCACTGCACCAGGCATGAATTGTGTACTTCTTGAAGGGTTGTTTTTATGGTAGGTGAATTATATCAATTATATCCATTTTTAAAAATCCTGTTGCAGGGGTACACTCAGGCCAATTAAGTCAATGTTTTGGGGGTGAGACACAATCCATATATTTATTTTTAATTTTGGACACTCACCATGTTGCCCAGGCTTTTCTTAAACTGCAGTCCTCCTGCCTCGGCCTCCCAAAGTGCTAGGGTTACAGGCATGAGCCACCATGCCTGACCTCAATCTGGATTTTTAAAGATCTCCCCAGATGATTCCAAGGTGCAGTCCAGGTGGTGAAACACTCATCTACATGAGGGTAAAACATACCTGGTGAGAATGACATGACTTTATAGAGATGTGGGTATTAGTTTCTGAAGGTGACAATTGGCCCCTGGAAATTAGATTCTGAAGTACTACATTGAAAGGATTTTTATTTATTTTTTAAATGTTTATTTTATTTTCTTATATTTAGGTTTTGGCATGATTTCTCAAAGACCTGCTTTCATGTATTCTCGTTTAGCCATTAGCCCCAGGCTACCAGGCTAGCCATAGAAGGGAGGGTTGGAAGCATTTGGGCCCAGCAGTACCACTTGGAAAGCTTGTCTTTACACAACTAGACAGAAACTCCTGAGAAGTGAAATGATTCATACAGACCCCAATAAGGATTTTCATGACCAAACTTTACTTATCAGGTTTAATCAGGGTCTTTGTTTTTGGAAGGCTTTTAATTATTTGGTTTCAAGGTACTAGTTTTACTCTGAATCACTTGAGTCAGTGCTTTGTAGAGAAGCTGCAGTGACCTCTTCCCCCACGTTCTTTCTCTCTCTTGCCATGTTTCACACTTTCAGTGTGTAAACATCAGAGCAAAGCTGTAGGCTGAAAACTGCGGTTCCAACCCTGCAAGAATCCTTTGGTGTCTCGAAAGAGGCAGAGGGCATCCAGCCCCATCTCCTTCCAGAGGCCGTGCTGCCTCAAGCATCAGAGGCTTTGTGTTCTGTGGAGGGGAGACCACAGACCTCGATCTTAAAATGGAAGGGCAGAAACAAGACTGTGAGCCGGGATCTGGGAGGGGACGTCTAATCTGAAGTGAGCCATGTCTGATGTCTGAAGCCTTTTGGGGTTCAAGATCAATGCCGTTGCTACCCTTTTTCCTGCCTCCCTAGGGGGCTTTTAGGCAATGGTGTGCTGGAGCCAGCTTGCTCTGGCTCTCAAGGGCTGATTGTTAAATCCTCAGGAACTCTGCAAACTGCTTGTTAAACACAGCTATTATTAAAAATTAAATTATAGAAACCTACAGTGTAATAAATTATATTAAAACAAAGTTAATAAATACTTGAAATTCATCACCTTCAATTTTTTTTTACTATTCTCCATGTTCTTGAGGGTTTTTTTTTTTAAATGTCTGTGGTCTCTATACTGTAGATATAAGAAATAATGGCTAGCTACTGCGCATTGCCTCCCAACTACATGTTTAGTGAGATCACACTGTTCACTTGACATTGACCACGATGACAGTGCTTACACCTCAGAAATTGGCAAATGCTACAGATCTGGGCTTTTCCCCTGCCAATGCTGATTAGGCATTTACAGGCACACGTTACTTTAAGGCAACCACTGTCAACCAGAGGAAACAGAAAGAAGTCCATCAAGTTTGTCTTTCTGAACAGCCATGGCAGTTCCAGGCCATGCATGCAGCATGCCTGAGGGCAAGGCTGTGCCCTGTGGGAAACCCTTACTACTGAAAGGGTTTTTAGTTACAGGGACTTTCTTTGGCTTGATAGCTAGTTTGGAGGAGTTTGGGGCCATCACTTCATACAAGTTCCTTGTCATAACTGTACCCTGGCTTACCTTGACATCTGGTGTTTACTCCAAGCTGAGGTTTTAGGGAAGGGTAGTTGGAGGCCATCGGCGGCTCCTAGTGACAGATGGGCAGAGCGTCTGCTTTGGCATCATCCAGGGTGTGGGCAGCAGTGGTCCGAGTAGGCACCACTGACCTGCAGGCAGGGAAAGCCTGCCAGGTCAGCCATGCGCTTGGCATCAGGAGTAGAAGATCAGAGCCAGCAGTGGTCACAATGAGGGCAAAACCCTCACAGTGGAATATTGTCACCCAAAATGGATGGGTGGCTGTAGGGCTTTTTGGATGGAAGCATAAATGAGAAAATACACACGTTTCTGTAAATGGACCTGTTTGGGAAGACAAGGCCACAGTACACATAGTTTTCTAGCAATCTAAACCTTATGTGTCATGATGTAGATATTTACAGGACAAGCAAGAACAACAAAACCTTCAGTTTTGTTCTCCAGTATAAGATAATTGAAGACACTTGTGGTGAAAAGTACTTCTGTCACCAGGAAGATAGATAACAGCCAGCAATCAATGCCTTTCTGTTGTACAAGTTAAAAAGTCCATTAAATCCATTTATTTTTTTTCAGTGCATACACAAGAATACATTTGGATACTCCTGCAAATTCATATTTAAGAACAGTGTTTCTCAAATCGGTTATTTGAAAGAAACTCAAAGGAAAAAGCAGACACTTCCACAATATGTCCTTGCTCTGTTGTAGTCTGTAATTGTGAACTTTTGTAAATTGTTACAACCCTGGATGAATGATGGGAATATAACAGGTTGTAGAATTGGAGAACGTTAAATCTTTATTCCTAATGGCAAAACATGTTTTTCTCATTTTCATCAGAATGTGTGATCCATGCCATTTGAAATCAAATTCCAAACACAATGAGCCATTAGTGTAATAGCTCATTACTAACAGCGGTCTTATAAATAATACATTCTTATCATGCACATGCAGCTCGCTGTGAAGCCAGCAAAAGGTATTTCAGGCCATCGAAGTTTTGTTGCGCCAGCACGGCTGTAGATTAGAAGGACATCTCCATGTGAACCAAGATGGATGCCAATTTTCCCTGCCGAGAGTGAGGCTGGCCGTCTCTTTCTGCACATATGGTAGATGGATTGGTTAATCAGCGTCTGCTGAGTCTTGGGCCTGAAATTACAGAGAAGCCAGACAACTGCGGCTATGCAGCCTTTGTTCACGAGTGCAAACAAGACAAACAATCACTTGTTATTTGGGAAAAAAATTAAAATGTTTATTTTGGACTTTTATTAAAGTGTCAATGGCTTTATAAAACAGCTGTGTAAATCCAGGCTTTTTCAGCAAGTATCATTTTAGGGGGCCTGTAAAGAAAGGAATATACATGAAAAAATTAATTTTTAAAAATTCCCCTTGTATTTCAGTATTGAGAAGAAAATAGAGGAGGTCTCACTTTTATTTTGCAAACACGTTTGAGAACAAATGATTTTTAACTGGGAGACATATTCGAGAACAAATAGTAGTTTAATACCTATTTTTTTTTTTTTTTTGGTGTCATTTAAAAAACTGAGTATTATTGTAGCCCGATTCTCTGTTTTAGGAGATTAAAGCATTTTCTCTGACTGGGCATTTATGGAAAGATGCTGCGTTCTTGGGAATAGAGAATGCCTGTGATTATTGAGTTCTGCTAGTTTCTGAATGCAATGGTTATCTAAAAGTCTGAACACTTGAGAGATAGGACCCAGTAAATGCAGGTTTCTAATAAGAGCTATCAGAGTCTAATCAGTCAACCAGAATTTGCTTAAAATCTACTAATAATTATTTTATGTGAAATTTAAAGGACTATGTATTTTCTCTCTCTTTTTAAATTTTAAATACTTTCCTTGCAGAAAACAATGAAATACAGAATTACTTAAGGGATATATTAAGGAGTTTCAGTCACAGCCGTCTCTCCATGTGGAATATGATAGAATTAAAGTCTGTTGTTAATTTCTAATGTTTTGGTACCAATCAGGTACCTGGTACCCAACCAAGGTTCAGATCAGCTAGTTACTCATCTTCTCGCCTATGTATTACGCATCAAAGACTGAAAATCATGGGGACGACTGCAAGAGCTTCAGAACCAGGCATTTCAGGGTGATGGGAAGTTCAACATTTGCAGATCAGACCCACCTGGTGAACCAGCCCAGCCTGACTCAAGTTTACTTCACTGGAACATTTTCCACCAAACTTCCTTCCCTCATATCTCCTCCCTATCAGACTATCCAGTTAATAAATAAGTGACTTCAAGACGAATTGAAGAGTTTCTACCTGATAAGGAGCTAGGGACCGTGAACTTTCTCTGTACTGGGGGCTGATCAGATGGGCACTGGAACAATGACCTGTATTCCTGAGAAGTGTGCATGGCAGAGGGAAAGAAAGTAGACAGGAGCGCCAGGCTTATGGTGGGGTACAAACACAAGACACCAAATGGCAGAGGATATGGAGCAGGCAGGAGCATGGTCTGAGCAGAGGGCAAGTGTCCCAATGGTTGAAGGGTCAAGAACTCTGGCAATTTCCATGTTACTTATGCACCACTAGGTGTGTCCCCAGTGGTCACTTATTGGGACATTTTTTGAGCATGTTTTATGTACTGAAGGAAGACACTTATTCCTCCCTTAAATCTCAAGGTGACTGCCAAACCACCAGCCGACCACATTCTGAGGGCTCTGGAGGTTTCCTGATGAGAATCATTTGACCTCTGATAAAGTAATGAAGTGTTTTGGGCTGGGTGTGGTGGCTCATGCCTGTAATCCCAGCACTTTGGGAGGCTGAGGTGGGTGGATCACTTGAGGTCAGGAGTTCAAGACCAGCCTGGCCAACATGGTGAAACTCCGTGTCTACTAAAAATGCAAAAATTAGCTGGGTGTGGTGGCGGGCGCCTGCAGTCCCAGCTCTGCGGGAGGCTGGGGAGAAGAATTGCTTGAACTGAGGAGGCGGAGGTTGCGGTGAGCCAAGATACACCACTGCACTCCAGCCTGGGTGACAGAGCGAGACTTTGTCTCAAAAAAAAAAAAAAAAAAAAAAAAAAAGAATAATGAGGTGTTTTGGATATTTCAGGTGGAAGGCACAGCTGTTGGGTTCATGAGTGTGTGCTCAAGAGTGAACATGCAACTGCTGCATGAGTGCTTTGACTTGGGCCCTTTCCACGGACTCTGTTTCCCACATCCTGATGACATTCTGGAATCATCACAAGACCTAAGTGTCCGAAGAAGTCAAGGTACAGTGGCTATCACAGGGACACACTGGGAAATTAAATCTATGCTTTATACACATTGCGCTCTTCGCTAAGTGATGGAACTAGATAGGGTACTTTATATTTCCTTCCCCAGTTCCCCTTAAGGAGTAGTTCCCATGGTTGGTCACATCCTTGTGAAATACCTACAAGCACAGATAGTCACAGTGCAGGGGTGGAGTTAGACATAGTGGACTTGGGGCCTTAGGGCTCCCACATTCAGGGTGCTCACTTCTTGAATGTTCATTGCTAGAGTACATGTAAGTTATGATGAAATAATTACTGGTGTTTCAGGTTTCACACACACACACACACACACACAACCAAATACAACAAGTGAATTTTTCAAATCAAGAACTCAGGAAATTTTATATGCTTTTAAGTTTTAATTCCAACTTTCAGTGCTTCTGTTTTTGTCTTTGACAAATCATTATGTAGTATAGGTCTGTTGCAAGTAGTCATTTTTCACTTGCTTAAGTTACTTCTAGCTATATGAAATAATATCATCAATTTTAAAATATTGTCTGTATCAAGATTTTCACCACGTTCAATTAGGTAACCTCAAACTTTGATGTCTTAATTTAGTGAGGTCTTACTGTATCCATGGGTATCTTTGCGGTTACATATTTGGGTTCTTACAGAAGACAGATGCAGGCAGGCAAGTTACCATGGGTACATCAATTCACTTCTCCAAAGCTGGATTTCTTCATTTGTAAAATGGGCATAATAGTAATACCTCCCACACGGGGGGGGGTTGTGAAGTTTCACTGAGATAAGCCATGTAGAGTGCTTTGCACAGTCAACACTCAATAAATGTTGATCATCACCGTTAGCAATTATTTTTTCTTTGTGTTGGCCTTCCACCAACTTGAATCTTCCTAGGGTAAAATCAGGGTATTTCAAATTGCTATGCTTTCTCCTGTCTGAAAGATTATACCAAGATTGTTCAGAAATGGGGAAAGGAGCACTTGGCTAAGCTTATCCCCTGAACGCATAAACCCAGTGCACAGTGTCTAGACCTCATCTGAACATACACACTTATCACAGAGAACCTGCAAAGCCACAGATAGAGGAGTTTCCCTTTTGTGCTGAAGATAACAACACCCTCCCCAAAAGAGATTTGGGGTCCTTATTGTTTAATAGTGAAGCCTTGCTTGCCATGCTTCCCAGAGAAGAACTCTACCATAGGAGAGTTCTGAGGGAACTTATCAGTGTGAGACAGTCTGGAACCATAAGTTGTCATTGTTATTTTCCAGTGCTTAAATTCTTCTTTGAAAGCAGCACTAAATGGCCTTTTTTTTTTTTTTGAGATGGAATTTAACTCTTGTCACCCAGGCTGGAGTGCAATGGTGTGATCTTGGCTCACTGCAACCTCTGCCTCCCGGGTTCAAGTGATTCTCCTGTCTCAGCCTCTGGAGTAGCTGGGATTACAGGTGTGCGCCACCACGCCCAGCTAATTTTTGTATTTTTAGTAGAGACAGGGTTTCACCATGTTGGCCAGGCTGGTCTTGAACTCCTGACCTCAGGTGATTTACCTGCCTCAGCCTCCCAAAGTGCTGGGATTACAGGTGTGAGCCACTGCACTTGGCCCTAAATAGCCTTTTTATGGCTGAATATTCTCACATGTAAAATGGAGATAAGAATAGTATCTAACCCAAAGAATTGAGGGGACGATTAAATGTTAGAATCTATGTGTTGTGCTTAGCTCAGCGCCAAACACAAAGTAAGTCCTGAACATTTAAAAATACTTTTTCCCCTGTGGCTGTTGTAATGAAGAACAAGTTGAAAAGATGTAGTCCCTTCCAGTGTGTTTCTGAGTGGCTCTGATGCTACTGTTTCCTACATAGAATGAATGGAAAATTCCTTAGAAACTTTATGGGGCAGTGAAATTCAAAATTTAAACTGAACCCTGGACTTAAAAACATACGTAAGCTAGTATATCTCTAGCAAGAGCCCACAGAGATATGGGCACTAAAAGAAGTCCTACTTCTGTTTACCTCCTTCAATATTTTTACCTAAAATAAGTCAATCTAGGACAGATGGTAAGTAAAAGAAATAGGAAAACTTATCTTCTGTGCCTTGTTTATTTTTGAAAGTCAGCTTTATGTTCATTGACACAAAGATGATTCTTTATGAAATTTTCACCAGGGAGCTGGCATTGTAGACTTCCACATAACTTGCAGGGATTGAGTCACAAATCATCAACAGCTCATTATATCTAAGAAAAGAGTCATCAGCACATTTTGCTGCCATCTTCCTATCAACAACAACAAAGAATGAGGCTCCAGAGAAAATTCTAAATGTACTGTGATCTGTTACTTTCCTTTCCTGATGAAAGTCTCAAGTTAAAGGAAATATAATTTCTCTAAAATATGAACTAAAATTCTTGTTTCAAATGAGCACACATCACTGTGTCTCATATCTTGTATTTTGTTTAGTGCTTTTTTCCATTTCAAAGGATTTTTATATATATAATCTCATTTTATCCTATAACTTGGTGTAGGAGAGCTAGGGAAGGTGAGGTTCTCTCCATTTTGTACCTGCTAAAGCTCATCCAAGCTTTTAAAGCTCATCAGTGGCTGACCCAGAAGGCAGACCCAGCCTCTCTCTGCTTTTGTGCATGATGATAGTCTTGGCAAGGTAACATCTTATCTTGGATGGTTTTGACAGAAAACTCCAATGACGGGTCTGCTACACAAGATACATGATGAGTTTTTTCACTTTATTTTTATTTTTTATTTTTATTATTGTTATTTTTTTGAGATGAAGGCCCCCTCTGTCACCCAGGTTGGAGTACAGTGGTGCAATCTCAGCTCATTGCAACCTCTGCTTCCCGGGTTCAGGTGAGTCTCCTGCCTCAGCCTCCCCAGTAGCTGAGATTACATGTGTGTGCCACCACACCCAGCTAATTTTTTTTGTATTTTTAGTAGAGACAGAGTTTCATCATGTTGGCCAGGCTGGTCTTGAACTCCGGGCCTCAGGTGATCCGCCCACCTCGGCTTCCCAAAGTGCTGGGATTACAGGAGTAAGCCACCATGCCCGGCCAGTTTTTTCACTTTAATAAGTTATTTAATGAATGATCACTTCAGTGGGTGATCAGTGACCTGCCCATATCCCTCCGACTTTTATTTTGTATGTGTGTGCTCCAAACAACTCCTATCTGCTGGAATCTTCACCTCTGTGTCTGCAGGCTTTTTTAAAACTATGAAAGGCCACTCTGACCTATGCAGGGGTCAGGCTGGAAGTGTCAGGAAATTATCACTCAAGGAATAGACTCTGTTTCCCTATGTCACATCCCAGCTTCCCTGCTGGTGCTTTCTCCATTGACTCCCAAATAAATGGTTGTAACTGAATCTTTAACTTAAGGTTTGCCTCTGAGGCAAGTGAGACCAAGACACTACTAGTTAGGTCTTTTCCTACCAGCTGTGAAAGCATTTATTTATACACAGCTGACTTGGGTGAGAGTATAAATACCCCAGCTCCCTCACTCCTCAGGTGGGAGGACTCAGATATGTGAGTATTGGCTGGTTTCCCAGAGTTCCCCCAAGGGATTAAGTTTCAGTTGTCCATAATAGTAATCTGGGTGATAACACATGTGTTGTTGTTTTTTAACTTTTAAGTTCAGGGGTACATGAGAAGGTTTGTTACACAGGTAAACTTGTGTCATGTGGGTTTGTTGTACAGATTATGGCATCACCCAGGTATTAAGCCTAGTACCCATTAGTTATTTTTCCTGATCCTCTCCCTCCTCCCACCCTCCACCCTCAAAAGGCCCCAGTGTGTGTTGTTCCCCTTTATGTGTCCATGGACAACACACATTTTATTAGTTGTCTTTCCTTCCCTGTCTCTTTCCTCACTCTCCTACTGGTGCATCCTGGAACCACCTCCAAAATAAACTGCTTATTCTCAAGCTCTTCCCTCAAGATCTGATCTTTCCCTGCCAGCTGTGAAAACTTGCAATTTCACACCAACCTCAACCCTTTCAAGCAGAATACTGTCAAGACTCAGCATTCTTAAATGAATCCAGAGGCCCTCCTTTCTCTAGCTCCTAATACACATGGTAATTAGCTTACTGTCCTTCATCATCTCAGCCTTATCAAAAGTTTCCCTGGAGGTCTGGCTGGTGTTAACAGAAAGGAGGGCAGAGCTGGTGTGGCTGACCATGGAGAAAGCTGACTTGGCTGGTGTGGTGCAGAGAAGCCAGCTTGTTTATGTGCTTATTCCATGACTGCTTGTCCTGAGCAGAAAGTGCTTTTCAGGATCTATTTTTGGAGGTTTATTAAGTATGTTCTCAATTCCAACAGTTTAATGAAGATCTAAATAAAATGCTAGGTTCTACCTTAAAAAAAAAGTTTCCCTGAATCTAAAATGTTTAACTGTGTACAATCAATTTGTGTTTTACCTGAATAATTTGTGTATGTTCTCATAGCTACCCATTTTGCATATATAACCTATTACATACTTGTAAACTTTGGTTTTTATGTACTAAACATTGGGAGTAAACTGGGACCAATGGGAATAGGTTCTAAGGATGTAAATTTTGTCCAAGCATAAGGAAAAACTAGTAGAAGTGTTATTTTTTTTATTTAATGGAGGACCTAGTGTGGAAGTAGCAAGTTCCCAGAATATTGGAAGAATTCATAAAGAAACAGTCATACACACTTACAAAGGGCTTTCTGCTTGTGTGGAAGATTATACAGAATGAGATGTAAGATCCCCTTAAATGCTAAAAAAAACTTATTGAATACATATCAAGATGTTCCATATGCCTGGCACTTTATGAATATTTTCCTTCAGTGACAATAAAATGGTTCAAAACAATATTTTTTCCAGTTGGCCGCAGCACTGGCCCTGCCTGGCGTTTGCAAATCAAGCTGTGTCTTTTGTTAGCTGCATCACCCAATAAATATTTTGGAATCAAGCTTGAGCTGGCAATTTTCTAGATAATGCGTAAGGCAAAATAGGGCACAGCCTGCATTTCCACAGCTGTACTGGCATTGCCGCATTTAATAGTTAAAATAAAAAAATAAAAACAAGCAAAAAACAAAACTTTTGTTCCTCATGTAGGCCGTTGAGATCTGGGCAGCATGAATCTGTTTTAAAAGACTCCTGCAAGGTTCCGATTTGTAAATCTCATTATATACCCAGAGCCCACCTTACAAAGTCTCTGCAGAACTTGATGTGCTCCTTGGCAGGGAGAGATTTCACTTTACATAATAGAGTTATGGGCATTCAAAAGAATAACTAGTGTAGCCCCTTGTCACCAAGTCATCCAGGAAACCTGTTGCTCACTATACATATAAAAGACCCTTCAAAATAGAATTTTTGTAATGTCTCCACGTAAAACATCGCGATATTGCCTTTAACTTTTTTTTTTAATTACTCCTGCTGTCAGGAAATGTCTTTATATGTCTTATTTCAATTTTATGTCTTGTTTTATTGAACTCACATTTGCTTCTTATCTCAGATTCCCTCATCTCTTGGGTTAGGAAACACCTGGACCCACTCTCCCTGTGTCGGAGCTAAAAAACAATGGCTACATTAAGTCTTATTGATTGTGTATTAAATCATCCCAGGTCTTTTCGCCTCTCTTCCTAAGGTTCCATTTTATATTCCTGGATTCCCTTCTATTTTACTTTATTCTTCTTTTAACATGGATTCCAAATAGGACTGGAGCATGTATCTACAGGGTGTGTTAGGATTTCTGCTGCCATCTTTACATTACAGATCTCGGAACCTTGTTTTTAACAGTCAGTTCATTCTGTAGTTAACCAGTGACCCACCAGGACTTAGTCTGCCAGGGCTGCCATAACAAAGTGCCACAGACTGGGTGGCTTAAAAAACAGAAATTGATTTTCTCACATTTGTGAGGCCAGAAGTCAAGATGTTGGAGAGGTCAGTTTCTTTTGAGGCCTCCCTCCTTGACTTGTAGACGGCCGTCTTCTCCCCGTGTCTTCACAGGGTCTTCCCTCTGTGCCCATCAGTGTTTTTGGTTTTTCTTTTTATAAGGACACCAGTCACAATGCATTAGGGCTCACCTGTACTTTAACTTTAACTCAGTTACCTCTTTAAAGACTGTCTGCAAATACAGTCCCATTCTGAGGTACTAGGGATTAAGCCTTCAGTGTACGAGTTTTGGGGGTGGGAGGAGGCACACTACAGCCCAGGAGAGGCTCTATGGTATCGTACTGCCTTCCTCTGGTCCCTAATAGGGGGGCGGTATGTGTTCAGGGTGGGGAATGTTTGGATGTTTACATCCTCTCATAAGCCCATGTTCTTCCCCTGGCTGGATGTAAGCCGCACCCACCCAACCTTCTGTGCCCGAGGAAAGTCCCTGTGTCCCACCAATGGGTTTCTCATTGTTCCTGGCATGGGTTTCAGATCCCCCTAGGAGAGGAGTTCTGTTCTTACAGCCTTCCGTGCCCTGGTCACCTCCACTTCCCAGGAGGCTAGGGTGAGTTCTGGGGCCCATTATAGCTCTCACTCAGTGGCCACACAGCAATATTACTCACTTGGTGGCAATTGCCACCAAATTTGCCATTTTCTCATTGTGATCTGGGCTTTGAGCATCTCAGTTCTCCCTCCTCCCCTTTTCTTTCCTTCTCCTAGATCCTGTGGTGTGGTTCTTTGATGCCTGTACTCAAGGCTCTGATAGTAATGCAGACAGTGGCAGCAAAGTCGGCTTTACTTAATGTTCATACATAGCCCTAATATACTAACTTATACTTGTTAAAATTTGAATTATTTATTTATTTATTTTTATTGTTTTGAGACGGAGTCTCGCTCTGTCGCCCAGGCTGGAGTGCAGTGGCGCGATCTCGGCTCACTGAAAGCTCCGCCTCCCAGGTTCACGCCATTCTCCTGCCTCAGCCTCCCGAGTAGCTGGGACTACAGGCGCCTGCCACCATGCCCGGCTAATTTTTTTGGGTTTTTTTTTTAGTAGAGATGGGGTTTCACTGTGTTAGCCAGGATGGTCTAGATCTCCTGACCTTGTGATCCGCCCGCCTCAGCCTCCCAAAGTGCTGGGATTACAGGCATGATGAATTTCATTTTTTTAAGCCACTGAATGTCTTTAGCATATGAAGGCAACATCTTCGAAAGCTTTAGCTACTCTTGCCTATATATATATATTTGATTTTCTAGAATCTACTTTGTTAATTCTAAAGCTTTGCAAGAGGTGTTGATAAAACAAATAAATCATACCAGACCTATACCCAGGCATCTCCAAGGTTGAGAGTTTAGACTCTTTCAGGGCTTTCAGGGCAGAGCCCCTGGACTGGTAGGATACCAGGAAGACTGTAATCCAGACCTGAAGCCCAGAACTTGTTGTCAGGGACGTGTCCCCAAAGCCATCTTGGTGAGCCTTTTGGTTATTTCATAAAACCTGTTGTCAATTCTCCATCTTAATTCCAAAGCTGATTTCTAAGCCTTTTCTAATGTCTTCAAAAACAACCATAGCATCAAAGGATGGCAACCACTTAAGAATCTATTATTTTGCAGACAGCAACATGACTGAGATCTGCATTCCTCCTTTCCTCTTCAGCCCTGGGAGCGACCTGTGATATCACAGCCTTGTTCTCCAACAGTCAGATTCATTTCACAATGGTGGAAATACAAGCGCATTTTTGTATGGGGCCTGGAGGTCTTCAGAAGAAAAGTGGCTTTATTTATATTCGTTATGATCATTATGTGCTGGGATTATTTTCTCAGTAGGGGATGTCTCTTTTGCCCATATTTATGAAGCAGGGGAGAAGGCATTTAATGAAGTTCAAGAGTGTATTTGACTGTAAAACACATCTCAGTACATTCACATGTAAATAACCCTTTTATTTGTTCTCTCTGGTGACCTTTTTCCTGTTGGGGTAGATCACAGTTTGTTGTTGTTTTCCATTTTCAAATGGAAGGCTGAAAGATAATAATGAAAGATTATGCAAAAAAAATCCGTGTTTAAAATAATGTTGATATGCCACTTGTGTTGCAGGATAATTATAGTAATTTGGCTATTACGCTATATGGAGTCAGCAGTTAGTTGCTAGAAAACACGGTGATAGGGGTGATTCAAGGGATTTTCATCCCAACTGGGTGTTTGATCCTGCTGACTTTTCTCTTGAAAATCAATTGCTTGCACTGAATACTTTGAATTCCCCCTTGATTAAATTGGCCATCAGTGGGTCACACCCATTGCACCGAGGTCACTGTGAGTTCTGTTTACAAAGAGTTTTTGATGATTCTTAAAATATCATGGACCAAATTTAATCTGAGCCAAGCGGCTAAGGAAGCAATTACTGAAAAGCACAGTTTTTGCACATGGCAACAAACAAAGGAAAATTTATTAATTCTGAAGCTCAACATGAAGCCAGTTATTTGACTACTGGGTCAGAGGCCTTCTCTCCACTGCATTTTGCTTGGACTTTCGGTATTTTCAGACCTCCGTGGACAGATAGGCTCACTCAGTAGAAGACCTGGTAGAGGCATCTTGGAAGCATCTTTGACAACTTTTCCATTTCTCCTCAAGGTAGTTAATAGATTCAGGTTTTCTATTTCCTTTGAATCAATTTTGGAAATAAGATTATTCTAGAAAAGCTTAATTTAGTATATGAAGATGAAAAATTAGCATACAGTAGTGGAGATATATATAGGAGTATATGTATAATATATGTGTGTATATATGTATCCAACTCTGTGGAAAAATACTTAAAAAAATTTTTTTCTTTTTTTCAGAGACAAGGTCTCATTTTGTTGCCCAGGCTGGGGTACAGTGGTGCAAGTATGGCTCACTGCAGCCTTGAACTCTTCCTGGGCTCAAGTGATCCTCCTACTTCAGCTTCCTGAGTAGCTGGACTATAGGTGTGTGCCACCATACCTTGCTAATTTTTACATTTTTTGTGGAGACAGGGTTTCGTTTTGTTGCCAGGCTGGTCTTGAATTCCTGGCTTTAAGCAATCTTCCTGCCTTGGCCTCCCAAAGTGCTGGAATTGCAGGGATGAGCAACCACACCCAGCCTGTCTTTTTTATTGAGTACTGATTTAAATCTACATGAAATATTCTAAAATAAAGAGAAAAGCAAATCACAAAAGTAGTTATATAAAAATATTATTCATAATAAATGTAGGAAAATATTAAACTTCCCTAAAACTGAAATGCACATTAAAACCCAAGATCTTTTTCTCCCCCATTTTGCCTACTAAATTGTAAATATGCATTGTAATTAAAACACTTAGCTCTGGGCAAGAAGCACTGTAATGAGCACTCAGATTTTCTGATGCTCTGAAGGTTGACTGATACAACATTCTGGAGTACAATTTAGTCATGGTTATCACAGAATGCATTAAATGTTCATGTTCTTTGACTTCAACTATAGCAAATTTGAGGAAATAATACTAATACTATAAAAAAATCCATATGCAAGAATTTCACTAAGCTTAATCATAATACTAAAAATGAACAAACAAAAAATATCCCAATAAACAAATGTAAAAACCCCAAGTCTCCCACAAGGAGATGGCTAAACTTGTGAATATCCCTTAGATAGATATGCAGAAGCCTTTAAGAAGAAGGTTACAAATAGTGAGGGGAAATGGTTCAGATATAATCTTAGGTGAAAAAAAGTCAATGCAAAATGAATTGCAGTATCAGTAAAGTCACCTAATAAAACACATGTTATGAAGAGTACAGGGAGGCAATGAACTAAAATGACAAAAGGGCTGGAGTCATAGAAGTGGCAATAGAGCAACGCTTTTATTTCCTCCCTATATTTTTTAAAATGTGGAAACAATATTAAATCTACAGAAAAGTTGTAGATACGTTTTTTCTTCCTAATCCATGTCAACGTAAGTTGCCAACATGAAGTTGGAGCACCTTGGAATACTTTTGTATGTATTTGCTGTAAAGAGGGACATTCTCCTTTGCAACCTCAAACATCCACTGATATCAGGAAATTAACATGAATATGTTACTACAATTTAATCCACAATCCAAAGACACCAGTTACATTTCTTCATTTGTCCTGAGGATGTCCTTTGTGGCAAAAGAATCCAGTCCAGGATAACAAACTGCAGTTACTTGTCATATTGTCTTTCAATGTGGAACAGTTGCTCAGTCTTTCCCTGCTTTTCATGACCTAGCCCATAATTTTGTAGAACATAATTTATTTTTGTTTGTTTGATGTTTATTCATGGTGAGAGTCATGTCATGCATGTGGAACTCTGGGCTCTCAGTCCATCCTATCTGGTGTGATACATTTTCAGTCTGCCCTGTTACTGATGATGATGTGTGTCACTTTGATCACTTGACTAAAGTGACTCTTTTAGGTAAAAATTAAAATTATTTTCACTTATCCCAGTCTGTGCAGAAGTCTGTAATAAGGTCTTTCTTCCTGAACTCTGTATTAGCTCTACCCTGATTTTCACTTGGCATCAACTGATCCTGTTTTACTCCTTGCTTGGGGTTTCATCTTTGCTCCACCCAGCATCCCACCACAGGTACTTGAGGCTGTTGAGCTCTCCTTGGGTAAATGATGCTCTTGGTTGTTCCATACGTCAGTCCTTCTATGCTTGAGCTGGTGTCAGCCTCTGGTAATTGCTGTGCGTGGTCCATTTCAGGCAGATGGCTCCTGACTTACTTTGTAGCCAAAATAGACTTCAGCAAGGCAGACTCCCTTCCCCCTCTAACTAGGGTGCTCACAAACGACATGGACCCAGCTCCCAAGTGCTCGGTCTAAAGCTTTACCTACAATTTATTCTCTCCTGTAGCTGTGATTATATCTCTTTCTTCTTAAAGTCATCTTTGCTTTTTACTCTGTCTTTTCTTTTAATTAGGTTTTCCTGTTTGGTCTTTTCAAAGAGCTAGCTCTTAATCTATCAAGTCTATGGGTTTCTTTTTGAATTTATTAATATCTGCTTTCATTTTGTGACCTCTTTCTCCTGATTTCTTTGAATGTGTTTTGTTCTTCCTATTCTAATTGTCTAATTGCCTGATTCATTCTTTTTTTTTTTTTTTTTTTTGAGACGGAGTCTCGCTCTTGTTGCCCAGGCTGGAGTGCAATGGCGCAATCTCGGCTCACTGCAACCTCCGCCTCCCAGGTTCAAGTGATTCTCCTGTCTCAGCCTCCCTAGTAGCCGGGATTGCAGGCATGCACTACCATGCCTGGCTAATTTTTGGTATTTTTAGTAGAGACGGGGTTTCACCGTGTTGGCCAGGCTGGTCTCGAACTCCTAACCTCAGGTGATCCACTTGCCTTGGCTTCCTTGTTTTAAAATAAAAGCATTTCTTGGGAAGAAAAAGTTTTGCTCTACCAACTTAGGTCCAAGCGGGTGGGGGCCTGCAAATTGACCAACAGATTAACAGGAGAAAAAAGTATTATATATAAAATAATATATAATACTTTGTATAAACTGGTTTGGTGGTTGTTAAGCTCTTCATTTCCCCCATTTGAAACTTCTCAAAAACATTCACAAACAAGGAGCAGGGTTGATTGCTATGGAGAGAAGACTAGGGCTACAAGTTCCAAGGAAAGAGATCTGCAAAAGGAGACAGCAACATAGATTAGAATGCGGAAACAAAAATAAAAATCAAGATTAGTATCTGGAGCAACTATCAACCCAGTTTCTGAGAACAAAGGGCATCCAGTCAAAAAGACTTTTAAACATTGGGTTTGAAGTGTTTCTAGACAGGGGAGTGAGCATGGTATTGGCAAACTGACAGATTTCCTAGTTTGCAGTTTGAAGGTTGTTGGTGATGGCATAGATAGCAAATCACCATAACCACGGTCATGGCTGTTTCCTGGAGCGCAGCATAGAAGATGAGTGTTATAGTGAGCTTCCTGAGTGGCCCACACAGCAGCAGCTCCAAACACGAGGCCCATACTCACACTTGATCTATTGTGATGATGACTATTTTGAAGTTCATGTCAAGCCATCTAGCTTCAGCTCACAGGGCTTCTTAAGACCTTGGAGGGAAAGGGGCAAAACAAGACAACCTAGAGTCTCAAGGTTCCGGGCAGTCAGATTTTTCAGTGATGCCAAGTCAGGAGGATGGGAGAAAATTTGGAAACATTAATTACTGGCAACATGTGTAAGATAGCAGGATTCAGTTTACAAAAAGGTAGAAATGGCTCAGAGGTAATGAGCAGGATTAGAATCTGATAACTCACATGAGTAGATTATAGTTTTCCATTGAAATATAGAATTTATAATCACCCCAATTTTGATCAAAGATAATAAAATTAATATTATTTTGTTTGTAAAATAAATCTAGTTTCATTAAATTTGGCTTGATTATTTATATGAATACTTCAAAAATGGTAACAGACCACATTAAAGTTTGCTTTGCTGAACTGACATTAGGAATCTCAAATTGGACTTTTAAAAGCCTGCTGGGACTAGGAAGTCAGGCCAAGAACTTGCTACCGGATTTCACCTATAATGCCTATAGATTTGGATGGATTCCTTTTCTCAAGGTCCCCCAAATATCCTAAGATTCCTGGGCCTGCCGGGAAGTAGCCTTACTAACTCACCTCCAAGGCTGGGAACCCTGAAGGCAGGCACCAGTATGCTTTTTCCAAGAGGGCTTTGTAAGCATAGGCTCCATAAAGTCAACCTTATTTCCTTAAAGCTATCATTCTCAAATGACATTCCAATCTAATCCTTGGTCATACCCAGTTATGTCTTGTTACAAGGAGGACAGATTCTCATTGAAACTATGCAAACAACTATATTGCCATGAAAATGGGGACACTTAATAAGAGTTTTGGAACTCTGGAGGGAGCAGGCAGGGAGAAAAATAAGATATTTCATTTCTGTTTACAAAAGCATAATGTACAAAATTGCTGTAAGTTATAGATAGCTCACAAAGAAAAGAGAGAGGGGTTCCTTAAATCCAGGATAAAATTTTAAACAAAGCCATAATTTTATTCATCAGTTCATTTAGTCCAATGTAATTAATTCTTGTTCTGCTTGATCTAAGGTTAGTAGTTTTATGAATCCCTCAGCTTCTCCACTAGAGTTTTGGAATATATGATATAATCTCAAAGTTATTTATGCAATACCTTCAGAAGCCTGCACCCTAGAGTACTTGGCATATTCCTTTTCCGTGGGTTTCCTTTTGTTGAAAACAAATATTCTAGCTTATTATAGCTTCTAGAAAAACTTCAGAATAAAACAATAACTATCCAGGATAAGAAGAGACTTAAATGGTATGATTAATGATCTGATGAGAGTTCACTATAAAAATAGCAAAATTGATGAGGAAATTTGGTTGTTTCTGTGGCATAGAACTTTTAAAATAAAAACTGGAATTATGACTATAATATTATGCTATTGTTGTCTAATATCAGGCAAAGCAATACCAGCACACATCATAGCGTGGGCATTGACAAATTTCTAGGAACTTCATATACTTCCTGAAATATTTATATTCATAACATTTACATAAAATATATGTAAAAATATAACCTTGGGAAAGTTATCTCTTCTTACTTGACAAAGCTTTTCATGCATTTCAACATATCTAATTTTATTTTATTTTTTCATTTTTCCATCACTCCCTATCCTAATTAATTTTTGATATCTCTTTCTTTAATAAGGTAAAATAACAAATCCTTTGAGATTTTCCAGGGGCTTTCTGGAAAGTCAGGAATTTATAGCAGCTGAACTTGAACTTCCAGGATAAAAGGGTCATCATTCTTCTCCCACACTGTAAACTCCTTTGTGGGGGTGAGGGAGTCAATGGAAGCCGTATTTTCAGGAGGCTCTGCTTAAGTTTAATGTTTCTTTCTGTGGCTGCTGATTGTTCGAATGTTTTCAGTTTAAAATAATCTTCAACCATTTTGGTGGGCTGTTCATCACTTCACATTTAAAGCCATGCATCTTCCAGTCAGTATTGCCTTGTCTTTATCCCATAAGCTATTACCAAGTGATATTGATATTAACATCCTTATTCTCATTGTAGTTATTTTATGAATATCTGTGGTTGTGATTTTAATCTTCTCTTTTATCTGAAATTTTTTAGGGAAGTGGTTTGATTTTCATTGGGTGTGATTATTGTGTGTGCTTGTCCTCTTGTCTTTAATTTCTAAATTTTTGCATTGTGGTTAGAAAATATGACCTGTGTAATTTCTACTTTTGTTTTAAATTAAGATCTTTTATTACAGCCTCATATAGGATCAGTTTCATAGATGTCCATGGACTTTCAAAGAGAATGTGCATTCTCTGTTTATAAGGCTCAAACTTTTGTATAGTGTGGTTAAATATAGCTTACTATGATATTCAAATCTTCCATAACTTCATTATTGTTGACATGGTCTATCTTATTCTGAGAAAGTAAAATTTCCCAGTTCACTGTGGTCTTATCTTCTCCACTTATCACTGCATTTGTAAGACTTTTGCTTTATGTATTTAGATACTGTGCTCTTTGGTACCTGCAGTTTCATGACAATGAGGTTATACTTGTGGATATCTTTTATCAATACAAAATAAGTATCTTCGCTCCATCTAATATGTTTAGCTTTGAATTACATTTAATCTGATATAATATTTCCATTCCTAGGCCCACACTGTACCACAATAAATTTTATAGTGAAGTGTTCTAAGCAATGTCCTCCAAGTCTTGGGCATAGATAATTTTGACATGGGACAATGAAGAATGGATCTTAGACAACTTTACTCAAGTCTCCTGCCCCATGTTGTTTTGCCTTTTACATTTAGATCTACCACCCACACGTAATCGATTTTCACATATGGTGTGATATAGAAATCACATTTTATTTTTAAAAATATGAATATCCAATTGACTAAGTACCATTTATTGAAAAGGTCATTCTTTCCCCCTATTGCAGTACCACCTGTGTCACAGATTAAATGTCCATATATGTGTACATTTGTTTTGGGATTCTCTGTTCTATTTGTCAACAATACACTGTCTTAATTACCATAGACTTATGATAAATCTTGATACTGGCAGAGTAAGTCTTTCCACCTTGTTTTTTAAGATTATCCTTTTTATTTTTAGTTGTCTAATTTTTCCACATAAACATGAGAGCTCAAAAAAAAAAAAAAAAAAAGGCTGGGTGCCATGGCTCACGCCTGTAATTCCAGCACTCTGGGAGGCCAAGGCAGGCAGATTGCTTGAGCCGAGGAGTTCGAGACCACCCTGGGCAACATGGTGAAATCCTGTCTCTACAAAAAGTGCAAAAAATTAGCCAGGCATGGTGACATGTGCCTGTGGTCCCAGCTACTCAGGAGGCTGAGGTGGGAGGATCACCTAACCCTGGGAGGTGGAGGTTGCAGTGAGCCAAGATCACACCACTGCACTCCAGCCTGAGCAGCAGAGTGAGACCCTGTCTCTAAAATAAAATTAAATTTTAAAATAATCATTTTGGGGATCTTGAATGGGATTGCTTCAAATTTATAGATCAGTTTGCTAGTGGGGAAACTGACATTTTTATAATATATTAAGCCTCCTAATCTCTGAATGTGGTATAGCCCACAATTTATTTATTGAAGGATAATTAAGTGTCTTAGTTTCCTCCTATAATGTTTTATAGATTTTTATAGAGAGGCTTCGCATATCTGTTGTTAGATTTATTCCTAGATATTTGATATTTTTACACTATTGTAAATATCTTTTAAAAATCATTTTTCAAATTGTTCATGGCTGTTATGTTGTAGTGGAATGGGCTTTTGTATATTGATTGACCTTATGTCTCGCAACCTTTCTACACAGACTTACTAATTCTAAGATTTATCTGTATATTATTTTGTATTTCTCTATATAATGTAAATTTTTGTTCTTTACTTTCCAAACTTTATAATTTAAATTTGTTTATCTACTGGCTAATACCTTAAAATAGAAATGGCATTAACAGGCATCCTTTTGTTGATCTCAGAATTAACTGAAAAGTTTTCAGTATTTCATCATTAAGGATGACTTTGTGAATACTCATTATCAGGTCAAGGAAGTGTCTGTATTTCTGGTTTGCTAAGAGTTTTATTAGGAATGGTTTGTTTGTTTTAATTGAATTGAATTTTATAAAAAATTTTTTCTGTGTTTTCTGAAATGATCATATGATTCTTCTCTATTCTGTTGATGAGATGAATTACATTGATTGACTTTTTTATGTATTTATTTTGTTAATTTCAATTTAGTCTTGATATACAATTCTTTATATGCAGTGCTGGATTTTGTTTGCTAATGTTTTGTTTAGGATTTTTGCACCTATGTTCATGAGTGAGATTGGCCTGCAACTTTCACTTCTTGAAATGTCCTTCCTTGCCAGACTTTGGAAATGAAGTCATGCTGGTCTCATAAAACAAGTTGAAGAGTATTCTCTCTTCTATTCATTTCAAGTTTATTACTGAGTTTATTTTAAAAGTTAGTTTATTACTTCCAAAGAATAGAAGAGAAATACTTTTAAAGTACATGTGATAATATATTCATATAATTTCTAAAGATCAAATCAGTGTAATTGGGATATTCATCACCTTAAATATTTGTCTCTTCTTTGTGCTGGAAACATTGAAATTATTCTCTTCTAGCTATTTTGAAATATATAATAGATTATTATAAACTATAGGCACCCTATTGAGCTATCAAACACTAGGTCTTATTTCTTCTATTAAATTATATATTTCTACCCATTACAAATTTTCCTCTCCTCCCCACCCCACTCCACTGTTCTTCCTGGTCTCTGGTAACCACCAATCTACTCTCCACCTTCATAGATCCATTTTTTTAGCTCCCATATATGAGTGAGAATATGTGATATTTGTCTTCCTATGCTTAGCTTATTTCACTTAGCATAATGGGGGCATCCAATTCTATCCATGTTGTTGCAAATGACAGGATTTTACTTTTTAATGGCTGAACAATATTCGATTGTGTATATATACCACATTTGCTTTATCCATTCATCCATTGATGGAGACTTAGCTTGATTCCATATTTTGGCTATTGCGAATAGTGCTGCAATAAACATGGAAGTGCAGATAGCTCTTCAGTGTACTGATTTGATTTCTTTTGAATATATACCTAGCACTGGGATTGCTGGATCGTATGGTAGTTGTAGTTTTTTAGTTTTTTGAGGAAACTCCATATAGTTTTCCATAGTGATTGTACTAATTTACATTCCTACAAACATATGTATATGTTTGGGTTCCCCTTCTCTATGTTCTCACCATCATCTGATGCTTTTTTGATAAGCACCATTTTAACTGGGATGAGATGTTATCTCATTGTGGTTTTGATTTGCATCTCTGTGATGATTAGTGATGTTGAGCATTTTTTCATGTACCTGTTGTCCATTCATATGTCTTCTTTTGAGAAATGTCTATTCAGATCTTTTGTCCATTTTTAATGAGTTTTTTTGCTATTGAATTATTTGAGCTCCTTATATTCTGGTTATTAAACCCTTGTCAGATGGGTAGTTAGCAAATAATTTCTCCCATCCTGTGGATTGTCTTTTCACTTTGTTGATTGTCTCCTTTGCTGCGCAGAAACTTTTTAACTCGACGTAATGCCGCTTGTCTATTTTTGCTTTGGTTGCCTGTGCTTTTGAGGTCTTACACAAAAAATCCTTGTCCAGACCAATGTCCTGGAGTGTTTCCCCAATGTTTTCTTCTAGTAGTTTCATTGTGTCAGGTCTTAGATTTAAGATTTTAATCCATTTTTATTTTATTTTTGTGTATGGTGAGAGGTAGGGATCTAGTTTCATTCTTCTACATGGTTGTAAACTGTAGTCACCCTACTGATCTATCAAACACTGGGTCATACTTCTTCTATAAAACTGTATGTTTGTACCCATCAATCAACTTCTCTTTCTCTCCCCCACCCCTCTACTCTTCCTGACCTCTAGTAACCAGCAGTCTATTCTCTATCTTCATGAGATCCACTTTTTTAGTTTCCACATGTGAGTGAGAACATTTGATACTTGTTTTTTTTCACATTTGTTATACTCCTGGGCTGAAGTGATATATAGGTATGTAACACTGTGCCCAGATGGTGAATAATATTTTTAATGTGTTGTTGAATTTGGCTTGCTAGTATTTTGCTGAGGACTTTTGTATCCAGTTTTCCCAGCACCATTTATTGATGAGACTTTCCTTTCCCCGCTTTGTTATTGATGCCTTCGTCAAAAATAAATTGGCTGTAGCCAGGCACAGTGGCTCACACCTGTAATTCCAGCACTTTTGGAGGCCGAGGTGGGTGGATCACTTGAGGTCAGGAGTTCGAGACCAGCCTGGCCAACATGGTTCTACTAAAAATACAAAATTAGCCAGGTATAGTGGCATGCGCCTGTAGTACCAGCTACTTGGGAGGCTGAGGCAGGACAATCACTTGAAACCAGAGGGTGGATATTGCAGTGAGTTGAGATTGTGCCACTGCACTCCAGCGTGGGCAACAGAGTGAGACTCCATCTCAAAAAATAAATTAATAAGTTAAAAATAAATAAATAAATAAATAAATAAATAGGCTATAAATGCATGGATTTATGTCTGAGTTCTCTATTCTGTTCCATTGGTCTATGTGTCTGCTTTTTACACCAGTACCATGCTAATTTGGTTACTATCTCTTTGTAGTACATTTTAAAGTCAGGTAGTGTGATGCCTCTAGCTTTGTTCTTTTTGCTTTTGATTGCTTTGGGTATTCAGGGTCTTTGTGGTTTTGTATAAATTTTAGCATTGTTTTTTCTGTTTCTATGAAGAATGTCATTAGTATTTTGATAAGCCTTTCATTGAATCTATAAATTGCTTTGGGTATTACTGTCGTTTTAACGATATTCTTCTAATGCATGACCATGGATTATCTTTCCATTTTTGTATGTATGTGTCCTCTTCAATTTTTTTTATCAGTGTGTTTTAGTTTTCCTTGTATAGGTCTTTCATTTCTTTGGTGAAATTGATTCCTAGGTATTTTATATTTTTTATAGCTATTGTAAATGGGATTGCTTTCTTGATCTCTTTTTCAGATTGTTTACTGTTGGTGGTAAAATACTACTGATTTTTGTATTTTAGTTTTGTATCCTGCAACTTTACTGAATTTATTTATTAGTTCTGACAGATTTTTCGTGGGGTCTTTAGGTTTTTCTAAGTATAAGATCACGTTGTCTGTGAACAAAACAAATTTGACATCTTCCTTTTCAATTTGGATGCCCTTTCTTTCTCTTGCCTAATTCTTCTGTCCAGAATTCCTAGTATTATGTTGAATAAAAGTGATGAAAGTGTGCATCCTTGTCGTGTTCTAGATCTTAGAGGAAAGTCTTGCAACTTTTTTTCATTTAGTATGATGTTAGCTGTGAGTTTGTCATATATGGTCTTCATTATTTTGAGGTATGTTCCTTTCTTTCTTTCTTTCTTTCTTTCTTTCGTTTTTTCTTTCTTTCTGTCTCTCTCTCTCTCTTTCTTCTTCTTCTTTTTTTTTTTTTTTTTTTTTTAACAGAGTTTCACCCTTGTTGCCCAGACTGGAGTGCAATGGCGTGGTCTCGGTTCACTAACACCTCCACCTCCCAGGTTCAAGCAGTTCTCCTGCTTCAGCCTCCCAAGTAGCTGGGATTACAGGTGCCCGCCACCACTCCTGGCTAATTTTTGTATTTTTAGTAGAGATGGAGTTTCACCATGTTGGCCAGGTTGGTCTCGAACTCCTGACCTCAGGTGATCTGCCCGCCTTGGCTTCCCAAAGTGCTGGGATTACAGGTGTGAACCACTGTGCCCAGTGTTTTGAGGTATGTTCCTTCTGTACTCATTTTGTTGAAGGTTTTTATCATAAAGGGATGCTGACTTTTATTGCATGCTTTTTCAGCATCTCTTGAAATGATCACATAGTTTTTGTTCTTGGTTTTGTTAATGGGATGTATCACATTTATTGATTTGTGTACATTGAACCATCCTTGCATCCCTGAAATGAATCCCATTTGATCTTGGGGAATAATTTTTTTTTTTTTTGAGACAGAATTTTGCAATGTTTCCCAGGTTGGTCTTGAACTCTTGAGCTCAAGTGATCCCCCTGGCTCAGTCTCCCAGTAGCTGATACTGTAGGTATGTAACATTGTGCCCGACTGGTGAATGATATCTTTAATGTGTTATGGAATTTGGTTTGCTAGTGTTTTGTTGAAATTTTTGTGTCTATGTTCTTCAGTGGTATTGGCCTGTAGTTTTCTTTTTTTGTTCTGTTCTTATCTGGTTTTGATATTACAGTAATGCTGTCCTCATAGAATGAGTTTAGAAGTATTCCCTCCTCTTCAATTTTTTTGAAGAGTTACAGTAAAATTAGTATTCGTTCTTTAAATGTTTGGTAGAATTCATAGTGAAACCATCAGGTCCTGGGCTTTTCCTTGATTGTAGACTTTTTATTATGGCTTCGATTTTGTTATTCATTATTGGTTTGTTGAAGTTTTCTATTTCTTTGTTGTTCAATCTTGGTAGGTTGTATAGTCAAGGAATTTATCAATTTTCTCTAGGTTTTCCAATTTGTTGATGTGTAATTGTTCATAATATTCTCGAATGATCCTTTGTATTTTTGTGGTCTTAGTTGTTATATTTCCTTTTATGTTTCTGATTTTATTTGAGTCTTTTCTCTCTTTTTCTTAGTCTAGCTAAAGGTTTGTCTATTTTTGTACCTTTCAAAAACCAATTTTTCATTTTGTCTATCTTCTATATTTTTTGGTCTCAATTTCATTTATTTCTACTCTGATCTTTGTTTTGGCTATGAAGAAATGATTTTTTTTAAACTTTTAAGTTCAGGGGTACATGTGTAGGTTTGTTACATAGGTAAACTCATGCCATGGGGGTTTGTTGGACGGCTTATTTCATCACCCAGGTATTAAGCTGGTACCCATGAGTTATTTTTCCTGATCCCTTCCCTCCTTTTACCCTCCACCATCCAGTAGGCCCCACTGTCTGTTGTTCCCCTGTATGTGTCCATGTGTTCTCATCATTTAGCTCCCACTTATGAGTGAGAACATGGAGTATTTGGTTTTCTGTTCCTATGTTTGTTTGGTAAGGATAACAGCCTCCAGCTCCATGTTCCTGCAAAGGCTGCATAGTATTCCATGTTGTATATGTATCACATTGTCTTTATCCAGTCTACCATTGATGGGCATTTAGGTTGAGTTTATGTCTTTGCTTTTATGAATAGTGCTTCAGTGAATATACTGTGCATGTGTCTTTATGATAGAACAATTTATATTCCTTTGGTTAAATACTCAGTAATGAGATTTTTGCTCCGATCTTTATTTCATTTCTTCCACTAATTTTGTGTTTTGTTTGCTCTTGCTTTTCTGGTTTCTTGAGGTACATCGTTAAGTTGTTTATTTGAAGACTTCCTACTTTTCTGATGTGGGCTTTTATTGCTATGAACTTTCCTTTTAGTACTGCTTTTGCTGTATCTCATAGATTTTGGTATGTTGTATTTCCATTTTCATTTGTTTCAAGAAATTTTTAAATTTCCATCTGAATTTCTTCATTGACTCATTGAAAATGATTGTTTAATTTCTATGTTTTGTGTATTTTGTGAGGTTTCTCTTTTTATTGATTTCTAGTTTTATTCCATTGTGGTCAGAAGAAATACTTGATATGATTTCTACTTTTTTGAATTTGTTGAGACTTCTTTTGTGGCCTAAGATTCTGGAGAATCTATTCTGGAGAATGTTTCATGTGCTGTTGAAAACAATGTGTATTCTGCAGCAGCTGGTTGAAATGTTCTGTAAATGTCAGTTAGGTCTATTTGGTCTTGTGTGTAGTTTAAATCTGCTGTGTCTTTGTTGATTTTCTGTCTAGATAATCTGTCTACTACTGAGAGTGGAGTGTTGAAGCCCTTACTACTATTACGTTGCAGTCTATCTCTCCCTTCAGATTTATTAATATTTGCTTTGTATACTTGAATACTCTAGTGTTGAGTTCATAGATATTTATAATTGTTATATCCTGTTGATGGATTGACTCCTTTATCAGTATATAGTGATCTTCTTTGTCTTTTTTAGAAGTCTTTGTAGTCAATTTCATCTGATATTAGTATAGCTACTACTGCTCTTTTTTGGTTTTCAGTTGCATGGAATATATTTTTCCACTTCCATTTTCAGTTTATGTGTGTCTTAATAGGTGAAATAGGTTTCTTGTAGGCAGCATATAGTTGGGTCTTGCTTCTTTATCTGTTCAATTGCTCTATGTCTTTTATTTTTACTTTTTTTTTTTTTTTTTTTTTTGAGACAGGGTCTCCCTCTGTCACCCAGGCTGGAGTGCGGTGGCACCATCTTGGCTCAGTGTAGCTTGACCTTTCAGGCTCAAGCAATCCTCCCACCTCAACCTCCTGAGTAGCTGGGACTACAGGCACATGCCACTGCAACTGGCTAATTTTTTTTTTTATTTTTAGTAGAGATGGGGTTTTGCCACATTGTCCAGGCTGGTCTTGAGCTCCTGAACACAAGCAATTTGCCTGACTCAGCCTCCCAAAGTGCTGGGATTATAGGTGTGAGCTGCCGTGCTCGACACTCTATGTCTTTTAATTAGAGAATTGACTTCATTTAAATTCATTGTTATTAATGATAAGTAAGGATTTTATTTTTAGTTTTTAAAATTTTTAAATATATTTTTGGAGACAAGGTCTTGCTCTGTCACTCAGGCTGGAGTGCAGTGGTTCAATCTTGGCACACCACAACCTCTACCTGCCAGGTTCAAGTGATTCTCATGCCTCGGCCTCCCGAGTAACTGGAATTACAGGCACATGCCCCCGTGCCCAGCTAATTTTTGTATTTTAGTTGAGATGGTGTTTCGCCATGTTGGCCATGCTGGTCTTGAACTTCTGGCCTCAAGTGATCTGCCTGCTTCAGCCTCCCAAAATGCTGGGATTATAGGTACGAGCCACTGCACCTAGCTGATAAGTACAGGCTTTCAACTGCCATTTTGGTGCTTATTTTCTGGTGGTTTTGTGACTCCTCTTTTCCTTTCTTCCTTTCTTACTGTTGTCCTTTATGGCTAAGTGGTTTTCTCTGGTAGCATGTTTGAATTCATTGCTTCTTTTTTTTTAACTTTTTAAAAATTTTTCTGTAAGTTATTCGGGTACAGGTGGTATTTGGCTACATGAGTAAGTTCTTTAGTGGTGATTTGTGAGATTTTGTTGCACCCATCACCCAGGCAGTATACATTGTACTCTATTTGTAGTCTTTTATCCCTCATCCCCCTCCCAGCTTTCCCCCCAAGTCCCCAAAGTCCACTGTGTCATTCTTTTTTGTTGTTGTTGTTGTTGTTGAGACAGAGTCTCACTCTGTCACCCAGGCTGGAGCGCAGTGGCACAATCTTGGCTCACTGCAACCTCTGCCTCCCTGGTTCAAGTGATTCTCCTGCCTCAGCCTCTCCCGAGCAGCTGGGACTACAGGGGTGCACCACCACACCCAGCTAATTTTTGTATTTTTTAGCAGAGATGGGGTTTCACCATATTGGCCAGGCTGGTCTTGAACTGCTGACCTCGTGATCTTCCCGCCTCAGCCTCCCAAAGTGCTGGGATTATAGGCATAAGCTATCACGCCTGGCTTGTGTCATTCTTATGCCTTTGTGTTCTCATAGCTTAGCTCCCACATATCAGTGAAAACGTATGATGTCTGGTTTTCCATTCCTGAGTTACTTCACTTAGAATAATAGTCTCTAATCTCATCCAGGTAGCTGCAAATGCTGTTAATTCATTCCTCTTTATGGCTGAGTAGTATTCCATCATATATATCACAGTTTCTTTTTCCACTCGTTGATTGATGGCAATTTGGGTTGGTTCCATGATTTTGCAATTGCGAATTGTGCTGCTATAAACATGTAAGTCCAAGTGTCTTTTTTGTATAATGACTATTTTCCTCTGGGTAGATCCCCAGTAGTGGGATTGATGGATCAAATGGTAGTTCTACTTTTAGTTCTTTAAGAAATCTCCACACCGTTTTCCATAGTGGTTGTACTAGTTTACATTCCCACCAGCAGTGTAGAAGTGTTCCCTGATCACCACATCCATGCCAACATCTACTGTTTTTTTTAATATATTTTTTTATTATGGCCATTCTTGCAGGAGTAAGGTGGTGTTGCATTGTGGTTTTGATTTGCATTTCCCTGATCATTAGTGATGTTGAGCATTTTTTCATGTTTGTTGGCCAGTTGTATATCTTCTTTTGAGAATTATCTATTCATGTCCTTAGCTCACTTTTTGATGGGATTGTTTTTTTTCTTACTGATTTGTTTGAGTTCGTTGTAGATTCTGGATATTAGTCCTTTGTCAGATGTACAGATTGTAAAGACTTTCTCCCTCTCTGTGGGTTGTCTGTTTATTCTGTTAACCGTTCCTTTTGCCATGCAAAAGCTCTTTAATTTAATTAAGTCCCAACTATTTATCTTTGTTTTTATTGCATTTGTTTTTGGGTTTTTGGTGATGAAATCCTTGCCTAAGCCAATGTCTAGAAGGGTTTTTCCAGTGTTATCTTCTAGAATTTTTATGGTTTCAGGTCTTAGATTTAAGAGTTGGTTTTTCCAAGGTGAGAGATGAGGATCCAGTTTCATTCTCCTACATGTGGCCAGGCAATTATCCCAGCACCATTTGTTGATAAGGGTGTCCTTTCCCCACTTTGTGTTTTTGTTTTGTCAAAGATCAGTTGGCTGTAAGTATTTGGGTTTATTTCTGGGTTCTCTATTCTGTTCCATTGGTCTATGTGCCGATTTTTATACCAGTATCATGCTGTTTTGGTGACTCTCATGCTGTTTTGGTGGTGTGATGCTTCCAGACTTGTTCTTTTTGCTTAGTCTTGCTTTGGCTATGCGGGCTCTTTTTTGGTTCCATATGAATTTTAGAATTGTATTTTCTAATTCTGTGAAGAATGATGGTGGTATTTTGATGGGGATTGCATTGAATCTGTAGATTGCTTTTGGCAGTATGGTCATTTTCACAAATATTGATTCTACCCATCCATGAGCATGGGATGTGTTTCCATTTGTTTGTTTCATCTGTGATTTCTTTCAGCAGTGTTTTGTAGTTTCCTTGTAGAGGCCTTTTGCCTTCTTGGTTATGTATATTCCTAAGTTTTTTTTTTTTTTTTTGCATGCTATTATAAAAGGGGTTGAGTTCTTAATTTGATTCTCCACTTAGTTGCTGTTGGTGTATAGGAGAGCTACTGATTTTGTACATTAATCTTGTATCCGGAAAGTTTGCTGAATTCTTTTATCAGTTCTAGGAGCTTTTTGGAGGAGTCTTTAGGGTTTTCGAGGTAAACAATCATATCATTGGTAAACAGTGACAGTTTGACTTCCTCTTTACTGATTTGGATGCCCTTTATTTCTTTCTCTTGTCTGATTGCTCTGGTTAGGACTTCCAGTGCTATGTTGAAGAGGAGTGGTGAGAGTGGGCATCCTTGTCTTGTTCCAATTCTCAGAGGGAATGCTTTCAACTTTTCCCCATTCAATATCATGTTGGCTGTGGGTTTGTCATAGATAGCTTTTATTACATTGAGGTATGTTCCTTGTATGCTGATTTTGCTGACAGTTTTAATCATAAAGCGATGCTGGATTTCTTCAAATGCTTTTTCTGCATCTATTGAGATGATTGTTTGATTTTTGTTTTTAATTCTGTTTATGTGGTGTATCACATTTATTGACTTGCATATGATAAGCCATCCCTGCATCCCTGGTATGAAACCCACTTAATCATGGTGGATTATCTTTTTCATATGTTGTTGGATTTAGTTAGCTAGTTTTTTGTTAAGGATTTTGGCATCTATGTTCATCAAGGATATCAGTCTGTAGTTTTCTTTTTTGGTTATGTCCTTTCCTGGTTCATTCATAGAATGAATTAGGGAGGGTTCCTTCTTTCTCTATCTTGTGGAATAGTGTCAGAAAGATTGGTACCAATTCTTCTTTGAATGTCTGGAAGAATTCTGCTGTGAATCTATCTGGTCCTGGACTTTTTTTTGTTGGTAATTTTTAAATTACCATTTCAACCTCACTGCTTATTATTGGTCTATTTAGGGTATCTAATTCTTCCTGATTTAAGCTAGGAGGGTTTTATCTTTCCAGGAATTTATCTATCTCTTCTAGGTTTTCTAGTTTGTGTGTATAAAGGTGTTCATAGTAGCCTTGAATGATCTTTTGTATTTCATTCGTGTCAGCTGTAATATCTCCTGTTTCATTTCTTAATGAGATTATTTGAATATTCTCTCTTCTTTTCTTGGTTAATCTTGCTAATGGTCTATCAATTTTATTTATCTTTTCAAAGAACCATCTTATTGTTTCATTTATCTTTTGTATTTTTTTTTGTTTCAATTTCATTTAGTTCTGCTCTGTTCTTGGTTATTTCCTTTCTTCTGCTGGGTTTGGGTTTGGTTTGTTCTTCTTTCTCTAGTTCCTTGAGATGTGACCTTAGAATGTCAGTTTGTGCTCTTTCAGTCTTTTTGATGTAGGTGTTTAAGGCTATGAACTTCCTCTTAGCACCACCTTTGCTGTATCTCAGAGGTTTTGATAGGTTGTATCATTATTGTCTTTCAGTTCAAAGAATTTTTTAATTTCCATCTTGATTTCATTTTTGATGCAATGCTCATTCAGGAGCAGTTTATTTAATTTCCACATACTTGCATGGTTTTGAAGGTTCCTTTTGGAATTGATTTACAGTTTTATTCCACTGTGGTCTGAGAGGCTGCTTGATGTAATATTAATTTTCTTAAATTTATTGAAGCTTGTTTTATGGCCTATCATGGTCTATCTTGGGGAAAGTTCCATGTGCTATTGAATAGAATGTGCATTCTGTAGTTGTTGGATGAAATGTTCTGTATGTATCTGTTAAGTCCATTTGTTCTAAGATATAGGTTAAATCCATTGCTTCTTTGTTGACTTTTGTCTTGATGACCTGTCCAGTGCTGTCAGTGGAGAACTGAAGTCCCCCACTATTATTGTGTTGCTGTCTATCTCATTGCTTAGGTCTATTAGTAATTAGTAAATTTGGGACCTCCAGTGTTAAGTGCATATATGTTTAGGATTGTGATATCTTCCTGCTGGACAAGGCCTTTTACCATTATATAATGTCCCTCTTTGTCTCTTTTAACTGCTGTTGCTTTAAAGTTTGTTTTGTCTGATATAAGAGTAGCTACCCCTGCTTGCTTTTGGTGTCCATTTGCATGAAATGCCTTTTCCCACCCCTTTACTTTAGGTTTATGTGGGTCCTTATGTGTGAGTCTCCTGAAGGCAGCAGGTGGTTGGTGAGTTCTTATCAATTCTCCAGTTCTATATGTTTTAAGCGGAACATTTAGGCCATTTACATTTAATGTTAGTGTTGAGATGTGAGGTACCATTACATTCGTAATGTTATTTGTTGTCTGTGTTCCTTGTTTTTGTTTTTGTTTTTGCTTTTTAACATGTATTTTTGTTTTATAGGTCATGTGTGATTTATACTTTAAAGAGGTTCTGTTTTGATGTGTTTCCAGTATTTGTTTTAAGATTTAGATCTCCTTTTAGCAGATCTTATAGTGGAGGCTTAGTAGTGGCGAATTCTCTCAGCATTTGTTTGTCTGAAAAAGACTGTATCTTTCCTTCATATCTGTTGCTTAGTTTCTCTGGATACGAAATCCTTGGCTGATAATTGTTTTGTTTGAGGAGGCTGAAGATAGGGCCCCAATCCCTTCTAGCTTATAGGGTTTCTGCTGAGAAATCTGCTTTTAGTCTGATAGGTTTTCCTTTATAGGCTATCTGGTACTTTTGTCTCACAGCTCTTAAGATTCTTTCCTTCATCTTAACTCTAGATAACCTGATGACAGTTTGCCTAGGCAATGATCTTTTTGTGATGAATTTCTCAGATGTTCTTTGTGCTTCTTGTATTTGGATGTCCAGGTCTCTAGCAAGGCTGGGGAAGTTTTCCTCGATTTTTCCCCCAAATATGTTTTCCAAACTTTTAGATTTCTCTTCTTCCTCAGGAATACTGATTATTCTTAGGTTTGGTCGTTCAACATAATCCCAGACTTCTTGGAGGCTTTGTTCATATTTTATTATTCTTTTTTCTTTGTTTTTATTGGATTGGGTTAATTCGAAGATGTTGTCTTTGAACTCTGAATTTCTTTCTTCTGCTTGTTCAATTATGTTGCTGAGACTTACCAGAGCATTTTGCATTTCTATAAGTGTGTCCAATTTTTCCTGAAAGTTTTATTGTTTTTTCTTTATGTTATCTGTTTCCTTGAATATTTCTCCCTTCACTTCTTGTATCATTTTTTGGATTTCCTTGCATTGGGCTTCGCCTTTCTTTGGTGCCTCCCTGATAAGCTTAATAACTAACCTCCTGAAATCTGTTTCAGGTAAATCAGGGATTTCTTCTTGGTTTGGATCCATTGCTGGTGAACTAGTGTGATTTTTTTGGGGTTGTTAAAGAGCCTTGTTTTGTCATATTACCAGAGTTGGTTTTCTGGTTCCTTCTTATTTGGGTAGGCTCTGTCAGAGGGAAAGTCTAGGGCTGAAGGCTGTTGTTCAGATTCTCTTGTCCCACAGGGTGTTCCTTTGATATAGTACTCTCCCCCTTTTCCTATGGATGTGGCTTCCTGTGAGCTGAACTACAGTGATTGTTCTCTCTCTTCTGGGTCTAGCCACCCAGCAAGTCTACCCAGCTCTGGGCTGGTACGGGGGGTTGTCTGGATAGAGTCCTATGATGTGAACCATCTGTGGGTCTCTCAGCCGTGGATACCAGTGCCTGTTCTGGTGGAGGTGACGGTTGGTGGTGGGGTCGGAGTGGGGGTTGAAATGGACTCTGTGAGAGTTTTTAGCTTTGGTGGTTTAATGCTCTATTTTTGTGTTGGTTGGCCTCCTGCCAGGTGGTGGAGGGGGCCCTAGAACTCCCCAAATTATATGCTCTTTGTCTTCAGCTACCAGGGTGGGTAGGGAAGGACCATCAGGTAGGGGGCATGGCTAGGCATGTCTGAGCTCAGACTGTCCTTGGGTGGGTCTTGCTGCAGCTGCTATGGGAAATGGGGGTGAGGTTCCCAGGTAAGTGGAGTTGTGTACCTAGGAGGATTATGGCTGCCTCTGGTGAGTCATGCAGGTTGTCAGGGAAGTTGGGGAAAGCTGGCAGTCACAGGCCTCACCCAGCTCCCATGCAAACCAAAGGGCCAGTCTCATTCCCACTGTGCCCCACCCAGTAGTCTGTTTCCATGTGATGGGCGAGCTAGGCTTGAGAACTTGCCCCAGGCTGCCCACCTCCCAGCTGAGAAAGAAAAGGGCTTGGTTCTTCCCCCATCTGTGGAGACTGCGCACTGGATTCATGCCCTCTGCCCGAGTTCTGGCCAGGAGGCTTCTCACCACCAGTTCAAATTGTTACAAACTTCAGCTGGAGATTTCCTTCTCCCCGTGGTGTTTTTCCCCACTCCTCTGGCCGCCCTTCTGATGGATCCCTGTGGTGCCAGGCAGGAATGGCCTGCCTGGGAACCCAGCGAGTTCCCAGGGCCTTTCCCACTGCTTCCTCTACCCCTATATTTCGCTCAGCTCTCTAAATTGACTCAGCTCCAGGTAAGGTCAGAAACTTCTCCCACAAACAGACCTCCAGTTTCTGCAGTGGGGGTATGTGTTTGGGAGAGGAGGATCTCCCTTTCCCACTTTCACAGTTGGGGCACTCACAGTATTTGGGCTGTCTCCCGGGTTCTGCAGGAGGCAGTCTGCTTCCTTCAGAGGGTCTGCGGGTCCTTTCAAGATTGCTGGTTTGTTTTTGCCATTGATCTGGAGCTAAAATTCACAATGCAAGCCTCTGCACGCTGCTTTATCCATCCGAGTTGAAGCTGCAATCTAGTCCTGCCTCCCGTCCGCCATGATGATCCAAACTATTGCTTACTTTTCTGCTTTTTATTTTTAGTGTATCTATGATAGGTTTTTGCGTTATAGTTGCCATGAGGCCTATGAAAAACACCTTATAGAAATAACACATTATTTTTAAAAGATGACAGCTTACCTTCGATCACAAAAAATAAAATCAAAGAAAAATCTAGAAAAAAGCTCTATACTTTAACTCCATCCCCCAAGATTTTGACTTTTGGTCATCTCAATTTACATATTTTTATACTATCTGTCTCTTAACAAGTTGTTATAACTATTATTATAATTGTTATAACTATTATTATAATAGTTATAACTATTATTGTTTTTGACAGATTTTTCTTTTGGACTTCATACTAGAGTTATGAATAGATTGCACTCCCCAAGGACAGTATTAGAATATTTTGGGTTTGTCCATGTACTTAATTTTACCAGTATGTTTTATACCTTCAGATGTCTTCTTTTTGTACAAATCATTGGTTTCATTTTCTTTCAGATTGAAGAACTCCCTTTCACATTTCTTGTAAGATGGGTCTGTTTGTCGTGAATTCTCTCAAGTTTTGTTTATTTGGGAAAGCCTTTTATCTTTCCTTCATATTTAAAGGACAAGTTTGCTGGATACAGTATTCTCCAAAGGAAGTTTTTTAATTTCAGCAATTTTGAAAATGTCATCTCACTCCCACCTGCCCTGTATGGTTTCTGTGAAGAAGTCTGTTGCCAGATGAATTGGAGCTCTGTACTTGCTTCTTTTCCCTTGCTGCTTTTAGGATCCTCTCTTTGTTCTTGACTTTTGATCAGTTTATTATATGCCTTGGGGGAGTCTTATTTGAGTCACATCTGTTTGATGCTCTCTCATCTTCCTGTACCTGGATATTTATCTCTTTCTCAAATTTTGGAAAGTTATTTTTTTTTTTTAATAAACTTTCTACCCCTATTCTTGCTCAACTCCTTGAACACCAATAATTCTTAGATTTGTTTTTTTCAGGTAACTTTCTGTATCTTATAGCCAGTCTTTGTTGGTTTTCATTCTTTTCTCTTTTTTGTCCTCTGATTATGTATTTTCAAATAGCCTGTCTTTGAGCTCACTGATTCTTTCCTCTGCTTGATCCATTCTGCTCTTGAGGGCCTCCAGTGAATTTTTCAGTTTATTTGCTACATTTTCAGTAGCAAATGTATTTGTCAGTTCCAAGATAGCCACTTGATTTTTTAAATTGTTATTTCAATTATTTTGTTAAATTTATCTGATAAATTTATGAATTGCTCTTTTGTGTTATCTTAAAGGTCACTGAGTGGCCGGGTGCGATGGCTTACACCTGTAATCACAACACTTTGGGAGGCCAAGGTGGGCAGATCATGAGGTCAGGAGTTTGAGACCAGCCTGGCCAACATGGTGAAACCCCATCTCTACTAAAGATACAAAAAATTAGCCGGGTGTGGTGGTACGCACCTCTAATCCCAGCTACTCAGGAGGCTGAGGCAGGAGAACCACTTGAACCTGGGAGGCAGAGGTTGCAGTGAGCTGAGATCATGCCATTGTACTTCAGCCTGGGTGACAGGGCAAGACTCTGTCTCAGAAAGAAAAAAAAAAGATCACTGAGTTTCCTTAAAACTGCTATTTTGAATTCTTGATCATAGAGCTCACATATTGCCGTCTTATTAGGGTCAGTCACTGGCTCCTTGCTTTATCAATTTGAGAGGACTATAGTTCCATGTTTCCTGATGTTTCTTGTGGTGTGTGTTTATGTCTTGCATTGAAGGACAGTTCAATTGAAGGACAGTTGAAGTTATTTGTTCCATTCTCCCTCTGGCTTGTTTTTTATTGGGATATTTGCTTATAGATTCTGTGTAATTTACCTGCTGACTTTCTTTTTTTTCCCCCTGCTAGGTAGCTGCCTCCTTTTTGGCACTAGATGGCACTTTAAGCCCAGGTTTGCATCAATTCTAGCAAACAGTCAGAGTGCCACCCATCCTGAATGGAGGAGGTCCCAAAGGGATATCCCAGTAGTGTGGGAAGGCTAGCTAGGGGTTCATGCCCAGGGGACCTGTGGAACAAATCTCCTACAGTGTGGTGCTGCTGAACTGCCATGCTAATTTGGAGTCTCCTTTGGTTGAGTTACAGAGCAGAATTTCCATGGCTGAGGATGATAGTCCCACCTCCCCACTTTGTTTCTGGCTGTGTTTAGGGATATTTCTTTCTTCAAGTATACCTGATGCCTTCCATGAGTTGAGGCAGGAACAGATCTCCTACCAGGGAACCCAAGATAGTAGGGAAGCTGGTTGTCCACCTCAATATCACTGTTTGCTGTGTAGAAACTGTGAGTTGAGGGAAATTTTCCACACACTTGTAGCTGGGCAGATTGGGGGAAAGTGTGTCATAGATACAGAAGTCTGATTCTCTTACCATCTACTCAGTTTTTACACTTCTCTGTGGCTCTAGGAACTGTCTCTTTCTCATATTTGAGTTCTGGGATATTGCTGGTGATAACCTGGGTGCTGTGTATTTGTTTTTGTTTTTTTGTGGATGGGGAGGGGGAGTAAAGCCAGCTTGCTTCTACACTGCCATTTTGGAACCTGAAGTTTTTGTGGGAAGGTTTTTAATTGCAGTTTATAATTTAAATTGTTATATACCTATTTATTTGTTATATTTGGTAGTTCATAATTTTTATATGAATATATACATTTTCTTTACATTTTCAAACGCATTAGGATAAAGTTGAAGCCATTTTCATTTTTCTCTTATTCAACTTTTAATGTTCAAAGTAGTAATGTTGCCTTTTTCAGTTTTCATGATATTGAGTATTTGTGTTCATTTTCTCTTCTTAAATAGTCTTACTGGTGGTTTATCAATTTTATTAGTCTTTTCAAAAACTCAACTTTTGGCTTGTTTGATCCTTCTCTATAATTTGTTACCAAGTTTATTTCTCTTCTTTCGTTTATTAGTTCCCCTTTTGTATTCCCGGGCTTATTTGATGTTTTTTTTATATATATATATATTTTAAATAGACTCTTAACTCATTGATTTTTCAGCTTTTCTTCCATACTAATATAAGTATTTAAACTATAAATATCCTTCTATTCTTGGTCTTAGTTGCAACCCACAAGTTTTGGTATGTAACTAATGTATGTATTATCAATATGTTTGAAATTTCATTTTATATATTCTTTGACTTACGAGTTATTTAAAATATTTATTTATTAACATGGGAATGTTCTTGTTTTTTTATTTTTAATTGTGGTACTCTTTCAACAAATTTTTAAGTGTTCAATGCAAAATTGTTAACTATAGGTAGATGTTGTACAGCAGATCTCTAGAACTAACTTATCTTGTGTAAATGAAAGGTTATACCTATTTAATAGCAACTCCCCATTTTCCCCTCTTCTCAGGCTCCTAGCAACTACCATTCTACTCTCTGCTTCTATTAATTTCACTATTTTAGATACCTTATAAAAGTGGAATTGTGTATTATTTGTTCTGTGCCTGGCTTATTTCACATAACATAGTGTCCTCAAATTTCATCAATATTGTTATATATTGCAGATTTTCCTTCCTTTTAAAAGCTGAATAATAATAGTCTGTTGTATATATATATGCCACATTTTCTTTATCCATCCAGGATATCCTCGTTTTTTGTTTTGTTTTGTTTTTTACTAGGCTTTAGTTTAATTGCATTGCAGTCAGAGAACCTACTCTGTGTGTTTTTAGTTCTTCCAACTTTGTTAAGCATATGTTCCATTTTTGTAAGGATTCCTTGAGTCCATGGAAATAGTGTGAATCCCATAATTTTTAGGTTCAGTGTTCTGTATAAATCAGTCATATTTGCTAATAATGTCATATTTTATCCTTATTAATATTATCACTTTTTTGAGCAGTTCATGAGAGGTGTGTTAAAATCTCCTGCTTTGTTTATGGATTTACTGACTCCTACTCATAGGCTGTCTATCATTTTTTTCATTATAGATTTTAAGTCTGTGTTATTTAAGGCATAATTTTTAAATTATTCTATCTTCCTTGAAATTTTGATCAGTTATGAAGTTTCCTTCTTTAGTGATGTTTTTGTCTTGAAGTCTACTTTTTCTGATTTTAATATGGCCACATCAGCTTTCTTTGATTTTTACTTACATGCCATATTTTTTTCCTGTCCTTCTATTTTTACCCTTTCTATTTTCTTATATTTTAGATGTGTTGCCCATAAACAGCATTGAGTTTGGTAGGCTTTGTTTTTAATCTAGTGTCATAATTATTGTCTTTTAATTAGAGTATTTAGTCCATTTACATTTAATGTTCTTATGGGTTTTTATCTACCATCTTACTTTCTACATGTCCTCTGTATTCCTGTGTTTCATTTATGGTACTGTTTATTGGTGTGTTATTCTTTCTTACTATCACCAGTGATATGTTAATTTAATTGGCATTTTCAAAGAAACAGCCTCAAGATTTTGTTGATTCTATTACTTCTTGCAACTGCGTCAATAATCCGTTGCCACAATAATGCTACTAACAAACAGCTACAAAACTACAGTGGCATACCACAATAAGCATGTATTGTTCATGCATTTGGTGTCAACTAGGCAGCTCTGCTGATCTTGGCTGAGTCTACTCACATGTCTTGGAGTGTTTTGGCCGACAGGTGATCTAGTCAGGCTTTGGCTCTGTTGCATGTCCCTCTCATCCTTTAGGAGGCTATCTTGTACAGGTTCTCATGGAGAGGGCAGAGGCACAAGAGAGCAAATGGAAACATGCAAGACCTCAGAAGGTTTAGGCTTTGAACTAACACATGTCACTTGTCCAAGCAGGTCACATGATTAAACCCAGAATCAGAGTGAGAGGGGGCCACATGAAGCAAAGGGCCTAAATACAGGGAATATGAAGAATCAGAGTCATCATTGCAACCCATGTTCACACACAAAAAGAAGAATGCTGATGACTTTTGTCATGGTCTTCTTTTTCCTGACCTAAGGAGACACAAACTTCAGCTTAAGATTGGTCTCCTGATTTGTGATACAATGAGAATGGGGAAATGGTATCTGTTTTCCTGGAGGAGGCTAAGACCTTATCCCAAGTCTCATCTCAAGATGGTGATTTGGGAATTGTCAACGTATTAAGCTCAAGTTTATTGTACTGGTTGGCCTGGAGTCTACACCACATCCCAGGTAGGAGGAGTTTCACGGAAAATTTTGAGAAAAGCCCTTTGTCCTTTCATGCAACCCGCCTAGTATCTTTCTTTGTATCACTGTGGACTTTATTATCAACCTCTTGTCATTCATTCAGTCATTAAACAAATACTGAGTGCATCCCATATACTAGACTTTAGGAACATAGTCTAGTATGTAGTGAGTCCAGTACCAGCCAATGACAAGATAAACATGCAAGACAAACAAGTTTACAATAACATCATTGTCTTGAAGGATAAAAGAGTGTGGTGGGACCAGAGCAGAATTACACCTAAGTCATCTTGAGAGCATCCACATAGACTTCATAGCCTCCCCATAGACTTCATAGACCTCAAAGCTTTTGAGTAAAACTTCAAAGCAAATTGGAGCTTTCTAGGTGAATAAGCAGAAAGATTTTCCTAGCAGTGATATCAAAGAGTGTAGAATAAGGAGATATTCAAGACCATGGCTTATTGGGGGAAAGTACAAGTTCAGTGTTGCTGGAGCATCAGGTGAGGGAGTGGCAGGAGACAAAGCAGGACAGGAGAACTGAGGCCAGGCAATCAAGACCTTGCATGCCTTGCAAGAGAGTTTGGATTCTATTCTATTACATTGGTCATATGTGATGATGAACCATTGGAAATATTTAATTAGAAAGCATTACATGGTCAGTTTCTAGTTCACAGGAAGACTTTACAAAGGCCACTATGGCGTCCAGGAAGGAGATGAGGAGGGATTGAACCAGAGCAAAACTATGGATTAGATCTGGGAGATATTTTAGATAATTAATGGAACTTGATATTTTATTGGATATGGGGAAAGGAGATTGTGGAAAAGGGGACTATCAAGGATGATTTCAGAAACTGGGTAGATGGTGGAACCATTTTGTGAGGTGAGATTAATAAGAGTGAATGGATTATTTGATGAAGATGCTGAGATGGTAACAATCATTTCTGATTTGGACAGGTAGAGAGTTTGACTTTCCTAGTAAGCATTTGGGTAAATACACTGCATTCAGTCAGCCACAGGTGCCTATTAAAGTAGACAGAAAAATGGCCTCACTAAAGACACCCTTGTATAATCTCTGGAACCTGTAAATGTCACCTTTTTTTTTTGAAAGGTCTTTGTAGTTGTGATTAAAGATCTTGAGATAAGGAGATTATCCTGGATTATCTAAGGTGCCCTAAATGCTATCACAGGCGTCCTGTGATAAGGGAGAGACAGAGGGAGATTATAAAGACAGAAAAGGAAAAGGCAATGTGATTATGGAATCAGATTGGAATGATGTAACGAGCCAAGGAATGCCAAAGCCAACAGAAACTGGAAGAAACAAGGAACAGATTCTCCCCTAGAGCCTCTGGAGTGAGCATAGGCCTGCTGACACCTTGATTTCAGCCCAGGGATACTGATTTCCAACTTCTTATCTCTAGAATTGTGAGAGAATAAATTCCTGTTGTTTTAAGCCACTAAGTGAGTGGTAATTTTTTACAGCAGCAACAGGAAACTAACACAATTATGAAGAAGACAAAAGGAAATGAGGCCAACCATGGCACAAAAACATGTCAAGAAATAAGGACTTACTCACTCTTCAGAAAGAACTCCTTGAAAGAATTGTCTGTGCTCAATGTTAATTTTTTGCTTTTTGTTTTTTTGTGTATCCATTGTATGTTTTTAGATTTGAGGGATGAGGCTTGCAAATAATATAACCCATTATTTTAAACTGATGACAACTTAACACTGATTGCATAAACAAACAACAACTAACAAGCAAAAAGAAAACTAAAAAACTACACTTTATCTCCTGGCTTTTTTGTTGTTTCTATTTATATCTTACTGTACTATGTCTTGAAACATTATAGTTATTATTTTTGATCTTTTCATCTTTCTACTTATGAGTAGTTTACATACCATAATTACAGTGTTATAATAGTCTGTGCTTTTCTGTGTATTTACTATTACCAGTGAGTTTTGTATCTTCAGATGATTTCTTATTGCTTATTAATGTCCTTTTCTCTCAGATTGAAGAACTCCCTTTAACATTTCTTGTAGGACTGGTCTGGTGTTGATGAAATACCTTTTGTTTGTCTAGGAAAGTCTTTATTACTCTTTCATGTTTGAAGGATATTTTTGCCAGATATACTATTCTAGGGTAAGAGTTTTTCTTCTTCAGCACTTTAAATATGTTATGCCACTCTTTCCTGGCCTGCAAGGTATCCACTGAAAAGTCTGCTGCCAGACGTATTGGAGCTGCTTTGTGTATTATTTGGTTTTTTTTCTCTTGCTGCTTTTAGGATCCCTTTTTTTACCCTTGACCTTTGGGAGTTTGATTATTAAATGCCTTGAGGTAGTCTTCTTTGGGTTAAATCTACTTGGTGTTTATACTTCTTAGACTTGAATATTGATATCTTTCTCTAGGTTTGGGATGTTCTCTGTTACTATCCCCTTGAATAAACTTGTATCCCTATCTCTTTCTCCACCTCTTGTCTTCTTTATGGGCAATAACTCTTAGATTTTTCCCTTTGAGGCTATTTTCTAGACCCTGTAAGCATGCTTCATTCTTTTTTATTCTTTTTTCTTTTGTCTCCTCTGACTGTTAACTTTCAAATAGCCTGTTTTCAAGCTCACTAATTCTTTCTTTTGCTTAGTCAATTCTGCTATTAAGAGACTCTGATACATTTTTCATTATGTCAGTTGCGTTTTTCAACTCCAGAATTTCTGCATTATTTTAAAAATTATTTCAAATTATTTGTTAAATTTATCTGATAGGATTCAAATTCCTTCTCCATGTTATCTAGAATTTGAGTTTTCCTCAAATCAGCTATTTTGAATTCTCCATCTGAAAGGTCCTACATCTCTCTCTCTCTGAGATTGGTCCCTGGTGCCTTATTTAGTTAGTCTGGCGAAGTCATGTTTTTCTGGTTGGATCTGATGCATGTGGATGTTTGTCAGTGTCTGGGCACTGAAGAGTTAGATATTTATTGTAGTCTTTGCAATCTGGACTTGTTTGTACTTTTCCTTCTTGGGAAGGCTTTCCAGGTATTCAAAGGAACTTGGATGTTGTGAACTAAGTTTTTGGTCACTGCATCTATATCTGCATTAGGTGGGTACACAGAGCCCAGTAACATTTTGGTTCTTGCAGACTTGTAGAGGTGCCACCTTGGTGGTCTTGGATAAGATCCAGAAGAATACTCTGGATTACCAGGCAGAGACTCTTATTCTCTTCCTTTACTTTCTGTCAAACAAATGAAGTCTCTCTCTCTGTGTTGAGCCACCTGAAGCTGGGGGAGGGGTGACACAAAGCACCCTTGTGGCCACCACCACTGTGACTGCAAAGGGTCAAACCTTAAGGCAGCACAGCCATGGGTCTTGCCCAAGGCCCACTGTAACCACTACCTACATTCTCTCAAGGCCCTAGGGCTCTGCAATCAGCAGGTGATGAAGCCATCCAGGCCTATGTCCTTCCCTTAAGGGCAACAAGTTCCCCTGGCCTTACAGAGGTCCAGAGATGCTGTCTGGGAGCCAGAGCAAGGAGTAGGAAACCTTAGAAATCTATCTGGTGCTCTGTTCTACTGCAGCTGGGCTGACTGTGACAGCACTAGGCAAAGTACTTTCCGCTCTTCCCTCCGCTTTTCCCATGCAAAGGAGTCTCTCCCCATGTCCACCACCACCACAGGCCCACAGGGAGTACTACCAGGGTACTACTGATGTTCACTAAAGGCCCAAGGGCTCTTCTGTCAGCTTGTGGTGAATGCTTTCAGGCCTGGGACTCATCCTTCAGGGCAGTGGGCTCTTCCACTGGCCTATAGTAGGTCCAGAGATGCCATTCAAGAGCCAAAGCCTGGAACTGGGGACCCTAAGAGCCTGTTTGGTGCTCTTCCCCACTGTGGCCAAGCTGACACCTAAGCTCAAGACAAAGTCCCCTTTACTCTTTCCTCTGCTTTTCTGAAGCAGAAGTGGTCTCTTCTCGTAGCCACTACAGCTGAGAATGTGCCGGTCACACCGGAAGTCAGCACAGCTCTTAGTCTCACCCAAGGCCCATGGCGAGTACTACCTGGCTACTGCTGCTGATTATTCAGGGCCCAGGGGCTCTTTAGTCAGCACATGATGAATCCTACTAGGACTGGGTCCTTCATGTCAAGGCAGCAGCTTCCCTTCCAGTCCAGGGTGTGTCTAGGAATGTCATCCAGGAGCCAGGGCCTGGAATAGGGACCTTGTGACTCTACCAGGTGCCCTATCCAACTGTGGCTGAGCTGGGATCCAAGTTACAAGACAAAGTCCTCTTCACTCCCCTCTCCTCTTTTCAAGTGGAAGGAAGGAGTCGGAGTCTCTTTTGGAGCTGTGAGATGCGGTGCCTGGGATTAGGGGAGGGGTAATGCAAGCACTCTTTTAGCAGATCCAGCTGGTGTTTTACTAGCTCGCATGTCCCCTAAGTCCGGTAGCTCAGTCCTCGTGGCCTAGACAGCCTTTCAAGTTTATTTAGGACCCCAGAGCACTTTTGCCTGTGGTGGCACGGCTTGCCAGAACTCAGGTTCCAACCAGCAGGATGGGTGATTCCCATCTGGCTAGGGCTGATGCAAATGCTCCCTCTTGGGGAGCCAGCTGAGTTCTGCCTGGTGTTGACAGCACTGCATTCCGTTGCAAAGTCCCACAGTCACTGCACTTTCTCTCCCCAAGTGTACAGATTTTCCACGCCACGTGGCTACTGCCAGGGGAATGGGGAAAGGTTAGTGTTGGCAATTCAAGACTGTCTTTCCTGCCCTCTTCAGTGCCTCTTTCAGTGATATGAAGTTAAAAGCAGATAGTGTGATCACTCCCCTGATTTTTGGTTCTTATGAAGGTGCTTTGTTGTGTACATAATTGTTAAATTTTGTGTTCCTGTGGGGAGGATGATTGGTGGAAGCTTCCATTTGATCATTTTGCTTCACTTCCTCTAGCACTATTTATTGTACAGTTTGTTCTTTCCCCCCTAATTTGAAATGCCATCTTCATCATATATCAACATTTCATAACTGTCTGGGTCTATTTCTGGCCTTCATTCTGTTCTATTCTTGCCCCAGTAACTCTCTGTTTTAATAACTATGTCTTTATAATGTCTTAATATTCAGTTGGGAATTTGGCCCTCTTTTTGTTCATCTTTCTTAAATTTTTGTTTACTGTTTCTCCATATTTGCTCTTTTAGAATCAATTTATTTCATCACACAAAAATTAAGATTTTTGATGGATATTTAAAATAAATGTAAAAAGCACAAAATTATATTATTATTTATTCCTGAAGCCCTCAACATGTATTATTTTGCACTCCGTATGTATTATTCCTATTAGATAAAGAGCGGGGTAGATCCAGAGTCTTGTGGGACCTAAAGTCTGACCCATTCAAGAGCCCTTTTTAAGGAGAGTAATGCAAAATGATGAATGTGGCATTAGATGCTGTGCCTTGGAGGAGCCTGTGCTGGGAAGATGCCTGAACCTCTAAGCTTTATTAGCTTCATGGTAAACCCGCTTCAGATAAGCAGTCTCACTTAGAGAGAAAGTCCTGACAAATTGTGCCTTTACTCCCACTAGAGTAAACCGATAGTTCATGACTTCTAAACTACTTAGATGGTATAAGCCATAAAATAACAATTAAATCGCGCAGCTTCAGTTGTATTTTTAGTCATGTGTTACACAATACCACTGCCTCAGCTTTCCCCAGGATAGCACCTCTCATTTGAGGATCTCAGGGGACATTATGAACATTAAGTAATTAAACCTCGCAAGACCCCAGAGACACTGGAGAGAGAGATCCAGCTTCACCTTGCCCAGTTCTGAAATGCAGTCACCTCTAGGGATGAACGTGGCAGCTGCTTAGTAATAAACTGCAACACCTCACGACAGTTTAGTCAAGCAATTAGTCTTTGTAGTTGGTAATTGTCTCATGAACATTAGACCATTGACAGTTAAGTCACCAGGATTATTAGTTTACTGAAAATCTAATCCAGTCTTTAAGACTTTTTACTTTTTTGTAATATTTTCCTAATTATAAAAGAAGCATGCACAGTGAATGTCTACTTTTAGTTGCATTTTTTGTAGTTCTTCAAACTTAAAATAGGAAAGAAATATCTTTGTAATACATTAAAATAGGAAGTTACTGATAATGAGTTTTTTTTAATTCACAAGTTTGCTGCTGATCAAAAGTAATCAGTGATAGTAAAAGTTGGAAGAGTGGATACCTTTGAGAGGAGTATTGACTGGACGGGGAGATGAGGGAAACTTCTGGGTGCTGGAAATTTTTTTTTTTTAGTGCTGTCTTGTTGCATTTTTTTAAATTTTTTTTTATTTTATTATTATTATACTTTAAGTTTTAGGGTACATGTGCACAATGTGCAGGTTTGTTACATATGTATACATATGCCATGCTGGTGTGCTGCACCCATTAACTCGTCATTTAGCATTAGGTATATCTCCTAATGCTATCCCTCCCACCTCCCCCCACCCCACAACAGTCCCCAGAGTGTGATGTTCCCCTTCCTGTGTCCATGTGTTCTCATTGTTCAGTTCCCACCTATGAGTGAGAACATGCGGTGTTTGGTTTTTTGTCCTTGCGATAGTTTACTGAGAATGATGATTTCCAATTTCATCCATGTCCCTACAAAGGACATGAACTCATCCTTTTTTATGGCAATCATTAAAAAGTCAGGAAACAACAGGTGCTGGAGAGGATGTGGAGAAATAGGAACACTTTTACACTGTTGATGGGACTATAAACTAGTTCAACCATTGTGGAAGTCAGTGTGGCGATTCCTCAGGGATCTAGAACTAGAAATACCATTTGACCCAGCCATCCCATTACTGGGTATATACCCAAAGGACTATAAATCATGCTGCTATAAAGACACATGCACACGTATGTTTATTGCGGCACTATTCACAATAGCAAAGACTTGGAACCAACCCAAATGTCCAACAATGATAGACTGGATTAAGAAAATGTGGCACATATACACCATGGAATACTATGCAGCCATAAAAAAGGAAATGTTTTATATGTTCTTTTTTTTCCTTTTTTTTTTTTTTGTTTTTGGAGATGGAGTCTCACTCTGTCATCTAGGCTATAGTGCAGTGGCACAATCTTGACTCACTGCAACCTCCGCCTCCTGGGTTCAAGTGATTCTCCTGCCTCTCCTGAGTAGCTGGGATTACAGGTGTGCACCACCATGCCTGGCTATGTTTTTTGTATTTTAAGTAGAGACGAAGTTTCATCATGTTGGTCAGGCTGGTCTTGAACTCCTGACCTCAGGTGATCCAACTCCCTCGGCCTCCCAAAGTGCTGGGATGACAGGTGTGAGCTACTGTGACAAGCCAGTTTTATATATTTTTATAGGCGGTTGTTGTTCAGGAACAGACATGTAGAAATTCCCTGAGCTGTACACTTTTCATATGTGTGTTAATCTCAACAACAAGGTCAATAAGCCTAAAAAGCATCCTGCTCTTGTCATGATGAGAGTGCTAGAAACCCCAGATAGTCTTATTTGGAAAATTCTGCAGGGTGCAGGACATATCGGGAGCTAGAGATATGACAGTTTTTATTTTCCTCAAAGCATCTTTCTTCAGAAGAGGGATTCTAAGTGCTTTACCCTCTCTTCTCAGGACATTTTCTCTTCATGCCAAAAGAGCTACCTTTCATGCTAGAATGTGACTCTCTGTCTCATTGTGCCTTCAACATTATGTACCTCTTCGACTATGCCATTTACACCTCCCTGGGCATCTCATTTTTCTCTTAGAATTTCATTCATTTACCTACATCTTTGCCAGAAGTAAGTATAATGCATTAGTGACCCAGATATTTGGGGTTGAGAGGCATCTGCAGGGGCCATTGTTGCAACTGGCACTAGAAGAACACCATGGGAGAGGAGGAAGCAGAGAGGACCCTGGCTGCTCTGGCTCTGCAGTATCTGATGTGATGCTTGAAAACAAGAAGGCAGAGCAGCATGCCCACACTCACGGAGACAGCAGCAGTCTCTGGAGCCTTCAGCAGGCCCAGGGTCCCTCCTACATCTGTGGCAGCGCTTCTGAGGAGGGGCAGCCGTGAGCAGGGCGTCCTAGGGCTGCTCTGAGCTGAGGCCCAAAGGCTGAGAGCAGATGTCATGGCTGAGAACTCCCAGCAGAGCGGACAACACTGGGTGAGGCACAAAGGAGAGGACGTCCTCCAATGATGTCTTCTCCCAGGTCTCCCTCTTTAGGCATGGAGAGGTTTCAAAAGAGAAAAAAGGAGGGGAGGAGGAGGGTGAAAGACCTTTGTAGACAAAATGGGAAATTTTTTTCTTCTGTAATTTTTAGTGAAGGTTAAATACATGAAGCCTAAGCTACCCTGATTATTGACTTTCCAGAACTTACTAAAAAACCAATGCTCAGCTCCAGTTCTTCTTGAAAATAATTTCTATTACAAAATAGAAAAGTGAGCATTGTGACCGCTGGCAGAGCATGAGTTCACAGTATTTCCACACAAAGAGAAAGCAGCCCTTGTGCTAAGCCTTGGCATTCAGGTAACACTGATGTAACTCACTGTGGCCTTTTCCACCTTCTGCCTGGAGATCATTTCAAAGCCCACCATCGAGGAAGCTGATAACCCATTGTTTGTAAACTTCAAAAGGGGCTGCTATGAAAGGAACCCATTGCCCAGGGACTGGCAGAGGTTGAGGGCCTCCTGTGGCCCAGGCCTGGGCCAGGTCCATTGCCCATCTTCCCATCTCCACAACTCCCCTGGGCAGCATCATGTGGATAAGGGCAAAGAGAGGTGGAGGGAGGGAGGAACTAGCCCAGGATCCCTCCTCAGTGTCAAAATTCGGGTGGGCTGCAGAGACCTGCTCTTCCCACCTCAAGGTACTGCTCTCTAGAATAAAATTCTTTAGATCCATTGTAGTTTAAAACCATGTGACCATGCTGTCTAATTTCCTGTGATTCTGCAGATATTTATCATCTATTTTCTGTCATTATTCTATCCCTTCTCTCAAAGATGCTGAGCTCAGGAGTAGCAGCCAGGGTTCCCAAAAAATAGTCGAGGAGTTGCAGGAACCTGTCTCTCCAGATACCGTGGAAAACATCCAGGTGAGAGAGAGTATCCCTCCATGCCTAGGGTGGGGGGATGGGCCTGGGGGCTACCTGTGACATCAGGGGCATCTCTGGTGCTGGCGTCACTACGGAGAAGTTCTAATGCCTGATGCAGAAAAGTCCTCACTAGCAGTAAGCACACCGCGAGCTGGGGGAAACAGAGGCCTCTGTGTTTGTAACAGACAAATCAAAGCCTCACTGGTGTGCTCCAAAATTCAGGTCAGAACAGAATGTCGGCCTTTCTCTACCTTCCTCCCTGACTTCAGGAGGCTGAGACAGATAAAACTGCTCATTTAAACTCACTGGGAAATACAGGCTTTCTGAAGAGACTGACACACTATCTGCATACTCAAATGGGACATCATTTTCCTTACTGCCCTGACTGGGCCCTGCAGACACGGAAACACCTGCCCCATCTCCCAGCAAAGTCCCCTCCCAGCAAAGAGGGGACTCAGGGGAGATGTGAGTCTTTTAAAGAAGATTATGTGGCATGGATTAGATTGATGGAAATGAAGCTGATTGAATGGAATTAGTTTTTTTTAAATGCAGCATTCTTTTTACACTAAGGTACAGTAACGGAGACTGGATTTACTCTCCTGCCTAAAATAACCAAAGTGTGGCTAAAATATAGAAAACACTGTTCATCACTGTAACAAAGGCCAGCGATGCCTGGGAGATGGGAAACAAGCCAAGCGAATCCTGTGGCTGCCCCAGTTGACTGCCTTGACAGACCTTCTAGGTCACAATGCAGGGCAGGAAGAGCCAGAAGGCTTCCCGAGTCTTTAAGTCCATGCAGACTAGAGTGACTAAAGTCTGAAGGACAGAGTACTAGAAAGGACAGAGTGCACAGAGAGAGACATCATTGATCAGCAGATCAGTCAGGCAGTCAGCTGAGTGCTGATCACACCAGGCATGTGAGGAAACCCCTTAAGGCCAGGCTGAGAAAAGAACCTCTGAAAAGGATGAGGATTAATAGTGCCCATGCCTGTACAAAGTTAGGAATAGTGCCTGTTCTCACCAGCCAGACTGGAAAAGCTTATGATTTGCAAGAGAGTACACAAAAGAGTCTTGTGGAGAATAATTAGTTCTAGAGAGGGCACCGTTCCAGTCCTGCTTAACAAATCTTTAAAGCAAGAACTAAAAGAATCAAAGTAACTTAACTGAGTCCCAGAACAAAGTACAAGACTATCTATAGGAATACAGAATTACTTGGCACCCACCAAGATGAAATTCACAATGTGTGGAATCCAATAAAGAATTACCAGCACTCACAAAACTGGTAATATATTATGCATAAGGTGGAGATAAATCAATCAGTTGAAACCTACACACATATGAAAACATGTTAGAATTAATGGACAAAAACATTCGAACAGTTATCATAACTGTATGTTCCAAAGGTTAAGGAGAGACATAAAAGACATAAAAATGCCCCAAATCAAACTTCTAGAGATTAAAAACTACAATCAGTAAGATGAAAAATACGCCAGAAGGATTAACTCCAGGTTAGGCATTGCAGATGAAAGATTAGTGAACTTGAAACAAATATAAATGAGATGTTTTTTCAAGATACGTATCAGTGAGTTTGGGGACAACTTCAAAGACCTAATATATGTGTAATAGAAGTCCACATGAAGAGAGAGAGACGCTAGGACAGAAAAAAAAGCACATTCGAAGAAATAATGACTGAAAAATTATAAATTTGATGAAAACAATATACTCACAGATACAAGAAGCTCAGCAAACACAAGAACATAAAGAAAACTATACCAAAGCCAGTGGAAAACCAGTGATAAAGAGAAAACCTTAAAAGCAGCCAGGAGTAGATTTTGGGGAAGTCAAGTTAGGAATAGAGGAACAAAGATATGAATAACAGCAGATTTCTTATTGGAAGTAATACAAGCAGAAAGATAATAAGATCACATCTTTAAAGAAATAGAAGAAAATAAACTCCACCCTAGAATTTTATACCCAGTAAATATCTTTCATTCAAAATAAAATGTGAAATAAAGAGTTTGCCCTACACAGAAAAGGTGGAAAGGTGCATCACCAGCAGACCCACATTATGAGCAATGTTAAAGAAAGCCCTTTAGGCAGAAGGAAAATGATATCAGATGGAAATTTGGCTCTACACAAAGAGTTGAAGAGCACTGGAAATGGTAACAAAGTGGGTAAATGTATAAGATTTTATCCTTAATATTTATATCTTTTTAAAAGATAGTGACTTCACAAACAAAAATAGTGCCGGGTTTATAACATATGTAAAAATAAAATGTATGACAAGAATAGCACAAAGAGCTTGAGAGGAGACCCAGAGGGGAAAAGTATACTATTTTAAGTTTCTTATATCTAAAGTGCTATAATATCACCTAATGACAGTCTGTGATAAGTGAAAGATGTACCACTAATGTTATAAATCAGATTCAAAGAGTTATATCTAATAAGCCTATAGTTGAGATTAAATATCATCATAAAAATACAAAATTAGACCAAAAGAAGACAAAAAGAGAGGAAAAAGGGAGCAAAGACTAGATGGGACAAATTACAAGATGACAGACTTAAACCTAAGTATACAATAATTACATTAAATGTAAACGTTCCAAATGTCCCGATTAAAGATCATGTATATAAAGCAGATATAGAGTGGATAAAATGCAAAATTCAGTTATATGTAGACTATAAAAATGCACTTTAAATATAAAGATATAATAGGCTAAATTTAAAGAATGGAAAAGGATACACCATGCCAACACTAATCAAAAGTTAGCTGGAATGGCTTTACTAATTTCAGACAAAGTAGATTCCAGAACACAGAATACTATAAGACATAACAAAGGCCAAGAGAATGTAACAATCTTAAATACTTATGCACCCAATAACAGTGCTTCAAAACATATGAAGCAAAAAGTTGTAGAACTGCAAAGATAAATCAATAAAAATTATAGTTAGAGATTTCAATATGCTCCTCTCAATAATTGATAGAATAAGTAGACAGAAAATCAGTAAGGATAAAGAAGATTTTAATGACAGTGTTGACCAGCCTTGCCCCACCTCCTGGCCTGGGTAGCTGAAGTGCAGCACAGTGGCCCTCAGCATCCCATCAAATGTGACACACTGTGAACAATGTGGAGCTTGTTGGCTGCAGCCCTGGTGGCTGAGGGAAGTGCCCTCTGGATGCTGCATATGGAACCACTGTGTTCTCAGTGTGTAGATTCACAGATAGACATGAGTGAATAATAATAGAAAATGGCATGGAACAGTGGGCATCAATGTCAAGATGATGCTGGGTAACACCCTACAACTGGATGAACTAATGAGTGAAGAAGAGTATGAGAAATATGTAAAATCCATTGAGGAGTGAGAATGGGACCTCTCAATAAACTAGAATGAAACAACTTAATTCAGCATAGTTGTCTTAAATTAGTAATAGACGGAAGACATAAAATAGCAACTTTTGGCATTACCAGTGGATAAAGAAACTACTCCCAACACTGCTGCTGGAAGAAAATACCCCTTTTCTAAAGATTTCAGACAAACACAATATGCATCTTTCTCACAATACTCTATGATTTTTAGGCTAGGCTCTAGTTATAATATTTAGAATTCATGAAGTTTTCTGTGGTGAGAACTAGCTGTAAAAATTATGTATCTTGAGGATAACATTATATCTTCAGCTTTATATAATATTGTAACTTGCTTATATCCATTCCTGGATTTGAGTCAAAATACTTAATGATCTTTGCATTGAAAATAATTTGGGAGTGGAGAAAACTTTTGTTAGTTGTACAATGTCAGATGAAGAACAATACTGTCTTTTTAAGTTTCAATAGTTTTGGGGCTAAAGTGGTTTTTGGTTACCTGGATAAGTTCTTTAGTGGTGATTTCTGAGATTTTAGTGCATCTGTCACCTGTGCAATGTACACTGTACCCAATATGCAGTCTTTTATCCCTCACCCCTACCGGCCAAGTCCCCAAAGTCCATTACATCACTCTTATGCCTTTGCATCCTCATAGCTTATCTCCCACTTATGAATGAGAACATATGATATTTGCTTTTCCATACCTGAGTTACTTCACTTAGAATAATGGCCTCCAGCTCTATCCAAGTTGCTGCAAAAGACATTATTTCATTCCTTTTTATGGTTGAATAGTATTTCATACTGTATATACCATATTTTCTTTATCTACTTATTGGTTGATGGACACTTAGTTTGGCTACATATCTTTGCAATTGCTGATCGTCCTGCTGTAAACATGCATGTGCATGTGTCTTTTTCATATAATGACTTCTTTTCCTTTGGGTAGACACCTAGTAGTGGGATTACTGGATCAAATGGTAGTTCTGCTTTACCTCTTTAAGGAATCTCCAAACTGTTGTCCATAGTGGTTGTACTAATTTACATTCCCACTGGCAGTGTAAAAGTGTTCCCTTTTCACCACATCCACACCAACATCTATTGTTTTTGATGTTTTAATTGTGGCCATTCTTGCAGGAGTAAGGTGGTATTTCATTGTGGTTTTAATTTGCATTTTCTTGATGATTAGTGATGTTAAACATTTTTTCATGTTTGTTGGCTGTTTGTACATCTTTTGAAAAATACGTATTCATGCCCTTTGACCACTTTGTGATGGGATTATTTGTTTTTTTCTTGCTGATCTGTTCGAATTCCTTGTAGATTCTGGATACTAGTCCTTTGTTGGGTACATAGTTTGCAAATATTTTCTCCCACTCTGTGGGTTGTCTGTTTACTTTGCTGATTATTTCTTTTGCTGTGCAGAAACTTTTTAGTTTAATTAGGTCCAATTTATTTGTTGGTTTTTTTTTTTTTTACATTTGCTTTTGGGGTCTTAGTCATGAATTCTTTGCCTAAGCAAATGTCCAGAAGAGATTTTTTTAATGTTATCTTCTAGAATTTTTATGGCTTCAGGTCTTAGATTTAAGTCTTTAATCCATATTGTGTTGATTTTTACATAAGGTGAGAGATGAGTATCCAGTTTCATTCTTCTACATGTGACTTGCCAGTTTTCTCAGCACTATTTGTTGAATACGGTGTCCTTTTCCCACTTTATATTTTTCTTTGCTTTGTCAAAGACTAGTTGGCTGTTAAGTATTTGGCTTTATTTCTGGGTTCTCTATTCTGTTCTGTTGGTCTACGTGCCTATTTTTATACCGGTATTATGCTGCTTTGGCAACTATAACCTTGTAGTATAGTTTGAAGTCAGGTAATGAGATGCCTCCAGATTTGTTCTTTTTGCTTAGTCTTGCTTTGGCAACTATAACCTTGTAGTATAGTTTGAAGTCAGGTAATGAGATGCCTCCAGATTTGTTCTTTTTGCTTAGTCTTGCTTTGGCTATGCAGGCTCTTTTATGGCTCTGTATGAATTTTCAGATTGTTTTTTCTAGTTCTGTGAAGAATGACGGTAGTATTTTCATGGGAATTGCACTGAATCTGTAGATTGCTTTTGGCAGTATGGTCATTTTCACAATATTGATTCTACCCATCCATGAGCATGGGATGTATTTCCATTTGTTTGTGTCATCAGTGATTTCTTTCAGCAGTGTTTTGTAGTTTTCCTTGTAGATCTTTCACCTCCTTGGTTAAGTATATTCCTAGGGTTTTTTTGTTTTGTTTTTTGTTTTTGTATTTGTGGGTTTTGTTTGTGTCTGTTGTAAAAGGGATTGAGTTCTCTATTTGATTCTCAGCTTGGTCATTGTTGGTATATTGTAGTGCTACTGATTTGTGTACATTAATTTTGTAACCTGAGACTTTACTGAATTTGCTTATCAGATCTAAGAGCTTTTTGGATGTTTTAGTGTTTTGGATGTTTTAGTGTTTTCTAGGTATGTGATCATATCATCAGCAAACAGCAACAATTTGACTTTCTCTTTTCCAATTTGGATGCCCTTTATTTATTTCTCTTGTTTGATTTCTCTGGCTATGACTTCCAGCACTGTGTTGAATAGAAGTGGTGAAAGTGGGCATCCTTGTCTTACTCCAGTTCTCAGAAGGAATGCTTTCAACTTTTCCTCATTCAATATGATGTTGACAATACTGTCTTAATTTTGCAATACACTGAATTTGCTGGTGCTATTTATATTCAGTGAAGCAACAGCTTGGCAGTAGAAAAAGAAACAATATAGTAATAAAACAACTTCATTACTTATGAAAAAACATGCAGACAAAACCACTACTGACCGATTTGGCCTAATTGACATATATAAAATACTTCACTCAACAACAGCAGAATATATATTCTTTTCAAGTATACATAGAACATGGACAGTTTACCAAGATAGACCATATTATGGGCTATAAAACAAGACTCAATAAATTTAGGATTCAAGTCATCTGAGATATGGTCTCTCATGACAAAAGACTTACAAGAAAATAAAACTGCAGATCAGTATTTCTCATGAACATTGATGAGGAAATTCTAATAAAAACTTAGCAAACTGGAAGATGGCAGATAGGAAACAGGGCTGACATGCAGCTCCCACTTGGATGGACAGAACAGCATGTGGAGATTCACACCATGAACTTTTGCTTCGGAAACCATCACAGGAGCATGCCAGGAAAACCAAAAGAAACCACAGATCCTTTGTAAGAAGCAGCAGACTGCTGCAATTGCCACAAGACAGGCGAAAACCTGTGAATCCCAAAGTGTGAGAGGGGGAAACTTGCTTCTGAACACACATCCCCACTGGCGAATCTGAAAATCCAGATTACAGGAGAAAGATTTAACCTTACCTACCACTGAAATGGATTTAGTGTGAAATATAAAAGTAGAAGCAGCAGTGGAAAGAACCTTCTAGGCACTCCCATTCTCCAGCTCAAGCCCAGGGAAGCCATCCCTGACTATATCTCACAGATATCCTCGGGGAAGGCAGCCCAGATTTTGGAAGGGGCCACAGGGTGAAAGAAACTTCCAACTGAACTTTGTAATAATTTTGACTGGCCACAAACCCTCTTGAGCAGAATCCTGGGGATGAATGGGAACCACTGCAGAAAGGAGTGCAGGAGTCACAGCCCACAGTGTGGGGAGATGAGGAGGGGCATGGCCTGAAAGCCATACTTGCTTCTTCAGTGGAGAAACTTATAGCCTGGGGCTGGGTCTGAGTCCTACACATAGGCTGCCTGTAGATAAACTTGTCGCTCTTAGCAGAGCATGGCAAGAGCGAGGCTGGCCTCACCAACTCCATGGGAGCTGGGTGAAACCTATTGTTACTGGCTTTCCCCCACTTCCCTGGTGACAGAGGCAGCCATGATTCCCTCTGGAACATAACCCCATGGGCCCACCACCCCCCTACACTCCAAAGTGGCTTCAGTAAGCCCTGCTCAAGGAGGGTCTGAGCTCAGACGTGCCTATTCCTACCCACACCTGATAGTATTTCTCTACCCACCCCAGTAGCCAATCACAAAAGACGTAAAAGCTTGGGATCTTTATGGCCCTGCCCATCACCTGAGAAACCCAAATTCTTATCCTGGCCAACACAGGGCAAGCTTATATCCCCCTTCTACTATTGCAGCTGGTGCTCTCTCGAAAGTGCCACCTCCTGGCTTGAGGCCAACCAACTCAGGACATTACAGCAACTCATGACAGAACAACCCTGCTCCAAGAAAGGAGAAAACAAAAACCAATTCCACTGCCTGAAACATCTTGGATAACCGGTGGTCCTGAGTCTGTCCACATGACAGCTTCACTGCTAGCATAACTAGCATTTGAGAAAGCCAGCACACTAAGCATATCTACAACCAAGGACTCTCACAGAGCCTACTTCACTCCCCTGCCACCTCCACCAGAGCAGGTGCTGGTATTCATGGTTGGGAGACCTGAAGATAGATTGTATCACAGTACTCCTTGCAGACATTCCACAGCAATAACCCAGAGCCTGGTAGCCCCACTGGGTTACCAGACCCAGAAGAGAAATAACAATCACTGCAATTTGGCTCTCAGGAAGTCCCATCCATAGGGGAAGGGGGAGGGCACCACATCAAGGGATTACTTTGTGGAACAAAAGAATCTGAACAGCAGCCCTTGAGTTCCAGATTTTTCCACTGACATAGTCTACCCAAATGAGAAGGAACCAGAAAAGAAATTCTGGTAATATGACAAAACAAGGTTCTGTAACACCCCCAAAAGACCACACTAGCTCCCTAGCAATGGATCCAAACCAAGAAGAAATCTCTGAATTGCCAGATAAAGAATTCAGAAAGTTATAAAGCTCCTCAAGGAGATACCAGAGAAAGGTGAAAACCAACTTAAAGAAATTTTAAAAAAAAATACAAGATATTTATGAAAAATACTCCAGAGAAATAGATGTCATAAAGAAAAAAATATAGCTTCTGGAAATGAAAGACACACTTAGAGAAATACAAAATGCACTTGAAAGTTTCAACAGTAGACTAGAACAAGTAGAAGAAAGAACTTCAGAGCTTAAAGACAAGGCTTTCAAATTAACCCAATTAGACAAAGAAAAAAGAATTATTAAAAAATGAACAAAGCCTCCAAGAAATTTGGGATTATGTTAAATGGCCAAACCTAAGGATAACTGGTATTCCTGAGGAAGAAGAGAAATCTAAGTTTGGAAAACATATCTGAGGGAATAAGCAAGGAAAACTTCCCTGGCCTCACTAGAGATCTAGACATCCAAATATAAGGAGCTCAAAGGGCCAGATGCAGTGGCTCACACCTGTAATCCCAGCACTTTGGGAGGCTGAGGTGAGCGGATCATGAGGTCAGGAGATTGAGACCATCCTGATTAACACGGTGAAACCCTGACTCTACTAAAAATACAAAAACAAAATTAGCCAAGCATGGTGGTGGGCACCTGTAGTCCCAGTTACTTGGGAGGCCGTGGTGGGAGAATGGCATGAACCCAGGAGGTGGAGCCTGCAGTGAGCTGAGATGGCACCACTGCACTCCTGTCTGGGCGACAGAGCAAGACTCCGTCTCAAAAAAAAAAAAAAAAAGAAGCTCAAAGAACATCTGGGAAATTCACTGGAAAAAGATCATCACCCAGGCACATAGTCATCAGGTTATCTAAAGTCAAAGTCAAGACAAAGGAAAGAAAATTAAGACCTGCGAGGCGGAAACATCAGGCCACCTATAAAGGAAAACGTATCAGATTTACAGCAGATTTCTCAGCAGAAACACTACAAGCCAGAAGGAATTGGGTCCTATCTTTAGCTCCTCAAAGAAAATAATTGCCAGCCAAGAATTTTGTATCCAGCAAAACTAGCTTCATAAGTGAAGGAGAGAGAAAGTGTTTTTCAGACAAACAAATGCTAAGAGAATTTGCCACTACCAAGCCAGCACTACAAGAAATACTAAAAAGAGTTCCAAATATTGAAACAAAACTTCAAAATACATGAAAATAGAATCTCCATAAGCATAAATCTCACAGGGCCTATAAAACAATAACACAATGAAAAAAAACACCAAAGTATTCAGGCAACAACTAGCATGTTAAATAAAACAGTACCTCATATCTCAGTACTAACATTGAATGTAAATTGTGTAAATGTTCCACTTAAAAGACACAGAATGGCAGAATGGATAAACATTCACCAATCAAGTATCTGCTGTCTCAAAGAGACTCACCTAATGCATAAGGATTCCTATAAACTTACAGTCAATGGGTAGAAAAAGTTATTTCATGCAAATGGAAACTAAAAATGAGGAAGAGTAACTATTTTTATGTCAAAGAAAACATACTTTAAAGCAACAACAGTTAAAAAAAAGTGGGACATTATAAAATGATTTTTAAAAAATCAGTCCTACAGGAAAATACCCCAATCCTAAATATATATGCACCTAACATGGTAGCTCCCAAATTTATAAAACAATTATTACTAGACATAAGAAATGAGATAGATGGCAACACAGTAATAGTGGGGGACTTCAATACTCCATTGACAGCATGAGACAGGACATCATGACAGAAAGTCAACAAAAAAAATGGACTTAAACTATACCCTAGAACTAATGGACTTAACAGATATTTATAGAACATTCAACACCCAACAACTGCAGAATATACATTCTTTTCATCAGCACATGGAACATTCTCCAAGATATGCCATATCATGGGCCACAAAACAAGTCGCAATAAACTTAAGAAAATTGAAATTATATCAAGTACCCTCTCAGACCACAGTAGAATAAAATTGGAAATTAACTCCAAAAGGAACCCTCAAAACTATACAAATACATGGAAATTAAATAATCTGCACTTGAATGATCTTTGGGTCAACAGTGAAATCAAGATGGAAATAAAAAATTATTTGAACTGACTGATAATAGTGACACAATTTATCAAAACCTCTGGGACACAGCAAAAGTGGTGATAAGAGGAAAGTTCATGGCATTAAATGCCTACATCAAAAAGTCTGAAAGAGCACAGATAGACAGTCTAAGGTCACACCTCAAGGAACTAGAGAAACAAGAACAAATCAAACCCAAACCCAACAGAAGAAAAGAAATAAAAAGATCAGAACAGGACTAAATGAAACGGTAACAAAAAAATTCAAAAGATAAACGACACAAAAAGCTGGTTCTTTGAAAAGATAAGCAAAATTGATAGACCATTAGCAAGATCAACCAAGAAAAGAAGAGAGAAGATCCAAATAGCCTCAATTAGAAATGAAATTTCTAATTGATATTACAACCAATACCACAGCAACATTCAAGACTGCTATGAACACCTTTAGGTGCACAAACTAGAAAATCTTGAGGAGATAGATAAATTCCTGGAAATATACAGCCCTCCTAGATTAATCAGGAAGAAATAGAAACTCTGAACAGACCAATAACAAGTAGTGAGATTGAAACAATAATTTTAAAATTGCCAACAAAAAAAGTCCAGGACCAGATGCATTCACAGCTGAATTCTATCAGGCATTCAAAGAAGAATTGGTACCAATCTTACTGATACTGTTCCGGAAGATAAAGAAAGAGGTAATCCTCCTTAAATCATTTTATGAAGCCAGTATCACACTAAAACCAAAACCGGGAAAGGACATAACCAAAAAAGAAAACTATAGACTAATATTCCTGATGAACATAGATGCAAAAATCCTCAACAAAATGCTAGCTAACCGTATCCAACATCATATCAAAAAGATAATACACCATGATCAAGTGGGTTTCATACCAGGGATGCAGTGTTTAACATATACAAGTTAATAAATGTGATATGTAACATAAACAGATTTAAAAACAAAAATCATATTATCATCTCAAAAGACACAGAGAAAGCATTTGATAAAATCCAGCATTCCTGTATGATTAAAACCCTCAGCAAAATTGGCATAAAAAGGACATACCTCAAGTAATAAAAGCCATCTATGACACACCCACAGCTAACATTATACTGAACAAGGAAAAGTTGAAATCATTCCCCCGAGAACTGGAACAAGACGAGGATGCACATTTTCACCACTTTTATTCAACGTAGTACTTAATGTCCTAGCCAGAGCAATTAGACAAAAGAAAGCAACAAAAGCCATCCAAATTGGTAAAGAAGAGGCCAACTGTCGCTATTCACTGATAATATGATTGTATACCTAGAAAACCCTAAGGACTCATCCAAAAAGCTCCTAGATCTGATATATTCAGTAAAGTCTCAGGTTACAAAATCAGTGTACACAAATCAGTAGCACTGCTATACACCAACAGTGACCAAGCTGAGAATCATATACAGAACTCAATCCCTTTTACAACAGCTGCCAAACAAAACAAAACAGCAACAACAACAACACACACACAAAAAAAATCCCAAAACAACAACAACAAACCTTAAAAAAACAAACAAAAAACCTGGGAATATACTTAACCAAGAAGGTGAAAGACCTCTACAAGGAAAACTACAAAATACTGCTGAAAGAAATCACTGATGACACAAACAAATGGAAATACATCCCATGCTCATGGATGGGTAGAATCAATATTGTGAAAATGACTATACTGCCAAAAGCAATCTACAGATTCAATGCACTTCCCACAAAAATACCATCATCATTCTTCACAGAACTAGAAAAAACAATCTGAAAATTCATATGGAGCCATAAAAGAGCCTGTATGGCCAAAGCAAGACTAAGCAAAAAGAAGAAATCTGGAGGCGTCACATTACGTGACTTCAAGCTGTTCTATAAGGCTATAGTTACCAAAAAAACATGGTACTGGTATAAAATAGGCATGTAGACCAACCAGAATAGAGAACCCAGAAATAAAGCCAAATACTTAAGAGCCAACTAATCTTCAACAAAGCAAACAAAAACATAAAGTAGGAAAAGGACACCGTATTCAACAAATAGTGCTGGGAAAACTGGCGAGCCACATGTAGAAGAATGAAGCTGGATCCTCATCTCTCACCTTATACAAAGATCAACTCAAGATGGATCAAAGACTTAAATCTAAGAGGTAAAGCCATAAAAATTCTAGAAGATAACATTGGAAAAAACTCTTCTAGACATTGGCTTAGGCAAAGACCAAGAACCCAAAAGCAAATGCAACAAAAACAAAGATAAATAGATGGGACCTAATTAAACTAAAAAGCTTCTGCACAGCAGAAGAAATAACCAGCAGAGTAAACAGACAGCCCACAGAGTGGGAGGAAATATTTGCAAACTGTGTATCTGACAAAGAACTAGTATCCAGAGTCTACAAAGAACTCAAATGAATCAGCAAGAAAGAAACAAATAATCCCATCAAAAAGTGAGCAAAGGACATGAATAGAGAATCCTCAAAAGAAGATTTACAAGCAGCCAACAAACATATGAAAAAATGCTCAACACCACTAATTATCAGGGAAATGCAAATCAAAACCGCAATGGAATATCACCTTACTCCTACAAGAATGGCTATAATTTAAAAATAAAAAAACAACAGATGTTGGCTTGGATGTGGTGAAAAGGGAAGAGTTTTTCAATGCTGGTGGGAATGTAAACTAGTACAAGCACTATCGAAAACAGCATGGAGATTCCTTAAAGAATTAAAAGTAGAACTACCATTTAATCCAGCAGTCCCACTACTGGGTGTCTACCAAGTGGAAAAGAAGTCATTATATGAAAAATACACTTGCACAAGCATGTTTATAACAGCACAATTTGCAATTGCAAAAATATTGAACCAGACTAAATGCCATCAACATAGAGTCTTTTATCTGCACATTGGGTACAGTATACACTGCTTGGATGATGGGTGCACTAAAATCTCAGAAATCACTAAGGAACTTTTCCATGCAACCAAACACCAACTATTCTCCCAAAAATATTGAAATAAAAAAATTTAAAAATTAGCAAACTGAGTCAATATACAAAAAGGATAATCATGACTGAGTAGGGTTTATTCTAGGAATGCAAGTTTGGTTTAACATAAGAAAATCAGTGTAATTCACCATTTTAACTAAAAAAAACCATATGTTTATCTCATAAATGTATAAAAGACATTTGAAAATCTAACATTAATTCCTCATAAAGACTCTTAGCACTTTTTCAATTTGACAAAGGTTATTTTTGAAAAACTTACAGCAAACATCACACATAATGGTGAAGGGCTAATTGTTTCACCCTTAAAGTCAGGAACAAGTTAGGAATGTCTGCTCTCACCGCTTCTAATCAAAATTGTACTGAAGATTTGAACCAGTGCAAAAAGATAGGAAAAGAAATGAAAGACATCCAGATTAAAAAGGAATAATTAAAACTATCTTTTACTCACAGACAACATGACTACCTATGAAAAAAAAATCTGATGGAATCTACAAAACAGCTACTAGAACTAATATATACAAAATTAGTATACAAAATTTAGTTGTATCTCTGTATAATAGCAATGAACAATCAGATTGAAATACCATCTACAACAGTACAAATATGTTAAATACTTATAGATTAAATCTGACGAAAGATATTCAAGACTTCTATGGTGAAAACTACAAAACATTTCTGAGAGAAATTAAAGAAGACCTAAATACATGGAGAGATATTCTACGTTCGTGGGATATTGAATCTTTAAATCAGTTCTTCGCAAATTCGGTAAAATCCCAATCACATTTTCAGCAGGAATTTTTATAGAAGTTTAATTAATTGATTCCAAAATTTATATGAAAATGGAGATAACTTAAAACAGTCAGAGAAACTTTGAAAAATAACAAAGCTGTAGGATAACACTAACTGATTTCAAGATTAATTATTGTAAGATTCTTTTTTTCTCTCTCTCTCTATTGCCCAGGCTGGAGTGCAGTGGCATGATCTCAGCTCAGTGTGACCTCTGCCTCCCAGGTTCAAGTGATACTCATGCCTCAGCCTTCCAAGTAGCTGGTACAGGTGTGAACCACCACACCTAGATTTTTTTGTATGTATTTTTAGTAGAGATGGGGTTTTGCTATGTTGGCCAGGCTGGTCTTGAACTTTCAGCCTCAAGTGATCCGCCCACCTTGGCCTCCCAAAGTACTGGAATTACATGTGTGAGCCATTATGCCTGGCCTAATTATTATAAGATTATTGTAATGAAGATAGTGTAATATTGGTGCTAAGGTCAACAATAGGTTAATGGAATAGAATTAAACAACTCAGAAATAGGCTCAATGTATAGACAACTGATTTTTGACAAAGGCACATGGCAATGTAGTGGAGAAAGAATAGTCTTTTCTCTCTGAAACAATTTTATATCCATATACAAACTTTTAAAAAACTCAATCCATACCTCACACCATATACAAAAATTAGCTGCAAATGAATCATAGACTTGAATGTAGAATTCAAACCAATATAACCTCTAGAGAAAACATAACATAGGAGAAAATGTTTGTGACCTTGGGTTAGGTAAGATTTCTTAGAAACAACATTAAAAGCACAATACATAAAAGAAGAAATTGACCAATTAGATGTCATCAAAATTTAAAACCTTTTCTTTTTGAAAAGTACTTTAAGAGAATGAAAAGACAAGCTACAGACTGGGAGAAAATATTTGCAAATTACATATCTGACAGAGGACTTGTTTCTACAACATATTTTTTAAAACTCTCAAAACACAATAATACAAAGTAAAAAAGTTAATTAAAAATAGGCAAAAGATTTGAACTTTCCAAAATAAGACATCACATGAAATGACACTCAATCTCATTAGTCATTAGAGAAATGCAAATTAAAACCACAATCAAATACAACTACACGTCTATTAGAATGACCAAAACTAGAAAGATTAAGCATTCCAAGTGTTGGTGAGGATGTGTAGGTGCATCCACACCATGGATACTATTCAGCAACAAAGAGGACTAAACCACTGATGCGTGCAACAGCATGGATGAATTTCAAAGTAAACATGCTGAGTGAAAGAAGCCAGATCAAAAAAGAATAAATACTATTTGATTTCAGTAATATAAAATTACAGAAAGTACAAACTATAATGACAAAAATCATATCAGTATTTGCCTGTGGTTGGCAGAGTAGAAAGGGTGGGAGTGAGAGGCACATGGGAACATGGAAGCTTGGGGGGCGACGTGTCATGTTCATTATCTTGATCGCGGTGATATTTTTATGGGTGTACACATAAATCAAAGCTTTTCAAAAAGGATACTTCAAATATATGTAGCTTATTGTATGTCAATTCTATTAGGTTGGCACAAATTACTTTTGGTGCACAAATAATTGCAGTTTTTGCCATTACTTTAATGCAATTACTTTTGATATAATTACTTTTGCACCATCATAATACCTCAATACAGTAGTTTTTTTAAGAAAAAACTTAGTGCACCTTTCAAGTTAAACGGAAGAATACGAATAATGGAGTAATAACTAACATCTCCAGAGAATCAGGAGGCGCCTGCACTATGCTAAGCATCTGTTTCTCTGTCTGTCTTTATTTTATCCTCATAACAGCCTTATGAAATAGATGCTCTTCTCATCCCCTTTTCACAGAGGAGGAAACTGAGGTTACATAATTTTCCCAATGCCACAAGGCCAGTAAGCTGTAGAGCCAGGGTCTGAACCCCGGCAGTTTGCTCCAGAGCTTGGACTCTAAACCACTGTAGGTGTCGATTAATTTTCATGTTTTGCTGTCATCATTTCCAGGGAAATATTGCCAGAGAAGCTGCATCCGAGGAAGCTTTAACAGCAGTGCAAAGTGGAAATGTTAGTGAACTGGAGGTAGGGTTTGACGAGGGCCTTTGCGTGCCCTCTAGCCACCCCATGGGTTTCACACCTTTCTACCTCAGAGGATTAGTGCCCTTTCCTCCTCCCAATCTCCCTGCCTGTCTCCACCAGTTCACACCTACCACCTCCTTTAGGACTTGCTGCACCAAGCCTCACCTCCTTATCTCTTCCCCTGCTATGATTAATCTCTTCTTCTGTATCCTCTGCATGGCCTGGACTGTAAGTTGCATTTTCTACATAAATTATTTGCAAAAATTTTAGTAAATACAGCTTATCTCTCCTTCCCATTGCCCAAAAAGAAAACATTTTGGAGAGGCAAAACATTTGTAAGAGTTTTCTCTGTATCATATGCACATACATACACTCCTGTCCGTGTCTAGGTGTGTTATTAATGTATGTCATTTACATGCATCTCAGGATTTTGGAAGTCCTCCCTCCTGTTACAAATTCAGGCCAAGGGGCATAGCATCTTCCACCAGTGCAGTGGCTATCCCTGGGGACTTCACCATCCTTTGTTGGTTTCCCTTCACCCCACCCATGCCTTTGCAGGTGGTCCGTTGACCACTCCATTGGAGTGTCCCTTCTGTTCCCTGCCAGAAGCCTGGTGGTTCAGGAAGAGATTGGCAGGGTCCTGTGAACCCCGCTCAGGATCTCAGACTTTTCCTAAGAAGCAGAGGAGGGTGTTGTAGGCTTTTGAGTGGGAGGTTGGTACAATAAGGCATTTTCATTCCCTGATGATGAGCATAGTCCTGGAATTTCAGTAGTTTCCCAAGAGCCTCTTGGTGATGGATGGACTGACTCAGCAACAGAAGCCTAGAGAACCCTTGAGAAGGGAATGGAACATGGGGCTTGGTCATATCCATAGAGGCACTGGGACAGATTCACTGAACACTAAGCCCAGACACTGAAGTTCTGCCAGAGGACCAGGTTCTCTAACCCGTCTCCTCTCCAGATTCTGACCAGTGAAGGAGTCTACCCAGAAGTCAGCTAGGGATTGAAGTACCCCTTTCTCATGGCTAACACTGAACCAGAGAACAAAGCTTGGACCGAGAACACAAATGGGCTTCCCATTTCTCCTTACTGAATTAAGTGCCCCCATGTGGTTGTAGGCAGGCCTCACCTGTGGGGCAGGGTCTCCCCACTCCCAGCTAATTGCATGGAGGGGAGGAGAAAACACACAACCTGGGAGCAGGATGTGCTGTCAGAAAGAGAAAGCACGATGCAGGCACAGGGTCCAGTTTTTGAATCTCACATTAGCATATGCTGTTGGAGCCCCACCCATATCCTCTAGCACTTATTCTTCCTGAGCACTCTGTGAAGACAAGGACTGCAAGTGCCTGGTCTTTCTTCCATGCCATGTTTGCAGCAGGGCAGGCTGTTTGGGGAAGCAGCCATCAGCCAGTGACTGAAGGGATTGGAGAATCAATTTTCCAGCTCCTTCATCTCTTAGGTGGGACCACTCTGCACTGTGTTCTCTAGGCTCTCGGAGATCCAGGTGGGGTTGATTCACCATAGTCACCCACATCTTGAAACACCCCATGCTGGCAGCCTCCCCTTCCTCACCTCACATGCCACTCCTCTTACAGAATTTCCTGGCTTTGCTCCCCAAGTAAACTACTGACTCTCAGACACTTAATTCAGGGTGTGTTTCTGGGGCAACCCACACTAGGAGACTCACTGACCAGTTGGTCACTCCCTGTGCCCTAGGGAGGAAAGTCAGGCTGTAGAAGAGGACAGCAGTTTTCTCTCTAATATTCCTAAGAGGGTAGCCATTCCCTTATGAACCCAAGCAAGGATGTGGTTGGAGGGACAGGATGCCTGCCCCCACCACTGCATCAAACATGGTTGGAACCCCAGAAGACACCTGAGTCAACAAGGTGGATTGATCTCCTATTTTTATCTCCTCTCCCTACCGGAGAAAAACACTGAAATGACAGTAAAGGGATAAAAAGGGTACAAATCCACAAAGGTGAGATGGAGAGGAGATATTGGAAGATAAGCACTTTAAAAATATTGAGAATAAAAAAATCAATGGAAGAGTTTACATTGGCTTAGCGCAGCTGAGGAAGGTGAAACTCAGGCATCTTTATGGGAGGAGAGACTGGTGAAAAGTGTGTGAATTCTGCACAAGGCTGAAGACTGGAGGTTTGCAGAAGGTGGGGTGAGGAATTGGGCTGAAAAGCTGGGCAGTCTGATGTGGAGTGACTGGAACACTGGATCCCTGCAGACTCCAGTTAGGTTGTCAGCCACACCCCAAGTGAGAGGATAAAATGACTATTCTCTAGAGAAATTGAACAGAGGCTGCTGCTAATTCAGATTTAGCCTGTGCTGCATGGGCGTTGTAACGGTGAAGAATAGAGAACAGACAAGTAAGTGGAATTCTCCATTTCAAACAGAGGAATCCACAGCCCCTCCTCCAGCCACGCCCTCTCAATGCCAGGAGCCAGGCCTTTTATTAGTTTCTATTGCTGCTGTTACACATTACGCCAAACTTGGTGGCTTATAACAACACAAATGTATTATCGTGCAGTTCTGGAGGTTAGAATTCCAAAATGGGTTTGAGTGTGCTGAGCTTCAGGTATAGACGGGCGTGTTCCTTCTGGAGACTCTACGGGAGAATCTGTTCCCTTGCCTTTGCCAGCTTCTAGAAGCCACTTGCATTCCATGCCCTGTCTCCCCTTCCTCCATCTTCAGAGCTGGCAGCGCAGCATCGTCCTCCCTCTGACTCAGACCTGCTGCCTCCCTCTTAGCAGATCCCTATGATTCCTCTGGGCCCACCCGGATCATCTAGGAGCATCTCCTCATCACAGAACCCTTCATGTGATGACATCTGCAAAATCCCTGTGCCCTGAAAGATAACATATTTACAGGTTGCAGGGACTAGTACCTGTAACATCTTTGGGGACCACAGTCCCCAATACAGAATATTGGAGAACTTAAGTCCCAAAAAACTGACAGGCCCAAGGAAAATGCCTTCAGATAATGTCACTGAAGGTGGCCACCCAGTAATAATGCCAGATCTCTGCCTGATCACCCCATGAAGTGCCCCAGTTAGCCAGTGTCTGTGGAGTTTTGCCTCTCAAGCATGTTGCTTTTAGGAAGCTAAAAATGTGCTCTAAAGATATAAGGACCTAAATGATGAACAAAAAAGACAAAGAAAAGACCTGGAACTTACAAAATAGGAGCTGCAATACAGGCAGGATGGCAGAGCTGCAAGTCCAGATTAGAGGGGAGAAAAAAGGAAGCTCATATATTATCTCAAACCCCTGATCATTTGGAAAATAATAGTGACCAACACTTGGCAAATCTGATAAAGGAAGTGAAAAACTTAGCAAACCAAGTGAATAAAAACTAAGCACACAGATGAAAACATTGTCATATTACACTACATTGCTCAGCAACAACAACAGAACTTACACATTCATATTAGTTTAAATACTTACGGATTTAACCCTGAATTGTGATGTGATTTTCCTGGGGGATAAGATGTGGGGAAGAGGGTAGTATAAGAGGGATTAATCTAGCCACTGCGTCAATATCGAATAGGAAATTCTAAAAACTAATGAATTTAGAAATAGCACCATAAGCATATTGTTCAGAAATATAGAGGTAAATATATACCCAAATAAATGAAAAGGTTGAAAGTTCTGTTCAATGGGGGTAGAGACTTGGAAGGACAGAGAACTGCTGATTTTCTTAATAAATGTTTGGTGCTAATATTATTTTAAATTTTTCCATATGCATGTATTACTTTGATTTAAAAGAACTCCATGAGGGATCTCAAAGGGAATCATCTTCTGAGTTATGACACCTTTTTAGGTGCACCTAAACCAAGACAGAACAGCCTCAGCCCTGACTTTCCAGGTGGCTGTGGTCCACTGGACCTTCCTGGGCTCCACCTCCCCACCATAGTTACTCCCAGGACCACCTGAGCAGTCCCAAGATCCAAAAATTCTTGTATCACAATGAAAACAGCTTTGGGGACAGAGGGATTTTGCTTCCGGAGTTATTATAATATGTATATAATACTATCACGCTCTAATCTCTACCCTGGGATGCAGTTAAAATATGGACCCTATGTCAAAGGCCAACTGAAACTATTTGCCTTGTGTGAGACCTTCATGTGAGAACTAGTTTTTTTTTCTTTATTATTATTATTTTTTAAATTTTATTTTAAGTTCTGGGATATGTGTGCAGAACATACAGGTTTGTTACCTAGATATACATGTGCCATGGTGGTTTGCTGCACCTATCAACCCGTCATCTAGGTTTTAAGCCCTGCCTGCATTAGGTATTTGTCTTAATGCTCTCCCTCCCTTTCCCCCACCCACCCCCCTGACAGGCCCCAGTGTGTGTTGTTCCCCTCCCTGTGTCCATGTGTTCTCATTGGAGAACTAGTTTTTAAAAACATTTTATGAATTTTGAGTATCTCATTAAGAACCTCTCCTTAAAACCAGGCCTGGCCCAGGATGAGTTGTTTCGGGTGACAGTCACACCTGTCCTCAGAATGGTGTCATGTAGAGATAATGCAGCCACCAGCCCACTAAATTACAGGGCATTGACAGGATTCTCATTGGCTCCTCCTGTCTCCTTGCTCTAGGACATAGAAAAACTCAGTGACATCTCCACTGGATATGCACAGTATCACCATGTCAGCAGTAGGAGCTTGGCATCGCTCATACTGCCTGAAGAGCCCGTCCACTTCCGCCCCATCTACAGGGGAGCCTCAGCTGCTTTTTGTATTCAGCTGTTTTGTATTGATGAGAAATATGAAGCAAGGCAAGTACTGACCTTCTGGCTGGCTGTCACAGTGAGAATCTCTTCTGGCATTGGTGGCCCAACATTTTAACTTTACAGAGCCAGTAGTTTCCAAACCTGGCCCACATCCTAATCTCCTGGGGAATTTTTAAAAACCACAAATTCCTAAGCCCCATCCAGAGATTCTAGTCCATCAAATTTTAACAAGGGCTACAGAAGTGGGCTAGAAATCTGGCCTACGTATGTAACAATTGGGAATCTGGAAAATTATCACTTACATAACCACATGCTGCTCCCATTCTGTAAAGTTTGCATTTCTTGGAGAATTTGAATTTGGGTTACTGGTTGTCTAGAGTCTTTGGTTGCAAGTAACAGGAAATCCGACCAAACTGGCTTTGAAAAAAAAATTGAATAATTGCCTCACATAACTAAGGATAACTCCGGTGGTGAGACTATTTTAAATATGGCTTGATCTAGGATTTATATAGATTACCAAATCAAGGACCAAGTTTCTCTCTCTACCTCGTCACCCTGTGTGTTAGTCTGTTTTCATGCTGGTGATAAAGACATACTCAAGACTGGGTGATTTATAAAGAAAAAGAGGTTTAATGAACTCACAGTTCCACGTGGCTGGGGAGGCCTCACGATCATAGGGGAAGATGAAAGCCATGTCTTACATGGCGGCAGGCAAAGAAACGATGAGAGCCAAGTGAAAGGGGTTTCCCCTTATAAAACCATGAGATTTCGTGAGACTTATTCAATACCACAAGAACAGTATGGGGGAACCACCCCCATGATTCAGTTATCTCCCACAGGGTCCTTCCCACAACAGGTGGGAATTATGGGAGCTACAATTCAAGATGAGATTTGGGTGGGGACACAGCCAAACCATATCACCCTACTTCCCTGCTGTTGGACCCCTTCTCAGAGGAGTGCCCCATCCTGGGCCTAAGACCACTGACAGTCTCAGGTCTCAGGTCTCAGGTCTGCATCAGAATCCAGTGAGAAGGACTTGCCGGGATGGGCCCAGCTTTTTCCAGCCAAAGTCTCATGAGGCCTGACAGGACTGTGTGTTCATTCCTGAGCCAACGGCTGTGACAAGCCCATGCCACAAGGAGATGGAGAAGATGGGCTCCATCCCTTAGCTCATGCTCCATGCCAAATCTGCAGCTGGAGTCTCAGCTACATGGAATATCTGAGCAGGGGATAAGTTGACACCCAACAGCAATCCAGGGCTACAGCAAAGAGGAGGCATGCATGGTGCTGGGCTTTGTCTAAAGCCCCGGCGCCCACCAGACCTCACAGCCACCCACCCCGCCCCTCCAGATCACCCACATGTTCAGTGCTCGGTGTTCTCCTGTGGTCTGGACACTGGACGCTGCCCTCAGTGCCTGGATTCCACATCTCCTTAGCACCCACTCCTCATCTGTTCACAGAACCATCTCGAAGAGGAAATAATTGGCCCATTTTGATGGAGTGGAAGGCTCTAGGGTGTCTTTTAGATGAGCAAGAATAGCTGGACAGTTCCTCTTCAGAGGATCTGTTTAAACATGTTCCCAATCTCCCAGCATCCCCTGTTGTACTTTAACTTTTTTCATCTTGAGTTTTTGGCTTCTATGGAGATCTGGGACATTGAAAAGAAATTCTTTTTATTCTAATTATGTGTAGACATCTAAAACCTTGTAAAGCCTTTCTATATTTGTTGCTTTATATTTCTTTTATCTGTACATTTAAATATGATTGTGCTTAGAGTATACTTTTTGAATTTTGAAACAGGAATTTGATGACCCAGTGTGATTTGCCTATGAATGTACATCTGCAGCTAGTCAGAAAATCTTCAACAGATAAAAGGGAAAAAGATCAGAAGCAACCTATAATATTTCCCACCTCTCCTCTTAACTCTTCCAAAACAGAAGGGAAGGATCGGAGTCACAGAATGACCAATTTTGTGTTGGCTTTTCAAATGCACAGAGATTGTTAATTGATGTGAAAGTGCCTTCAGTTCTACAGAATACTTTATTACTGACATATGAAGCTTGCGACTTATGCACCCCATTAGTGTTCACCTAGACACACATTCTGACTAGTGGTTGGCTAATCGCTGCCCGAGGGGAGGGAGCTGTAAATCTCTGTAAACGTCCACTGATGTTGCATTTGCTTGCAGGGCACTGACAGTGCTTACTGTCTTGTTTACAGGTCGCTGGATTTTATGAATTTTGTTTTCAGTCTTTTTTCTGTAAGTACATGCTGAATTTTGAGAACTGATTTTGTAAGCTTAGAGAACTTATAGAAAAGTAAAATGCCATAAATTTATTATGCTGTGAATGTTGAGGTTTGTGTTCGGAGAATAAGGTCAAACGGCATGTCATGAGCTCATAAAAATACAAAATATTGTCATTTTCAAGAATTTTTAAGTCATGCTATTTTAGCAGTTCTCTTTAAATGCAAAATCTCTGTTAGACATAGCTTTACCAGTGTTTTATCAGAATCAAATCATTCATAGTAATACATGAAAATGTTGGAAATTAAAGTGAATGACACTGTTATGTTATTTTATAGATTATGTTGTCTCCAAGTATTCTGAAACCATCATATTGCTTTTCTGAGGGTAGCAAAGTAGGGACTTGTTGATTTTGAGGTTGGCATTTCTTTCCCTACTAGTTCCTCAGGCCTGACTTCATGCCTGGCTGGTAGAGGGGGCTCAACCCACATTGATGAATGGGGCTGCAGGCTAATATCCAAGTACAAATAAGATTCTCCATGCCAGGGTGTCCCGGGCTTCTGCCTACATTCTTGTCTCATTATTGTCTAGGGATGAAGATCTAACCAAACTCTTACACTTCTTTATTGAAGGAAAGAAAATGAGGAAGGAAGTTTTGAGGGACAAAATGCATTTTTATAAAGACAGGCCTGTTAATTAAGTCAAGTCAACAACTGTACTTCTCCAGTTCACTGATTTCCAGAAAAATATCTATTGCTTTACTTTTCCTGGATACTGTTTCTAATGAGGCAAAACAAGTATAGTTTAATTATTTTGTCTTAAAACTATGTGATGTTAGGTTTTATTTCCTCATTCGTTATTGTAATGAAGCTTTATAATAAGGCAATATGTTCTCCATCATAATTTTTAAAAATTGCTTATTAAGGCACTTTCCAAACAATGTAGATTACCCTGAACATAGGATTTACAAAGTCGGTTTCCCTCAAAAACTCCTCAAATAAATTTCACTAATTTTAATTATTTTCTACTTTAACGTCCATGTAAACGTAAATCTTTAACATTATAAAAGTAATGCTGGCTTTAAAAAGGTAAAAGAGCTGTTTACATTTCAGTTCTATTTGACTTCGGAACATGGACGACAGGAAAAAAAATAACCTTGGTTGCTTCATCCTTAATCCTTCAAATCCAAGATGAAGCAACTCATTATAGTTAGTCTCTCCCTCCCAGAGGAAGCCCACCCAGACTTGGCACCCAGTCCTTATTTTCAACTTGAGTATTTCAGCAACTTGACTCTCAGGTTCCCCAAAAGGAGTCCTACTAATTTGCTAAAAAGAAGGAAGGTAAGGTCAAACAATAATTCACTCCTTTGAGTTGCACAAATGTCCCCAGGGTTTTGGATTAGCACAAGTAATGCCTTCACAGGGTTCAAGAGGAGGCGAGATCCCAAAGGGACAAATTAGCTTCGGGAAGAGCAGGCTGCTTCTGCAGGGACCTGGCAGAGGATCAGGCAGCTGCGTGAAGCTCAGATAGCCTAGAGCAGCACTGTCCAGACATGGAGTGTGAGCCACATTGGTAATTCTGAATGTTCCAAGAGCCACAAGGAAAAAAAAGAAAAAGGAACAGATGAAGTTTATATGATAATATCTTTTATTTAACTTAATATGTCCCAATCCTTTTCTTAAAGAGATAGGGTCTCACTTTGTTGCATGCAGTGTCACAATCATAGCTCACTGCTGCCTTAAACTCCTTGGCCCAAGGGATCTTCCTGCCTCAGCCTCCCAAATAGCTGGGACATGCCATCTTGCCCAGGCTGGGCTCGAACTCCTGGGCTCAAGTGATCCTCCCATCTCGGCCTCCCAAAGTACTGGGATTACAGAAGTGAGAACTGTGCCTGGGCAAATTTAATCATTTCAACATATAATCAATATGAAAACTTATTACTGAGCTATTTACAATCTTTTTCTCATACTAAGTCTTTGAAATCTAAAATATATTTTACATTTATAGTACATCACAATAGAAGTACTAAATTTTCATCAGAAATAGTTCATCTATATTTGTATGTTATAAAATTTACAGTTGGATACGTAGATTCACATAATCCAAGCACACATAAAACTTTTCCAGTAATGGAATTAAGTATCCATTTTTTTTAATTTAAATGCATTTAAATGAAATAAAATTTAAAATGTAGTTCCTCCGCCAATACTAGCGACATTTCATTGTCTACTATACTGACAGGGCAGGCCTAGAATAGAATGAATGGCAGCCCTCAGGACATGCAAGACCTCTTATGTCTGCTAACTAAACCCACTGCCTGGGTTTAATCATGCTCATGGATCTGTTCACCCAACTGGGATCATGTCATGATAAAATACGTACACATTGGTTTATGGATAATCACAGAATTTTAGAGCCAAAAAACGCCTGAAGTATCATCCTCCCATCTCGCAAGAGGAAGGGACCACTGGTGTAAAGTCACTTAGTAAGCAAGGGGCCTTTGCTAGGACACCATGCTACCTCATTGACTTGGTGACACAAGTGAACTTACATGTATGAATTGTCTTGGTTTAAAAACTACTTCCACAGAAGAGTTATGCTGAATGACTGCCATTGTTTATAAGATTCATTTATTCAGGTTTCAGTGAGACACAAAGATACTTTTTCCGTGCTCTTGTAGTTGCTTATTTCCTGAATTTTATGTGATTATTTTCCAAATTATAGGAAAGGTAATTTGAATATCCTCTCCTTAATCAACACATTTTGCTTCTATTTTTCTTGGTGTTTTTTAGAGGAATTTGTTTTTTGATTAATTTTTTTATTCTTTCTCTGTGTCCTGGTTTTTGATGATGTTAGGATAAGAACTTCTGTGTAATTTCTCTGCCCCGTCTCACCCCCGAGTTCTTCCTCATCCAGAACTTCGTGAAAGTGGTCCCTTTCAACACCTGCACCCTCGAGCAGGACCTCTACGTCTTCCACCGGGCTGGGTTGCTCAAGTGAGTAGACACATGTTTGGCCACACAACAATCCATGAAATTACAGAAGAGAAGGGAACAAGGAACTCCCTGCTATTTTAATTTAATAATTTATTTTAAATATCATCTTTTATTAGAAGAGGTCTTGATTAAGTGATTTTAACTAATACATTTAGAGAAAGAACGGCACTTGAGAAGAGATTTGTCCTGTCAGATATTAAAACATAATATAGCTCCACAATAATCAAGACAATGCCATGTTGACAGATTCTGTAGGCAGAACAATGTAACACAAGAAACAGATCCAGTATAGTAGGAACTCAGATTGTGCAGATTGATCTTTGTATGTGAGTGTGTGTATATAATACATTCACGACAAAGTGTGTGTCACAACAGTGGGAAAAGGAAGGATTCTTCTGTAAATCGTGGGACAAAATGAAGGTAGAAACTTTTTTTATACTCTATCATAAAATAGATTCTCAGGTGATTAAAAAGTTAAATGTAAGTATTGAAAACATAAAAATTAGAAAATATATTTACAGTGGTAAGTTCTGTGCCGAGTTCTGGCAACACAATGGTGAACAACATGTAGACATGGTCCCTGCCTTTTCAAGGCTTATGGACACACAGAGTGTAAAACTGCAACTGTGATGGGAGTAACCAGTCCTGGGCCTGTGGTACTGAGCATGGAACATTGGGAGAGTTGGCCCAGCCAGAGGAAGCTTTCTTGAGAAAGTAATATGGAGTGCTGGATGAGGAAAGTGAGTGAAGATTGACCTTTATCCTGTCTCAGAATGGGAAAGTTCTTTTTAAAACATGAAAGAAAAAGATTAAGGTGTCTTATACTATACCAAGTTTTTGGAACCACCTGATTTTATTGAAATTTAACTGACCAACAGAAGGATGTTTTAAACAAATATGGCAGACAAAAGGTGGATGTATTTAAGATATAAAGAGCTTTAATGAATCAATAAAAAAACACTTAATACCTAAATAGAAAAATTAATAAAAGGCATGACCAGACTGTTTCTACAGGAAAAAACAAAAATCAGTGTATATTTAATACCTTCTATCTTATTTTTACAAAATGTTCTGAGGCTCATCAAACTGCACCCTTGAAATGAGTGCATTTTATTGTATGTAAATTAGACCTCAATGAAGTTGATGCACAATCTTCTGATGAAAAGTTTGGTGGAGGAGTGTCAGAGAGCTCACGCTATAATTGCTGTGTTAACCTTTTGATTGAAACTTTGAGAAACATCCTAGACGTTCACTTCATAATTAGGGACCGGTTAAATGAATTTTAGCAAATGAATTTAGTACATTATGATGACGACTTGAAGAAATAAAACCAGATTTCTATATCCTGTGTGGAAAGATAGCTAGGATGGTGAGAAAAACAGTCAAACAATAATAGTACAAGTACTAATAGTAAGGATAATTAACATTTATTGAGGGTTTATAGTGTGCCAGGTGCTTTCTTAATAATCACTTTCTATGTGTCAACACTCACAGTGACCTAATTAGTTAGGTATCATTATTATCCTCATTTCACAGATAAGAAAACTGAGACACAGAGAGGTTGAGTAACTAGTCCACAGTCCACACAGCAGAAAGTGGCAGAACTGAAATCGGAACCCAGGCTGTTAGCTTACAGAGCCAACTCATGACCACCCCACATATTGTTTCTCTACATGGTGTGGTCAGTGTAATCCCATTTGATTGTTGTGAAGTGTTCACAGGTAGCAGTCAGCACTAATACTAAACTGTTGTATCAGAGTGACCCCTAAACACAACTGCCTTGAGCCAGTTCTGTCTCTGTCCTGCAGTAGTCCAGACAAGAGCACGTGGTCTAAGGAGAATACCAGCTTTTTCCCCATGAAGTTGTCCAGGAACCGAAGTTCCTTCTCTTATTGCCCCTCCATTCCATAGAGCAAGGGTTACCTAACATATCCAGAGAGAAGCGTGAGGTGTGTGAATTTGGATGGAAAGGAAAGCTACGTCTTTATTCCACTAACCTGTAAGTGAAGTTTAATGTGTCCTTCCATTGTGACTGGAGCTAGCAGGTCTCATAGTGTTAGCAGAAACCATGACTTCGTAGCCAGTAGAAATGACAGATATTTTCGTTCATGTTTTTGTTGTTGCAGATGTCTCAAAAATATCACATAATATTTACCCTACTTTGAAATTTCAGTAATTTTATTCTTGACCATAATTTATTATTTAATGCATTAACAAAGAGGCACAGGCATTACTGTAACACATTTTTAAAAACATTTTGCTAACTGTGTTTCAATATAATTTATAATCCTTTGTGTTTTATTTTATGAATGTAGAAACATTTGTCTGGGAAGGAGTTCATAGCATCACCAGAGTGTCAAAGGGCTCTGTGGCATGCAAGAGTTTCAGACCCACGGCCAGAGTGGACTTTTCTTCCTTGTGCTCAGAGCTAGCTCGGAGCACCGTAGCCACATTGCAGCCCACAGGGAAGGGTGGAATGAGAAATGGAAGAGGGGAAGCACTTTCCTCTTAGGGGACATGAATCACCTCTGTTCATATTATGTGATCAGGAACTTGGTTGCATGGCCCTACTTAGCTGCAAGGGAGCCTGGAAGATATGTTGCTGGTAGGTTGGGCATGTGTCCAGTAAAAAACTCAGTTGATTCCTTAATTAAAAAGAAGAGGAAAAAGGATACTATGGGAACATTATATCTAGTTTTTATCTTGTGTATGTATAGAAGTTCTAAAAAGGTACGCAGGATTTCATTAACCTTATATGCCTCTGGGAAACAGGACTGGGAATTGTAGGTGAAGATGGTGACTGACTTTGCATTATGTCTATCTGTTATGCTTGATTTTTTTGTTTTAATTAATAAACTTTTTTTTTTGAGACGGCATCTCACTCTGTTGCCCAGGCTGGAATGCAATGGCACAATCATGGCTCGCTGGAGCCTCAACCTCCCAAGCTCAGGTGATCCTCCCATCTCAGCCTCCCAAGTAGCTGGGACTACAGGCACGTGCCACAACACCTGGCTAATTTTTGTATTTTTTTGTACAGACAGGGTTTCATCATGTTGCCCAGGCTTATCTTGAACTCTCCTGTGCTCAAGCAGTTTACCCACCTTGGCCTCCCAGTGTTGCAATTACAGGTGTGAGCCACCACACCTGGCCAATAAACTTTTTTTCCAAAAAGTAGTTTTAGGTTTACAGCAAAATTGAGCAGAAAGTGCAGAGAGTTCTCACAAGCCCCTTCTCCACCACCATACACAGACTCTCGCATCATGAACATCCAGCACTAGATTGGAACATTTGTTGTAATCAATGAACCACCACTGACATATCATTATCACCCAATGTCCATAGTTCACATTAGGGTTCGCTGTTGGTGTTGTACATCCTATGGCTTTGGACAAACGTGTAATGACATGTATCCACTGTTACGATAGCACACATGGTTTTACTCTGCTGAACATCCTCTGTGCTCTGTCTGTTCATCACTCGTTTCCCACAACACTGTCAACCACTGATCTTTTTACTGTCTCCATAATTTTACGTTTACAGAATGTCATAAAGTTGGAATCCTGTTAGTAGCCTTTTCAAATTTCCTTTTTTTTTCACGGATTAGTATGTTTTTCCATGTCTTTTCATGACTGGCTAGCTCATTTCTTTGTAGCCCTGAATAATATTCCGTTCTCTGGATGTACCACAGTGTGTCTACCCATTTACCTACTTGAAAAACCTCGTTTGCTTTCAAGTTTGAGCAGTTATGAATAAAGCTGCTATAAACATTCATGTGTAGGTTTTTATGTGGGTGTAAGTTTTCAGCTCATTTAGATAACTACCAAAGAGTGCAATTGCTGGATCCTATGACCAGAATATGTTTAGTTTTACAAGAAACTGTCAAACTATCTGACAGAGTGGCTGAGCCATTTTGCATTCCCACCAGCAGTGAATGAGAGTTCCCGCTGCTGCACACCCTTGCCAGCATTTGGTGTCATCAGTGTTTTGGATTTTGGCCATTCTAATCAGTATGTTAGTGTTACCTCGCTGTTTTAATGACATGTGGTGTTGAGCATGTCTTCATATGCTTATTTGCCAACTGTATATCTTCTTTGGTGAGGTGTCTGTTTAGGTCTTTTGCCTATTTTTAAATGGGTTATTTATGTTGAATTTTTAAAAATCAGTGGGTGTGCAGTACTTTTGTGATAGAAAAATGTAGTTAATTTTTTCTACACTGAGATTTTAAATTGTATTATGATTCAAGTAGAATTTTTAAAAATGTACTTTATACTCCGCATTCCTAAATGCATTGGTGACTTTTTTTCTTGGAGTTTTCACTCTGAATAAATCCAGTTGAATAAAGACACTGGAGATGGAGAGCAATGAGATGATACGGATCTAGGAAGGAGACATCGATCTGGCTATAGTAGCGGCCTTGTTCTTAGTAGCTTTAATTACATAATTTACATTCATATTCTTTTCTTTCACATTCTTTTAGTATGTCCATGCATTACTTTTCTTAATAATAAAATCTAAATCTTTTAAATGATGAGTCTTTCCACACTTGTCTGGGAATTAGTTTGGTTGCAGTGGGGCCCTGGCTTTTCTTCGTAACCTTTTTCAGTGCCAGCTTCATTTTCTTGAATCACTTGCATTTAAAATTGGAGCACATGATGTATACCTGGGTTCTTTTCTGAAATATTAAAGACTCAGAAGCTGAACTAGTTTTTGTGTCTTTAACAAGTCATGTGTTGTCGCAGTTGCCACCTGAGCCCTCATCAGGAACCCTCCTTCACAGCCTCCTCCAGTCTGTCGTCAGCGCACCCGCCAGCCCACACCAGGTTCCCTGCCTGTGCACCTCTGTAGCTTCTCTGAGTGCCATGGTTGTGTCCATTGCCTTTTTCCATTCCAGAAGCTATGCACGGTCCCATAGGGGAAGACATCCCTCGAAACCCACACGCTTATCACCATTAGGGGTGCACATGGCAGTGGGTAGTTGTTTTCAACAGAAAGCATAGATCTCTTCTTTAATTCTTTAAACCTTATTATAAGCATAAAAAGCTTTTTAGTGAAGCCACACATTTAATGTTAAAAATGGTAGCTTTACCTGTCAATATTGCTCAGTTCTTATAGGGAGTACAATATCGTTCTTCCCTTTGCTCTTTTAAAGTCTGCACTCCTGCACCCTCTTCAGGCAGCTGATCGTGGCTGCAGGAGTGGAGGAGAGAAAGGATGGTGGCCAACCTGAAGAGGCTCCTACGCAGATGAGAAGGGAGAGCAACCCCCACCCTTACACCCCAGCAATGTTTGTATTAAAAAAAAATGAGTGTGCTAACAAATGAATTTGATGGAATTTCATGTCACTCAAAATGAAGTTCGGAAATGTGAGAGTGGGAGTGACCTTAAAGAAGACTCCATCACCTTGCTGGGTTCCTGGCATCAGTTAGCCCGAGGTGGCAGTGCCTGCACAGGACCTTCCCTTTCTGTCCCCGCGTCCCCATAGCATTCTCTTTAAGTGCCGAGATGTTTCCAGTCAGTCCCCTGCACCTGCAAGTCAGCCAGGGGTGCAAGAGAAGTCCAGGTGCAACAGCCAGGGTCCTTTGTAAGTCAGGGCACTATCCAGTGATGCTCAGTGACATTGCACCCTTTGTATCTGTGAGGACTCACACCTGGCTTTTAGAAAGTGAGGCTTTACAAGAGCTTATCTGTCCCTTAAAGAAGGCCATCAGGGTGGGCTGGGCGTACGGCCACCATGGACCATGGAATATTCCTCTTTCTTGCTCCTTAGCACCTGGCTTCCCTTCTCAAGTTTACCTCATTTTACTCAAGGACAGTTCTTTCTTCATATGCTCTTCAGTTCCACTGCAAGTGTGGTCCAGGGATCGGCAGCAGCAGCATCTGCTGAGACTTTGCTAAAATATAGAATCCCAGGCCCTGCCCCAGGTTTTCTGAATCTGTGTTGCTAACAAGTGCACCAGTTGACTTTCATGCACATTAAAAGTTTAAGAAGCACTGTAGGGGCTTTCGGGGTTTTTTTTGTTTTGTTTTTTGTTTTTGTTTTTGTTTTGAGACAGAGTCTCACTCTGTCGCCCAGGCTGGAGTGCAGTGGTGCAATTTTGGCTCACTGCAAGCTCTGCCTCCCGGGTTTCACGCAATTCTCCTGCCTCAGCCTCCCGAGTAGCTGGGACTACAGATGCCCACCACGACACCTGGCTAAATTTTTTTTTTATTTTTAGTAGAGATGGGGTTTCACTGTGTTAGCCAGGATAGTCTCAATCTCCTGACCTCGTGATCCACCCACCTTGGCCTCCCAAAGTGCTGGGATTACAGGCGTGAGCACTGCGCCTGGCCGGGGCTTCTGCTTTTTTAATGGGTACGTCATGTGGTAGAAAATAATTGTGATTTATTACAAAAGAAACTATCATCAGAGTGAGCAGACAACCTACAGAATGCGAGAAAATTTTTGCAATCTATCCATCTGACAAAGGTCTGATATCCAGAATGTATAAGGAACTCAAACAAATTTACAAGAAAAAAACCCCATTTAAAAAGTGGGCAAAGGACCATGAACAGACACTTCTCAAAAGAAGACATTCATGCAGCCAACAAACATGAAAAAAAGCTCAAAATCACTGATCATTAGAGAAATGCAAATCAAAACCGCAAAGAGATAGCATCTCATGCCAATCAGAATGGCAGTTATTAAAAAGTCAAGCAACAACAGATGCTGGCAAGACTATGGAGAAATAGGAACAATTTTACACTGTTGGTGGGTATGTAAATTAGTCCAGCCATTGTGGAAGACAGTGTGCTGATTCCTCAAAAACCTAGAACCAGAGATACCATTTGACCCAGCAATTCCATTTCTGGGTATATACCCAAAGGAATATAAATCATTCTATTTTACATGCACGCATATGTTCATTGCACCGTTCATAATTGCAAAGACACGGAATTAACCCAAATGCCCATCACTGATAGACTGGATAAAGAAAATGTGGTACCATAGAGTACTGTGATACCATGGAATACTATGCAGCCATAAAAAGAAATAAGATCATGTCCTTTGCAGGGACATGGATGGAGCTGGAAGCCATTATCCTCAGCAAACTAACACAGGAACAGAAAACCAAACACCGCACGTTCTCACTTATAAGTGGGAGCTGAATGATGAGAACACATGAACACATGTGGGGGCCGGGGGGGGACACAACACACATTGGGGCCTGTCAGTGGGGGGTCTGAGGGGAGGGAGAGCATCAGGATAAGTAGCTAATGCATGCTGGGCTTAATTCCTAGGTGATGGGTTGACAGGTGCAACAAACCACCTTGGCACACTATGTAACGTATATTTGTCCTGCACATGTATCCTGGAACTTAAAATAGAATTAAATTAATTTTTTAAAAAAGAATTGTGATTATCTGTCTTCCAAATACAGATTTTCTATAAAACATATAAGCCATACCTACTTTACTTTTTATTCTTTTATTTTATATTTCTTTTTCTAGACAATTTTAGAAGTTTAAAGGCCACACCTACTTTAAACCTTTTATGATCTAGTAATTTTTTGGTACTGCTGAGTTATTAGTTTCTTCTATATATAAATATAACCTTTTGGTTAGATTTGTAAGAATATGTGGACTATAACAGTCTTACATATTTTTTCTATTTATACCAAGTAATGCTTTAATTTCTCTTGCTTGTTTCTAGTTCCTGGCCCTTTCTTTTTTCATACACACCTTCCACCTGTGGTTTTCTAAAACCATTTTTTGCATTTCAAAATTGAGGTTAACGATGAGAATGCTTTCATTTGGAAAGGAAAGAAAAACCAACTCAGAATGGCTTCCTGTAGGACATGTACTGGCTCACATAAGCAGGAGGTCTGGAGATAGGCAGGGCTTTAGGGTTTGTATCTCCAGGCTCTTGGTTTCTTTCCTTTCTTCCACCCTCCCTCCATCCTGAAATTGACGTCGATCACATTGACAAAATGGCCACTGGGTTCCAGGGTGCAGGAGGAGAGCGCTGGCTGATGTCTGTTTTCCTTCCCAGAGACCCTAGCAAAGCCCCCTCATTCATCCAGTAAAATCCATAGCACTGACTGCATACATGTGCCAGCTTTATCCGAGGTGCTGGGGAAACAGAAATGATGCAAACAGATAGAAATTCTTGCCCTCACGGGGGGCCTGCATTCTAGATGGTGGAGAAAGATGTAAAGGAAAGAGATCAAATGCACAGTATATAGGCACTGAGGGCGAACGTGAAGATTATAGCAGGTGTGGAGAGGGGATCGGAACTGCTGAGTGGGAGAGTGGCTGCCATTTTGCCTAGGATGACAGGAAGGGTGGCCGTGAGTAAAGACCTGAAGGAGGTGAGGAGGAGCCACTTGGGCATGGTGAGGGCACAGGTCCTCCACACCTACTCTTTAAAAGTGTATCATGTTCTTCTATTTTTTGCTTCACTTCTCTTTACATTTGGGATGAATTGTTTCTGCTCTTAAGTTTGGTTACTTTAAATTTCATGACCTCGTGTTCTGGTCCTCCACCTAATTTCATTCTTCTTCCCTTGGGAAATTATATTTGTGTCTGTCATCTGCCCTCTGGCTGTGCTGGTGAGCACTGGGACAAATTATTCATTCTGTCATTAGTGATGGCTACCTCTTCTGTCAACACATTCCACACCCAGGTTCCCCCTCCTTTTGTTTAGTGACTACAGGCCTTTGAGATGAGAACATTTCCTAATGTTTATGTTAACTTGCACTTTAATTGTGGATAAATTAAATGCTTCCTTTATGATACATTTTCTTCATATATTAACCTCTAAGGCATTTCCAAACTTAATACGGGATGAGTGTGTGCTATAGATGATTCTTCTTCTATTACTGCTGCTTGCTCATTCTTGACCTACCCACTGGCTTTTCTGTCCTCTTGTTTATTCATTAGCAGAGAACATATTCAGGTGAATTGGCCACCCACTCCATCTTGCCACCCTTTCACATGATGCTTTTCTGAAATTTGACATTTTAAATGTGGGGAAACGTTTCAGATGTGTTGGGCTAACCAATATTTATTGAGCTAGGAATTATTTTTTTATAAGTAAATATTTACTGCTGAGTTAGATCATACAGCCATCAACTTGGCTCAGTAAATAAAATGCATTTAGCTAGTTGTCCTTTAAGCAATTCCCCCCCCCTCACCATTTCTGTTTTCTTTGCTTTTCTGTGGGTGGCTCACACAGAAAATTACCATTGTACCTATTTCAGGCCCGTGTTATTGTGGAGAGTGTTTTAACATCATCAGCCCTTGGCCCCTTCTGCTTTTAATCAGCCTCCTTGAACAGAACCCAATAGAAACTTCATTTTTAATTTTGTGGGTTTTATTTTCTTTCTTTCTTTATTTTTTATTTAAACTGAAATACTAATGGCTATCAAATTGTTTCATGATTCTATTACAAAGATCACTTCTTTGGAATTCAGAAAGACTCAGATCGCTTTTTCTTTTCCCTGTTATTTCATTTTTATTTACTGGTATTAAAAAACTTCTCTATTTTCTGCAAGACATAAAGGGCATCCAGATAGGAAGGGAGGAAGTCAAACTATTCCTGTTTGCAGATGACATGATCCCATATCTTGAAGATCTCATAGTTTCTGCCCCAAAGCTCCTTAAGCTGAGAAACAACTTCAGCAAAGTCTCAGCTTACAAAATCAATGTGCAAAAATTACTAATATTCCTATACACCAACCACAGTCAAGCCTAGAGTCAAATCAAGAGCGCAATGCCATTCACAATTGCCACAAAAAATAAATAATATACCTAGGAATACACCTAACCAATGAGAGATGAAAGATCTCTACAAGGAGAACTACAAAACACTGCTCAAACAAATCAGAGACGACCCAAACAAATGAAAAACATTCCATGGTCATGGATAGAAAGAATCAATATCATTAAAATGACCATACTGCCCAAAGCAATTTATAGATTCAATACTATTCCTATTAAACTACTATTGACATTCTTCACAGAACTAGAAAAAACTATTTTAATATCCATATGGACCCAAAAAAGAGCCAGAATAGCAAAGGCAATCCTAAGCAAAAAGGACAAAGCTGGAGGCATCACCCTACCTGACTTCAAACTATACTGCAGGGCTACAGTAACTAAAACAGCATGGTACTGGTACAAAAACAGACACATAGACCAATGGAAGAGAATAGAGAACCCAGAAATAAGCCTGTACACCTACAACTATCCAGTCTTCAACAGACCTGACAAAGCAGTGGAAAAAGGATTCCCTATTCAATAAATGGTGCTGGGATAACTGGGTAGCCATATGCAGAATACTGAAACTGGACACCTTACTTACACCATATACAAAAGTTAACTCAAGGATTAAAGACTTAAATGTAAAACACAAAACTATAAAAACCCTGGAAGACAACCTAGGCAGTACCATTCTGGACATAGGAATGGGCAAAGATGTCATGATGAAGATGCCAAAAGCAATTACAACAAAAGAAAAAATTGACACATGGTATCTAATTAAAGAGCTTCTGCACAGCAAAGGAAACTATCCACAGAGTGAACAGACAACCTATAGAATGGAAGAAAAATTTTGCAAACTATGCATCTGACAAAGGTCTAATATCCAGCATCTATAGGGAACTTAAACAAATTTACAAGGAAAAAACAACCCCATTAAAAACTGGGCACCTGTAGTCCCAGCTACTGAGGAGGCTGAGGCGGGAGAATGGCGTGAACCCGCAAGGTGGAGCTTGCAGTGAGCCAGGATCATGCCACTGCACTCCAGGCTGGGCAACAGAGTGAGACTCCGTCTCAAAAAGAAAAAAAAAAACTGGGCAAAGAATGTGAATAGACAGTTTTCAAAAGAAGACATACATGCAGCCAACAATCATAAGAAAAAAAGCTCTACCTCACTAATCATTAGAGAAATGCAGATCAAAACCACAAAGAGATACCATCTCACACCAGTCAGAATGGCTATTACAAAAAAGTAAAAAAGAAAACAGATGGCGAGGTTGCAGAGAAACAGGAATGCTTATACTCTGTTTGTGGGAGTGTAAATTAGTTCAAACATTGTGGAAGACAGTGTGACGACTCCTCAAAGACGTAAAAACAGAAATAACATTCCACCCAGCAACCCCACTACTGAGTATATATCCAAAGGAATATAAATCATTCTAAGGACACATACCCCCACATGTTCATTGCAGCACTATTCACAATAGCAAAGACATGGAATCAATCTAAATGCCCATCAGTGGTAAAGTGGATAAAGAAAATGTGGTACAGATACACCATGGAATACTATGCAGCCATAAAAAAGAATGAGATCTTGTCCTTTGCAGGAACATGGATGGAGCTGGAGGCCATTATCCTTAGCACACTAATGCGGGAACAGAAAACCAAATACCACATGTTCTCACTTATAAGTGGGAGCTAAATGATGAGAACACGTGGACACATAGAGGGGAACAACAGACACTGGGGCAAATCAGAGGGTGGAGGATGGGAGGAGGGAGAGGATCAGGAAACATAATTAATGGATACTAGGCTCAATACCTGGGTGATAAATAATCTCTACAACAAACCCCAATGACACAAGTTTACCTATATAACCAACCTTCACGTGTACCCCCGAACTTTATGTAAAAGTTATTTTTATATATATATAACTTTTACGTATATTTATGTATATATACTTATTACGTATATATATACGTATATATACTTATTATGTATATATATACGTATATATACGTATATATATAACTTTTATGTACATATATATAACTTTTTGTATATATATATAACTTTTATGTGTATGTGTGTGTATACACACCCACACCCACACACACACACATAACCTTGTGTCTAAAACAATTCATCCACTCAATTTGGGGTTGAAAATCCCGGTCTTTTTCCTTCCACTTTCATATATGATATTCTACTTTACTGTGTGTGTGACCTGATTAAATACTAGAAACCCTGATCCTTGAGGTCAAAGTCAGCCAAAAACAGGGAGAAGCAAACCTCTTGTGAAGCAGGTGACCCAGACTGCAGGACTCTGAGGACTCAAGAAGGGGCCAGTTTGGGTGGGGCTTCATCACTTCTTCATCACTTCTTCACGGAGAGGTGTCATTTCCTGAGGACTAATAGATTCGGGCATTCAAGTGCATCAGAGAGAGAAAGCATAAGAGAGAGGTGACCTGGGGAGGTAAAGCCTTGGGAAGCCCTCCAGAGACCTTGCTTTTTCTGTGGATGGAAGAAGCCATGTGGATGGGTAATGAAAAACATAGCTAATCTCCCTCACTGATTCATAGAACTATGCTTGCACCCTTGGGAAAAGAACACTAAACCCTTCTGGTTACTGAGTACACATTCACTTCTGGGAAGATCAGGCAAGGTGATATGTGGAACAGGTAGAGGGAGGTGGGAATGTTCTCCTTCCTGGCTATAGGCCATGGGACTGAAAGATGGGAGTCACCATAATGGCTAAAACGAAAGAATGACTAAAATGAAAGAAGCAACTTCCTATTGGAAACTTGCAGAGAGATGAAAGTAGGGCCACATTTAGGTGCATCCAATGAGGTCCTGCCAGGCCTAAGTCAGTACATAATCATTGGAGCAGACTTTGTTTTATTGGATATTTATTTAGCAGATTTAAAGTTCATTCCACAGAAGGTCTTGGTATCATTTTATAAACCCTCAATGAATACTCTAAATCTCTATGATTTATCTGAGAATAGGGTAAGAAATAAAGATAGCTGCTTGATAATTTGACAACAGTATTCTGTTGGTATGGATGACATAATATATATTTTGAGATCCATGTCATTTTAATTAAGGATTTTAGTTAGTGTTTTTCGTTGAGAATAAAATAGTATGCATCCTTACAACTTTGTCTTAAAGTCATTGTATTTTTCAAGGGGCTTTCTCTAGCAAAAACACAGATGAAGGTCTCCATAACGATTGGTCCGCTTCTAACCTCATGTGCCTTATTTAAAACTTTAAAGAATTTCAGAATTATTTCTCAAAATATGGTCTGGAGTCAATAGCAGTTCAGCTTCACGAGAGCAGAAATTGTGGACTGTCTGGTTCCCTGATGTATCCCCAGCACCCAGAACACACGGGGCACACAGCAGATGTTTAATAAATATTTGTGATGGAGTGAATGAATGATTCTTAATGAATCCATTTTAATCATTGATTTTAAGGAAATATGTCTTAATTGAGTTTATTTCTTACATTTATTCATTTTTCGCTTTTTCCTGCCAATTTCTATGTAGAAGCAATTAGAAGCAATTAAAAGCAATTTCCTTTGTAAAGGAAATACCCTTGTAGCAACAAGTATGTGTCCCGTTTTTGTTTGTTTGTTTGCTATGAGAATGCTTTATTAGGCAAAACCACATACTGTGAAAATGCTTTAAAATGCAACAGGAGGAGATGTGAAGACACAAAGAACAAGTGCATAGTTACACATGGCTATCAGAACACACTAAGTAAAGAATCCACACCTCTTCCACCCTTTACCCAGAAAAGGAAGGAGCTAGATCACCTCCTCCTCAGGTCCCCCACATCTCATTCTAGTTAAAGCAAAAACAAACAGGCTGCTGTTCTCAGCACCCAATGTGGAAGGAATAGTATATATACAGCCACCTTGCCTCAGAGCCTGCCAAAAAAAGGTCACATGTGGAATAAGACTTACCTTCTGATTTTTTTTCTTTTCTTTTCTTTTCTTTTTTTTTTTTTTAGATAGAGTCTCACTCTTTTGCCCAGGCCGGAGTGCAGTGGCACGACTTTGACTCACTGCAACCTCTGCCTCCTGGGTTCTGGGTTCAAGTGATTCTAGTGCCTTGGTCAACCAAGTAGCTAGGATTACAGGCATGAGCCACCATGCACGGCTAATTTTTGTATTTTTAGTAGAGATGGAGTTTCACCGTGTCAGCTGGGCTGGTCTTGAAGTCCTGGTCTCAAGTGATCCTCCTGCCTTGGCCTCCCAAAGTGCTGGGATTACAGGTGTGAGCCACCTCACCCAGCCAGCCTACATTCGGCTTTTTGAGCTGAGTAAAAACCTTTTGGGAAATAGTTCTCAGAGGCAAATACAGACATAGAGAGCAGCCCCATCCAGTAGGAATACACTGTGAGCCATGTGTAATTTTAGATTTTTTAATAGCCACATTAATTTAAAAATCAAAAAGTAGATGAAATTAATTGTAACATTTATTTCTTATTTAACCCATTATGTCCAAAATATTGTTTCAGTGTGTAATCAATATTTAAAAAGCACAAATGAGATACTTTATGTTACTTTTTCGTACCAAGTCCACAATTCAGTGGATATTTTATTCTTACAGCACATCTTAATTCTAAGTACCACATTTCAAGTGTACAGGCTCTTGTACTGGACAGTGTCATTTTAGAGGAGGTCACAAACATACAGCCATAGCCTGTTCCTCCCCCTGAAATTCTAGGAACAAAGGAAAGCTCTGAAATATTCCTCTTTGGTGAATATGAATAGCAGAGATGAATGCAAAATGGTTGTGACCCCTGATCAACAGTAGATTTCCATGGACAGACTGGTGAAACGATGTTTGCAGTTTTGTGCTACTTTGCAGGAAGATAGCCCCATGTCCTACTGAACATTTATTGGGCACCACTGTAGGCTACAAAAAGCCCTGGTCTTTTAAAGTGGACCATGATATGGTCTGAGCTTCAAGCCTTGCTGGGGGAAGATGTCCACTTACTCTCACTTTCCAGTCCAGTATCCAACAACACTCTTTATAACTCAGTTGTAGTATTTATTATATGTAAAAAAGCATGTAATAAGCATGGGGAAGCTCTCTGGCTATCTCCATTCAAGCTTCATGATTAGTTCACTTAACAGCTGTTTATTGAGCATCTACCATGTGCCAGGCATTGCTCTAGCCATGAGGTGGCAGCAGTGAGCAAATAGACCAACACTGCCATCTTTGTCAAGTTTTATTCTAGTGGGAGGAGACAAACTGAAAAACAAAATAAAGAGAAAGTAGGAAGTGCTGTGGAGAAAAATAGAACAGGGAATGAGGATGGAAGGTCAGGGTCCAAATTTTAAATAGGGGGTCAGGGTCAGGGAGGGCATCACTGAAAGGGTGAAGTTTCAGCAAAGACTCAATGTTGAGGTGATGGAACAGGCTCATAGATTTGCTGGAGGAGAATTACAGGTAGGAACTTCTGATGAGGTAACTTCTGATGAGGTAGGAACTTCCTCAGGTAGGAACTTCTGATGAGGTAAGAACTTCTGATGAGGCAGGAACTTCTGATGAGGTAGGAACTTCCTCAGGTAGGGAATTCTGATAAGGTAGGACCTTCTGATGAGATAGGAACTTCTGATGACATAAGAACTTCTGATGAAGTAGGACCTTCTGATGAGGCAGGAACTTCCTCAAGTGGGAACCTCTGATGAGGGACTATGTCTGGCATGTTTGAGGAACAGCACAGTGGCCTGTGCAGCAGAGCAGGGAAACCAAGAAGCCAACTATTTGGAGATGAGTCAGAGCAAGCAGCAATCCCAGAGGGAGGGCACGGGGAAAGAGGCTGTGGTCATGGAGAGTTGGAGAGGGGGCTCTCAGCCACTGTAGAACTTTGGCTTTTACTGGGAGTGCAAGCTTATGCTCGTCAATGTAGCAAAATTATGGTAATTATTAGACTCCCTGCTGAATCATGTTTGTTTAATGAAGCTCGTATATTGTAATCTTATGTATCTTACTTTATGCATTTAAAAACATTCTGAGAGGGGCCATACACATAAAAGAGGTTAAGAACACCTCTATTACTGGGAATTTGAGTATAAGAGTCTTGTGATCTGACTTAACATTTGATAAGCATTGCTCTGGCAAATTGGTGGAGGATGGCTTGTCAGGGACAATGGCAGAAATGTGGAGAGACACTAGAATGCTGTTCCAGCAACCCAGGAGAGAGGTGGTGGAGGCTGGACTAGCACTGGAGGTCTTCGGAAGTCGTTCCATTCTTAGATGCGTTTTGAAAGCAGAGCCAGCCCAAAGTTAGGCTGAAAGAGAGGTGTGCAAGAAAACAGATGAAGCCAAAGGTCTGGGCCTGAACCACTGGAAGGATGGAGTTGCCATTACCTAAGACAGGAAAGACAGCTGGGTGGAGGGCTTTGGAATGGAAACAGTGAGACGACTCTTAGATGGCCATGTCTTTTTCATTTGGGGGATGTAGTGTACTTTAGCTCAAGTTTATCCATATCTTCCACAGTATCTTAAATGTGTTGTCTGACACCAGTTTCTGAGAGAGGCATAATAAACTCTACCAATATGATGGTGAATTTCAAACTCTTCTCATAACCCTGTCCATTTTTACTTCAGTATCCTGGAGCTTTATTGTTAGAGACCTATACATATGGTATTGTTATATCTTCCTAGTGAACTTTTATGATCAAATAAAGACCTTTTTCTCATGATTTTTGCCTTAAGATCTGGTTTATCTGATATTTATATAGCTATGCCAGCTTATTTTTTTTGCTATTAGTTGCCATTCCCTTTTCCTTTCAATTATTTTGGCATTACATATATTTTTGTAACAGCTTTATTGAGATGTAGTTCACATGCCATACAATTTGTCCACTTCAAGTGTACAATTCAGTGGTTTGTAGTAGAGTTACAGCATTGTGCAGTTACCACGTCTATCTGGTTCTAAAACATTTGTATCACCCAAAGGACACCCTGTACCTGTGAAGCTGTCACTCCCATTCTCTTCTCCCCTCAGCCCCCAACAATCACTAACCCACTTTCTATCATCATAAATTTGCCTATTCTGGACATTTCATATAAATGGAATTACACAACACGTGGCCTTTTGTATATGGTTTCTCTCACTTCACACAATGTTTTTAAAGTTCATGCATGTTGGAGTATGCGTCAGTACTTTATTTTCTTTTATGGCCGAATAGTGTTCTGTTGTATGTATCAATCATACTCTGTTTATCTGTTCATCAATTGATGGGCATTTGGGTTGTTTTCTCTTGGGCTATTGTGAATAATGCTGCTATGAAAATTCATGTACAGGTTTTGTGTGGATATATGTTTTTAATTCGCTTGAGTATTTTTCTAGTGCTTTTGTGGTCTTGTTTGTTACATTTACATCTTTAATCCACTGAACTAGATTTTGGTGTAAGGTGGCCATATAACAACCAAGTTCTTATCTTTCACTTAAAATTGCTCATAAACATTATTAAGATGGTATTAATTGTTCATCTTTTTATTAGTTAATTATAGATATAGATATTGTTCTTTGCAAATATGATACTTTGTTCATAATATGGAAGCATGTAGTAAAATTTAAGCACAGATGTTCCCTACAGTTAAAAGTTAAATAGATTAGGATATTTTATTGTATCAGCACGAGGAGGAATGGCATTGTCCCATTGAGTAATAATACCCTAGTAACTGCAGAGAATTCACTGCAAGGCTAGCTACATAATATACGGGACCCATTACAAAATGAAAATGTGAGGCTCTGGCCTGGTGTGGGGCAGTCAGTCTCTCCTTCCCATGAGCTCCAACCCATGGCAAACAGGCATCCAACTAAGGGCTTGCAACCTCTGCACCAGGATGCACTGAACACCTGGGTGGGGGATGGGTAGGAGGTCCACACTGAGTTGATAGCCGAACACGCCATGGCACTGCCTGCCCAAGGTGGGGACAGCCACCCCCTTGGTCTGACCAGAGACTCCATGTGTCATGTAGCTGACTCATGAGCCTCTCTATACCCTTGTCCAGGAACCCCACTGGGTGTTGGCTGAACACGGGCTTCCCCCAGCCAAAGCAACCAGTGTCACCCCTGGCAGAAGGAGGAGGCAGCTGTCATGAGGCAGGAATGGGGAGGCTGTCTAGGGCCCAGGGTGCCAGGGGCAGGGAGCAGGTAGGAGAAAACCATCATGGAGAGACTGTGGGGAGCACACGTGAGCAGAGGCTCCAAGGCCCCTGACATGCTCCATTGTGTCACTTAACTTCACTTAAAAGCATGAAGTCAAAGATAAAATTAGTAAGAATTTTTGAACGGTGGCCTCAGAACAATAAACTCTGAGTGTGAGGCTCTAAAAAGCACACAGCACTGTGCTGCTCCCTGGGTCCCACACTCATGAAGCCAGCCCTGGTGCACTGTGACTTCTTTGTAACATAATTTAAAAATTGGAAGGATTTTGACTCTGTTTATGAAATAAATCATAGTGCTATTTTAAATTAAATGTATTTAAAGTATCTCTGTGTTGTCTTTGGTTAATGGCATTATCGGTGATATTTACCTTATTCTTCACACTTTTTTGTGTTTCAGGTTTTCTATAACGAAATGAGTTACTTTTATAATTACTCAAACCCCAGTGTTATATAAACATACTTTACTGGATATTATTTTATATAAGTGTGATATGTTACAATTCTGTCTCCATTTGGCGGGGAATACATATTTAGTACTTTAACTTAAAAATATATTCCTCTCCTTACCCAGGTCCATTAATATAAGATTCGCCACTCTCTTGGATACTCCTGGTGTGGAAAATCTTGTCAGCACCCTCATGTTGAATAAAAGCATATTGGAGGACTTAGACCATTACAACAAGGCTCGCAAAGACCCTGTAAGTACCTATTGTGACCAGACCTCAGGATATGGGACCACTAAGATGACCCGTGTAGATTCAGCCCTGAAACTTCCTTGGATCTGAGTTGGAAAATCCTATGGCAGGGGGAGTGGAGGTAGAGTTAGAAGATGGGAGCAAGAAGAGAAAACTATGGAGACTGGAGCTTGAGGAAGTGAGACCATTCTCAGTGGGGATCCCCCAAAGGGATCAGATACCCAAAATCCTTCTCAGGAAGATAGAAAATTTGGACTTGATCCAAACAATCATATCAAAATGAGATGGATCCTAGTCTTTGGGATAGGTAGATACAGTATGACCATGGTTAGGGAAGGGTAGCTTAGGAATCCATGGGTATATGGTGCCCACCTCAGCAGCACTGGGTACCAGATTGAGGGTAGTGGGACCCTATTTGAGCCTATGAGATGATGAGTCTGACCAGACCCTTTTGTTGAGCTGGCTGCATACCCCAGGATTACATGGGCTGGGAAAGATCCTGCATGATAAATGTTGGGTTCTCTTTCTAGTGTAGTAATGCATGCATGTGCTATGGCAAAAGTCAGGCTTGTGGCAGTCTGTAAATTAATACTGCTGTCTTAGGGCCATGACAGTTAATCTGACTACACATGGAAAGATGAAAGAATATTGTGCATAGTCACTTTTTTGATACATTTTATTTTGAAAAAAAAATTATTGAGGTATAACCAATAAACAGTGTGATGGATTTCACAATTTGCATACACCATGTAACCAGCACATGTTTTAAGAAACAGACTTAACCACAGCCTGCTGGAAGTCCCCTGATGCCTCTACTCAGGCCTTTCCCTAAGTTAATACCACCTTGCTTCTAAGATCAGAGATTGGCTATGCCTATTTTTGAACTCTACATAAATGGAATCATACCGTTTGTTTTCTGATATCAAGTTTCTTTTGCTCAGCAATGTTTGTAAGAGTCATCCATATTATAGCATGAAGTATTTCATGGCATGAATATACCACCATTTATTTCTTCATTCTACTGTTGAGGTCTTTCAGGGAGTTCCAGTTATTTGCTCTTTTGGAAAAAAAACCTTTTAGTTAATTTTTAAGTCATCAGGAGGGAGACGCCAAACACCTAAACATAATGTCATATACACAAATGTTTACTATTTATAAAGGCATCAGAGTAAATTGAAATAAAACTTCCCTTCAGCACATGGTTTTTGCTTTGGTTTGTCTTGCACTCTTTTGGTTCTTCATTTTTTGCTCCTTCCCTCCTGGCCCTCTAAGTGGTATGAGGTCAAGTCCTGGTTCTCAAAGTATGGTCTAAGGAACCTTGGGGGTCTCTGAAACATGAATTTTCTGGGAGTCTGCAAGGTAAAAACTGTTTTATTCCTTTTCCACTGTGTTGAGATCTGTACTTATGACACATAAGTACATATGTACTTATGATCTGTACTTATGTACTTACGGCATTGGGTGAAACCAATGCCACCTCAGAGTAGGTCATGGAAGTGTCAGCAAACATCCTAGTGGTCCTGGTGTTCTTCACCGTCATCCCAGTAACTGCAGAAAGAGCAAACCACAGTGGAATATCCCTGCACACCTATCAGAATGACTAAAACAAAATAGCGATGCCACTAGCCGCTAAATGCTGGCAAGGATGTGGGGAAACTGGATCTCTAGTGTTGCTGGTGGGAATGTAGAATGGTGCGGCCACTCTGGAAAATATTTTGGCTGTTTATTTTTTTATTTTTATTTATTTATTTGTTTATTTTGAGACAGAGTCTCACTCTTGTTGCCCAGGCTGGAGTGCAATGGCGCGATCTTGGCTCACTGCAACCTCCGCCTCCCGGGTTCAAGGGATTCTCCTGCCTCAGCCTCCTGAGTAGCTGGGATTACACGTGCCTGCCTGTAATTTTTGAATTTTTAGTAGAGATGGGGTTTCACCATATTGGCCAGGCTGGTCTCGAACTCCTGGCCTCAGGTGATCTGCCTGCCTCAGCCTCTCAAAGTGCTGGGATTACAGGCGTGAGCCACCGTGCCCAGCATTGACTGTTTATTTAAAAACTAAAACTGCAACTATCTTATGGCCTAACATTTGCATTTGTGGGCATTTGATCCAGAGAAATGAAGAGTTTACACTAATGTTCATAGCAGCTATTGTCAGCAAAGATATCCTTCAACAGATGAATGGTTAAACACACTGTGGCACATCATGTCATGGAATACTACTCAGCAGTGAAAGGAATGAACTCTTGATACATGCCTTGGCTTGGATAAATCTCCAGAGAATTATACTGAGTGGGGAAAAAAGCCAACCCCTACAGGTTGTATCCTCTAGCGTTCCATTTGTATGATACTTTGAAGTGACAAGATTTTAGAAATGGAGAACAGGTTATCTGATGCCAGAGGTTAAGGATGCGGGGATGGTGGGGACAGAGGGGGCAACTCAAGGGATGTTGTGGTATTAGAACTGTTCAATGTTCTGACTGTAGTGGTGGATACATAAACCTATAGAGGTGATGAAATCATGTGAAACTTCATACACCACACACACACACACACCCACAATTGTATCAATGTTGGTTTCCTGCTTGTAGTATTAGACTATGGTTTTGCAAAATGTTATTATTAAGGGATACTGAACAAAGTGTACAAGAAATTTCTGTTTTATTTCTTACACTGCATGTAAATCTACAAGTATGTCAATTAAAGAGAAAGAAAAGGAAAAGCCAGTTTCACTAAGGAATATCCTTGATGAAGCAGTAAAATTATTAAGTTTATTAAGTCTCAACCCTGAGGCCAGGTGTGGTGGCTCACGCGTGCAATCCTAGCACTCTGGGAGCCCAAGGTGGGTGGATTCCTTGAGGCCAGGAGTTCAAGACCATCCTGGGCAACATGGTGTAACCTCGTCTCTACTAAAAATACAAAAATTAGCTGAGCATGATGGGGCACGCCTGTAGTCCCAGTTGCTTGGGAGGCTGAGGCGCAAGAATTCCTTGAACTCAGGAGGCTGCAGTGAGCCGAGATCATGCCATTGCACTCCAGCCTGGGCAACAAGAGCAAAACTCCATCTCAAAAAAAAATAATAATAATAATAATAATAATAATAATAATATCTCATAGGGTTGGTGTGAGGACCCGGTGGACATAGGGAAGGCATTTAACTTACTACCTGGCCAAAAGTAGGTGTTGATAGATGTTTGTTCTGTTGTTGTTATGTGAACGTGGTTAAGACCCACTGTTGCCTGCTTTCAAAAACATTCATAGCCATATTTTTAAGGGTCTTAAAATATATGCTTATCTTTTCAGGATGGAACACCGCTGCAGGCATTTGTAGCTGAAGTTGCAGAACAAATAGTTGGTATTGCAGTGATCAGAAATGAAATGGTAAATTGTGAAGTGGATATAAATTTCTTTGATTGTGCCTTGCTATATCATGAATTAGCCCACAGTGCCCCTTTTGGAGTTGTACTTTTACTTATTTAATGTGAATGCCTCCTTTCTCTGATGGATATCATCGTCATCTGCCTCTATCCCACTTGGAGGACTTGCAATTCTCCATTTTTTTGCAGTTCAGAATATTTAATATATTACAAAGACTACATGAAAACATTCTCACCCTAAAAACTCAGATAACTTTCCACCACCTATACATATATTAATATATTCCATATATTAATATATTCTAAGTATTACTACTGTAGTCATGCATTTATCCCTTCCAGCATTCTTCTTTGCACTTTATTACATATATCGTGTGTGTGTGTGTGTGTCAAATGGAAATGCCATTTTATTTTTTCCCAGTGCACAGCCAGCTATTTCAAAGCATTTATTACTGAATAATCCATTCGTTCCCTTTTGATTTTAAAATGCTGCTTTTACATTTATTAAGTTTCTATATGCCTATGTCTATTTTTAAACTCTGTTCTGTTCCGTGGATTTATCTGTTGATACCTATTGCATTATCATGTGCTTTTATATCTAATAGGGGAGTGTTCTCTCATTTGGTGTCTTCTAAATTTTCTTGTTTTTTGTTCTTGGTTATTTCCTCTCCCAAACCTTGTAATATTTATTATTAATATAGTTGTACCTACGTGGATTCTATAGAACAATTTAGGCAGAATTGACATTAAAATATAGAGACTTCCCTATTAGGATCATGGATCATGGCTTTCTATGTTGTTGTTGTTGTTGTTGTTGTTGTTGTTGTTGTTGTTGTTGAACTTTTTGGGTTCTTCAGAAACGTTTTATGGCTTCTTTCATGTGGTTTTCTTTGCCTCGTATTTTGTGCCATATGAGTTTTTGTTTGTCCTGTGGGTCCACTCTCCACCTTTCTCCACCCTGTTCTGTCTCAGGGAGCCTGACTGATGGGCACAGCATTATGGGTACCTTTGCCTTTTGGCCGCCCGTTGGGTTTGGTGGATGGAGAGCCCTGACAGAAGGAGGGAACAGTGACGTCAGGTGCCTCAGCAGGCTGATCGCCACTGAGTTCCCTGAGATTTCAAGGCAGGCTCTTCATGATACTCTCCTTTTGGATTCCTGTAACCAGCCCTCCTCCCACTCCACCCTCTTAGAGTGGGAATAGCTTGTAGTTGCTGCTGCACAGTCCCTACTTATCTCCTTACACCTACCCCATCCTTGTAAATATTCCCTTTGTTAAATCGCCCTCCAGTTATCCTAATTTGATCATACTGTTTCCTGCTGGGACCCTGACCTGACACAGTTCTAGACATTGATCACGTATTTCTACATGTTTTATGATTTCTCTTGGTATTCTGAGTATACACTTTTTCTCATATTTTCTAAATGTTTGTCTTATGTATGGAAAAGCTACTAGTGTTTGTATTTTGGTCTTGTATTCAATCACCTTTATGAAATATCTTTGAGCTTGGAGAGTTTTTCAGCTGATTCTCTTTTCTGCCGCAGCATCACCTCCACCCTATTCTACTGGTCAGACCAGTTAGAGGGCACGCTCAGACACAAGGGGTGGAGGCAGACTTCTCTCGATGGGGGTGTGGCAGAGTCACTTTGCAGAAGAGCATGAGTGATGTGGGATGAGAGGTACTGTCCTGGTGGTCATCTTAGGATTCTTTGGATAAGAGAACCTGCTACACCTTCCTTTTCAATATTTATACCTTTAGTCTTTTTCCAGTTTTAGTGTATGGATAGAACAACATTGAGTAGTAGTGTTAATAATAGCTGGCTTTCTGGTGTTCTTGATTTTAATGGAATGATTCTACACTTTCCTTCATTTAGCGTAATCGTGGCTGTAGGTTCCTGATAGATATCCCTCATCAAGTAAGGGAAATTTTCTTCTCTTTCTATCTTATTAAAAGTTTTTATTATGAATGAGTGTTGAATTTTATCAAATGTGTTTTTGACATCGAGATGTTCACATGGCTTTATTTCTTTAATATATTACACACTTTTCTCTTTCTTAGATTTATTCCTCTTTTTGATCCAATATTTCTTGGAGTTAGTTAATCTTTTAGAGATGGTGTTGGGTAGTAAGGTCCCTGAGTCTACACAAATATGATAAGTTTTCATTGGTCCTCATACTTGTATACTCATTTGGCTGTGTGTAGAATTCTATTCAAATTATTATTATTTTGGAAATGGAGTCTTGCTCTATCCCCCAGGCTGGAGTTCAGTGATGTGATCTTGGCTCACTGCAGCCTCTGCCTCCCGGGTTCAAGCGATTCTCCTGCCTCAGCCTCCTTAGTAGCTGGAATTACAGGTGTGCACCACCACGCACGGCTAATTTTTGTATTTTTAGTAGAGATGGGGTTTCACCATGTTGGCCAGTCTGGTCTTGAACTCCTGACTTCAGATGATCTGCCCCCCTCAACCTCCCAAAGTGCTGGGATTACAGGCATCAGCCACCTGCGCCAGCCTCATTCTAATTATTTCTCATCAGAATGTTGTCTTCCAGTATCCAATGTCATTGATAAAATATAATCTGATACCAACCTGATTCTTGATCCTTTATGAATAAATGTGTGTTTCTTTGCTCTCCTTCTTGAGCATTAAATTTTCTTTTTGTATCTGGAATTCTGAAATTTTGCCAAGAAATATCATGTCTCTTGGCAGTTTGTCTTCTATGATTTCATTAATTATTTCTTCTCCTCCATTTTCTTCATTCTCCTTTTCTTAAATTCTTTTTTAGATGGATATTAGATCTTTTGAATTGATTCTTCAATGTTTCTAAACATATATATGTTACATTTTACTCATCATTTTAGATTTCCTCAATTTTGTCTTCCAAATCTCTAATTCTTCAGTTGTGTTTATTCTATTACCCAAGTATTCTATTGGAATCTTTATTTCAGAGTTCACCTATTTAACGTCCGAGTCTCTTTCTTGTTCTCTTATTGTTCCTTTTTGGTATCAGCTTGTTTATTACATGCAAGATCCTTTTTGATCTCTCTGAGTACACTCTGTAGAATTTTTTTAAAAATTCTCTGCTATTTCCTGAATAATTTGTCTTCTCTGCAGTAAGTTGTATGTTTCTCTATGCTGGTCTCTTTTTATTTGTCAGTTTTCCTCAAAAGTCTGTCCATGTCATGAGTGAAAGATTAAATGATCAATTTGGGTGGCTGGCATGGGTATCCTTGACAGTTGTGCTTGTATGTTTCTCCATGGCATCTCCCCTGTCATTGGTAATGCCACCGCCCCTCTGTTTGATTGGGAGGGATGGCAGTATCTGGCTTCCCCTTGTGTGCTTGAATGGAGTACCAGCCGGCAGGCAGGGACTCCAGGTGACCCAAGGTAAGAAGGTTAAACCTAGTGGTAGGGTTTCCTTCCAATGTAAAACTGCCTTACTTTTTTGTCCTCCATTATGCTCTCATTACACCAAAAATAATTTTTGTTGTTGTTATTTTAAGGGATTTGGGATGGGAAGAAAATTAGATGCACATGGCCCATCTGCTGTTTTGAGCTAATAACCTCTGTTGGCTCTTTGCTTTTTGTTTTTCAATGATTTCTCAGCCCTATACTTATCACTCATTTTATTTTATAATGAGAGATGCCTCCTTGGTAATTAAAGAAAAGTCTTATAGTATAAAGGCCACTACAGGGTCAATGCAGATTGAAAGGTTGCCAGAACTGCCCTAGGGTTCCGCCACTGGCCCGGTTACCCTGAGCTCTGTGCTTTGTGACAGAAGCTGGAAAGGCAGGGGACCTCGAGGAGCTTGGCCACAGATGCCATAGTTTTCATGGATTTGCTGGTGCCAGCCTTGCTGATCACAGAACACATCAGGGGCCTTGCATTCTCCAATTTCTGTTCTTGAAAGTAGACTTTTAAAACAATTTTACTGTGGAAAACAAGGAGAAATATAAGTTGGTGTTTTGCAACCTGCATATGATTTGATTTTTCCTGCATTTTGGGTGCATTTACTGCTGCTGTCATCAGAGAGTCACACTCACCTTGGAGTGCTCCCCTCCCCCCACGCTCCTGACAGCGTGCACTGCTGGGAGGTGACACAGGACAGGCTGGCCCAGGGCACAGTTAGCATGAAGGAGACCTGGGATCCCAGTGCAGTGTGGGGACAGAGGGGGGACCAGAACTGGGCCTGTGGAAACAAGAGCAGTGTGCCTGATATTTCCTTTACATGGGAAGATACTCATCAGTCCTTTAAACTCCTTCCTCTGTAAAAATATTACACATCAAGGGGGATAGAAGGTTTAAGAAGTGCACAGGGATAAGGCCCAATTATGCAGTTTTATTGTAGGCCAGCCAGCCATACATGTAATCAAAGTGTATGACTTGGGGCCAGGCATGGTGGCTCACACCTGTAATTCCAGCACTTTGGGAGGCCGAGACAGGCAGATCACTTGAGGCCAGGAGTTCAAGACCTGCCTGGCCAACATGGTGAAACCCTATCTCTACTAAAATTACAAAAAAATTAGCCAGGCGTGATGGTGGGCGCCTGAAATCCCAGCTGCTTGGGAGGCTGAGGTGGGAGGATCTCTTGAACCCAGGAGGTGAAGATTGCAGTGAGCGAAGATCACGCCAGTGCATTCCAGCCTAGGTGACAGAGTGATACTGTCTCAAACGAAACAAAACAAAACAAAGTGTGTAACTTGGGGGTGACACATTTCCACACTAACAGGTGAATAGTAATGCATCAGAGAACACCAGTGGCTCTGTTTGCTCGACTCCTGAATTTCCCACGGGCTCCGTCTCTTGTGCTGACTGGCTTGTGTTCACATCACCTGGCAGTGTCACGGAGCTGCTGTCCTGCCGCTTGGCCAATGGCACAGACTCGGGGCTCTCTGAGTTGATAGCAGCCATGGGTATGGAAGGAGCACATTACAAGCTGTGCTGCCATCCCCCAAAGACAATCCATCAGAACAACTAGCGCTCAGGAAACGTAATTTCTAATTTAAAGAATTTACCATGAAGATGAGGTGGCAAATATGGAAGAGAAAAATACATTTCTTACTATCATACCTAAAGTAATTTTTAAAAGATATTTATCACAGAATGCATGCCGTTTGTTTAAAATGCTTGTAGAAACCATCCCTTCTGTCTCTTCTGTAGGACATTGAGTACATACGGTCCCATTACAACATTGAAGATTTCATCTACTTCGGTCACCACCAGCGCGAAGAACACGGGCACATGCATCACTTTGCCCTCAACCCCATTTTCCGGCACTACACCAAGTTCTTTCTGAAGGAGATCCTGCGTTTAGGCTTTAAATCCTGTCTCTACTACCATGTTTACCCAAAATCCAGAGAAGGCAAGGTAAGAGAATGGTGCAATTCACTTTCCCAGCAGGTCAGCGTTCACAGTGTTGTTGGTGTTGTGCGCCGCATTCTATTCATTCCTCTCATGATGGGTTTTGATGATAACATGGGTCTGAATTTCCAATGGCCATATTTAGTTTGGCCTTTTTCATAAACTACAGTGACATTCTGTAGGCTTCGAATTTCTGACACAATCACAACTAACATAATTGGTAGTACAATATGTTGGCTTTTCTATATTGACAAAATAGAGACTGAAAACCGTGCAGAAATGCTCTAAGAGCATGAAGATCTAATAATTTCTTATGATACATGAGTACAATGCCAACATGATCCTATTCTGTTCCTTCAAGCAAAGAACATTTCAGTGATGAATCCATAGAATAAATTAATTCTATTTTAGAAGACTGGTGTGCTATCCCAGCATTCCAAATAAGCACTATACACACCCCTACTAGGTGATGGAGAGAAAGTGCGGAGATGCCTGATGCCGATGTAACCCCATGTAACACTTGCCACATTTGCATGGAGTAATACTGTGGTAATGGACGCGAATCTGATGTGTATACGTGGTGTGTATGTGCGTGCACAGATAGCAAGCCCTCCATCTTACTTGCATACCTCCCATCCCACTTTAGTGTTCCTCATAGCACTCACCACCAACTGAAGTTATCTATTTTACCATGAACGCAGCCGTGCTTTTATCTGTCTTGTTCAAAGCTGTATCCCCATTGCCTAGAAGAGTCACAAACACACACACACACAGAGACACCCCACACACTCTCATGCATTCAAGCACGTATACCACACTCTCACACACACTCATGCATTCACACATATACTCACCCCCCTCCCCCACACGCACACACTCACACACTCATATAAGGTGTCTGGTTGTTCCACAGGCGAAGGCCTATTCAAGATAGATTCCCAAGGGGTTTTTTCCTGCAAATTGGTCTCTCAGTCACTGACAACATTGGTCCTCAACTTGATGTAGACTTGGGGGTGAAGGGATTCAACCACTAGAACAGGTAGAAGTTGTCCCGTAAGATTCCACTCATGAACTCAAACTTTCCCATGTTCTGCCTAGAGTCTTTGACATTGTCTCATCAGCACAAGGGGCTAAGGGATCTTAAAATGCCTTATTATTAATATGTCTATTTATTAAACAATCTAAAGTGTGTTAGTACATATACACAAAACAATAATTTTGCCAGTGAATTTTATTTAACAAAAACCTTTTGGAGAAGTCCAGAAAACCTTTTGGAGAAGTCCAGAGGGAATGGGGAAGAAAGAAGAAAAACAGAAAAGGTTTTGAGTGAGATATAGACTCTGCTCTAGTTTTTTTTTTGTTTTTGTTTTTTCCTGTCAAAATGCAGCAGCATGGCAATGAAATGGCCCAGCTTTGAACTCACTGAGATGGGAAGGTAACAGTTCTGCTGGAAAATCCTGGTCCTGCACGGTTTTCTTTTACTTTGCACTTGGCCAAATGCCAGTTTTGTGACCTTCAGGATGTGATATTAAATTCTTGTTTTTATTCATGAAGTTGCCTGGATGTTCTGGGTTAGAGAAAGTCCATTTGCATCCATAATAAAAATAATACCTTGGGCATTTCATTAAATGTTTATACATTTACCTCAATAGTATGAAATTAGGAATATGTTCCACACTGTTGTATATAGCCTCTAAAAACATGCTTGGAAACAGATTTCTTCTCAGTCTGCCCTTCCAGTTGATTTCACATAATCATTTAAAACAAGTGTATGAAGCAGTTCCAAATAATTTGGGTAAGAATTCCCAAATTCTGCTATGAATCCCCAGTTGACTACAGTAAAGTTGAGCTTTTTGGCTCACATTATGGGGATGGTTTTCTCTGTATCCCTCTGGTCAGGGCATGTATTAAGAGCTCTTCCAGGCATAAAAACAGGGTGCTGGCTAGGGTTCTGTTTTTTAGTTTGCGAAGTCAGGGTCTGAAGTTCAGTGGTGAAGGATTTTAGAAAACCATTTTAGAAGCTCTTAGAAGTGCCAGGGCTATTTTTAGAACTGCAAAAAAGTCATATGTAAACCATCTATTTATTAAAATGCATCTACGGTGTTTTTCTGTCTTTGCTTTCCAGTCTAAATTCAATAAATGTATCATTAAAAGTTTTGATTTTACAGTCTTAACTCTTCAGATTTAAATGGTTACAATGTCCTTAGTTCATTTCACCAAAACCCCTAAGATTTCATAAATGTGACAGAAATAAAGATCACCATGTTTGATTTTCTCTGCTAAGTTTTTAAAACTGGATAAAATCAATATTTAAAGCATTCCCCTAAGACATGATTTATCATAGTTCATTTCAATAAGTATAAATCCAACTCATAATTTAGTATTAGTCTAGATGTAAATAATATGATCTACTTCTCCCATACCCACCCCCACTTCCTAGTTTTATCTTTTTGTTCTAAAACAGTTTTTGTTGTTGTTGTTGTTGTTGTTGTTGTTGTTGTTTAACAAAGGTCTGGTTGAAGTCACTGTGAGTGACTTACAAACAGGAGGATTTTTACATCCCTGCTAAGTTACCCCTTGGATGACATTTTTATCTATGTGTCTTCTTAAAGCAGCTTGTGCCAAACATGCAAAGGTTAACAGGATGCAGATAACACAGCTTAATGGGGTCAGATCAAGCTGATGCATGATCACTATGGAGAAGAATATCCTCCCGGGGAAAATACTTGTACTGAAAAATCCCATAAACCAAACCACTTGTTTATCTGTCATTCCCACAGAGATAGTAATGTAATTACTCTCGTAATTATCTTCATTAGTGTCAGGCATTATCTACAATTCATTCCTCTGCTCGAAGAGTGTGTTTGTTTATTTGCTGATTTTTTTTTTCCTCTCTGACTTGGCCGAGTGAAGAGTTTTGTATTTGTAAAGCTGTACGCAGACATCTGTGCTGAGCCTCTCTGACATTCTCTCCCCTAAAATATAGATTGCTGTCTTTCAGTTCCAGAACCCCTACGCCCACTCCCTGACATCTGCCCTTCATTACTTGGTTCCCGTGCGACCACGACGACAGATTGTCTATCCTCTGGAAAAGCTTGGCATAAACGCTCCATCAAAGGCGGTCTCCAAGGATCCGGTGGGTAGCAGGGCGGCAGGCAGGGCGGCGCGGTGCCAGCTCCCGCGGGCCTGGCAGATGGGGTGGCAGTGCTGTCTTCACAGGAGCAGGCTGCTTCTTAATTACAGGGAACCTGGTGCTCATACCCTTACAGGCGGAGCCCCGCGAAGGCTCCCCTGCAGCTCTTTCCCTCAAGTCGTTATTTCCCGGGAAGCCTAAAGCAGTAGCTACAGGACCCTGCAGGGTCATCCCATGAGGATACCTCTCAGGCTGCTGTGTCCCAGGACAAAATTTTCATTTTCTTTCCCTGTCCTCAAAAGCAGATTCCCCCGTTCAATGATGTTTTGCTTTCAATGCATTAAGTGGTCATTCGCTGTTAGGACAAAGCTGACAGAGAAAACAGAGCTGGCTGCATTCGAGATGTTTGGGCCCCGGGTCCTAAGCTGGTTTGTTTAACTCCCTCCTCCAGGGGAATCAAGATGATTAACAGAAGCATATGAGCTGCCCTGGGGCAGCAGGAGTTTCTGACCTTAAAATGAATGGCCAGGGGCTACTTTTATTGGGAGAACAGGAAAAAGGACTGAAATCAAACCTAGATATTCTTTATAAATGGAAATGTACCTGTATACATACACACAGTTTTTTCAATAACTTAATTGGAAAACATAATTTTCTCATGTTGACTGATATGGGCTTGTAGTGTTTGTATACTCTTTCACTTAAGTAAATAAAAAAAAAAATCCCTCAGTGGGCTAACATTTGTCCTTTGTGAGAGAGGAAAAAAGGAAAGTGTAAGTTTAAACTCTCCAAACACTTACCCAAGGAGCTGCCCCTCAGAGCTGGAGACGATGCTGAAATAAACACCTCGCAATACGCTGGGCGCTGCAGGAAGGACATCACCCAACCCAGAGCCTGTCTTACTTGTGCGTGCACTGAGGGATGGGGGGGCACCTCCATCAGACCAACTCAGAGGCAGCTTTGTGTCTTACATTCATCTTTATATTTGTAAAATAACAAAAAATTTATATCATTGTAAATTTATATGTGAGTAGAGACTGATCATATAAAGCAGGACTTCTCAATCTATCTGTCCTTTTTTTAAATTAATGTGCAATTAGTCATAGACTGATAGTTTTGTAAAAAGTGAATTCCTGGGAAAACAAGATTAAAAAGCAAAGACAGACAAAATTCTTTTATTATTAGATTTAACAGACATAGCATTACTCTGCTGGTTTGCTATAAAAGCTTCTGAATGCTTCTCTCAGTCTCTCTTACTCATATCTTCATAGACTTGTAATAGTTTGCACATGGGCACCGGTTCCAGAACACAGATTGAGTGGCACTGGAATGCCCACGCACTCAGCACCCAGCTGCAATGATTTGCAACTCTTTAGCTAATTTTGGATCATCTGTGCCCCCACCACTTCCCCTTTCTCCTATATCATTTTGAAGCAAACTCCAGATTCATATCATTTTATCTGAAGGTCACAGGCATATTCTTAAGTAGCAGGGTCCACAGCACTGGAGATGAGACGTGCCTAGCCCACCTGGAAGACGTTTGGGATGGGCCACCATGTGGTCTGTTTGCATGTGAAGATCCTGGGAACAGACTGCTTTGGAAAGAGAGCCAACACCCAGAAGTTTGGTGCAAAGACAGTGTCTTGGGGTCAGAGACAGTGGCTACATGCTGTCTCCACCACTGAAATACAGTTTCCACAGAGGCAAACTGATCTCTGGAGAAGGCGCTGGGCATAGAAGTACATGGATGTGCCAGGCGTACAACCTTGCAGCTTCCGCATCAGATCAGGGTCAGGATGAGAGATGGTGACCTTCTGCAGTCAGTGCTGACACTTATACTTCAGCGGCAGCCCACGGCTCCTGCACCTTCAGCCAGCCCTCTGGCAGCGTGGGTGGCCTGGCTGGAGCTGGAGGGAGGAGTCCAGAGCTGCTGCATGGATATCAGGAAGCATCGTTTTTATGAATATGAAGCAGTTCCACACCTGCCCCCTCCCTCCCACCCTACTGTGAGAATTTTCAGTTAGGTGACTTTGAGGTGAGTTGGAGCTCTAGGTGGGGAGAAAGCCAGAGAGAACATTTTATTTCATTTAAAATTATCTCATTACTACTTCCCAGGTTGCTATGATCTGAAACCATTGCTTACATTGAGTAACCTTTTCCATGTTTATCTCAGTATGCTGTGCCCCTCACCCCTGAGCCCTGGTGTATTTCAGCACAAAGCCAAGATGGATTGTTGAAACCCAGGGTCCAGGAAGACAGCCACTTAGCAGATGGGTGGGAGGATTCTAACACAGATGCCTGTTACCTGCTGCTCATGCTATTGTGCTTATTTCACAGGTGAATTCTGACTGTTTAAGAAGCACTTTTATTGCTACTCATTGTACTCAAGCTTCAGAAAATTGTAATGGAGATTTAGATTTAGTAAACAAGATTCAGTAAAAAATTTTAGACATATTAAAAGTTTAATCACAGGATTATTTATCAAGACCATAATCCACATGGAATGGGCCTCGGTGTTAAAAAGTTAAAATGCTAAATTATATTATTAAAATTATTTTTCTCTTTTTAACATTTTAGACAGTTTTAATGTTTTAGAGTGATTATCTGACACAAGTTGAGCCAAGTAGAATATTTTTAGGAGGAATCTCAGTATAGCCCTCAAGACATTGTTTTCTTAGTGGAGCAATAGCATTGCAGTAGCAAACTGTGCAAGGCTGAGCAACTGTCATTATCAAATGAATGAATTTTCCCTTTAGGAAAATCTCCCACCGCCCCCCCCACAACCCCTCCCAGTGCATCGAGCTTTATATGAGACCCTCAGCTCCCTCACCATGTCCATATCATTTCTCTTGCTGGCCACTCGTCTTTCATACCTTTTATCCTATTTAAAGCATCTTAGAGTGACCATCCAGTCCCTAGCTTTCACCTAGGAAGCCAATCTTCAAGGGAACAGATCACTCCAGGCATGAGTAATGGGATAGAAAGCATTTCATCTCGGTAGGTTGCCAATTTGAATCTGGCACAAGGAAGCAGTGATTGAAATTCATCACTGCATGGCAGGGAAATATGCCCTCGCTCCCACCCCAAGGCCTTCCTAATTCCTGCCTGGTTTGGACGATCAGTGTCCCGGCCACAACACCTTCCCCGTCGTTTCTATTAATTGACAGCCTACCCCACAGCAGGTCATAAAAAAGAGCCTAGAAAACATAAATGATTTTCATCACACGTTTCAGAATCAGGCCTCAAAGATTCATAGTCATGTCTCCACAGTCAACCAGTGTGAATGCATGGGTAAGAGAGAGGGCTTTTTCCTGACCAAGACCGTAATTGACATCATAGACCTGGAAGATTCTTTTCTGAGCTTGAATGAGCCATCTTGGCCTATGCTTTTACATTATGAGAGTTACTCTCATGGAAGTTTTTATTAGATGACTCATCAGGGCCTGCCTGCATAAGAATTATTATTTTTTACAAAGTTATTTTATTTCTTTAATTTTTAGTTTTTGTTGGTACACAGTAGGTATCGACGTTTATAGGGTACATGAGATATTTTGATACAGGCATGCAATGAGTAATAATCACATCATGTAAAATGGGGTATCCATCCATCCCCTCAAGTATTTATCCTGAATGAGTATTATGATCAGGAAAACACTCAAAATTGGGCTGAATTAATTTAGTGGTTATATTGATTAAAGACAGCCGAACAAGCTGCCTTACACTTATTTTGAGGGTAGGTCTACATACAAGCCTGTTTTTTTTCCTTTCTGCCTTTTATAGGGATTCAGATATGACTGTGTCACCATCTATGCCTGCATGGAGCTTCCAGTCAAGTTTCAGTATTAAATGGGGGTAGATGAGGGCTTCTACTGGCCTCCCAGGTGACACGAGCCCAAACTCAGGAGAAATAGCCACACTGGGCTCAGACCTGTTTCTGCAGAATTCCTGGAGAGGGAATGTGTTTGAGAAAAAGGCACTGCTTCCTTTCCAGGAATGGGAGTTTACACAACTGTTATTTGTCATATTACACTCCAGAAAACCTGCTTTGAACTTAAAGAGCCCCTCCCATTGCCTCAATGTCAGTAGATGCTCCCCATCATCCACTTCAGTCACTTCAGCTCTTCATCTTGGTTTATAGTGTTCATAGAATTGTAGCGTGAACTCACCTCTCTCTCAGATATTTTCAGAACTAAATCAACCCTTCATCCTTCCTGAGCAGTCATACTTTCAGAGTGATCTTGTTTTTTTCTGGTTGCTTATTAATGATGGTCTGATTAAATCTCAACTAATGAATTCTTTGGAGGCCTCCATTTGGATTCTGTGCATTCATTTCTCCACATTTTCTCTTTGTCCTTCTACAAAGAAAAATGACGGCTTATGGAACCCCTCTCCCTCAGAGCTAAGTGATGGCCCTGCTTTTTCCTGGTATGTGATCTCTCAGGAAGATGTCACTCACTGGCATTCAGTTACCCTTTGAATTGCCCCTTTTCATCTGGCTGTTCTTCCCAGTCCAGCTATAATTACCATCTGATGGACTGTTACTGGATACTGTTTCACTTGTGCATCTGCTGCCCTAGGAAATTGCATTATTCTCCCAGCACCTGCTAGATTTTCCCCAGCTTTATTGTTTCCCAGCCCCTTCCTTAAACTTGGTAACTTTCACCACCAGTGGTTAGACTTCCCTTGGTTATATTTGTGGCCGGGGTGTGTGGTGTGTTTTTAGCTCTTTGGCCATCACCTTGGTAGAGGTTTCTAAAAAGGCAGACCTGTATTTTTTCAGCATCGTATATGCTCTAATCATTATTAATGTGACGATGGGAGGCATATTTTCTTGAAATGAAATTAACCCACTTTAAATCATCGCCATGAGTCCAGTTTGCTGCTTCAAGCCACTTCCCAGCCAGTTCCTATGTGTTTACACTATCTATGAGAAGTGCATTTCCTTCTACTTATAGTGGACTCTTTTCTCTCAGATTCTTGGGATCATTTACATAAGTTCCTTTATGGGCTTTCTTCTTTCTACAATACAAGTTCTATGGCCATTTCTTTCCAATTCTCTGAACATTATCTAGCTTAATATAATATTTTATATATTATATAAGTGTCTATTATATGAATAGTATATAAATATTCACCAGAAGGACTTATAAACCAGTGTTTATTCTCATTACTGTCCTAATTTTTCACTCTTAGAAAGGTTACAAGGTAATAAAAACAACAACTGTTGCATTACTATTACTTCTTGAGCTTTTGCTTAAAGAATTCCCATGGAGTTTCTCATCTAGTCCTCTCATCAGCACATGTAAACAGTTACTGCGATTACCATCCTCAGTGTACCTAAAGCAAACAGGCTTGCCAGGAGGGCAGGTAAATAACTTGTCCAAAGGCAAATTAATTGACAGAGTTTCAAACCCAGGCAGTTGGTTGCCAAAACTCCTGTCTTTAACTACTACAGATATACTTTCCTACCTAAAGGCTGAAGTACTAATATGACTCATGATAGGAAAACCAAACTACAGAAAAGGAATATGGCTTGATACAGATCTTGTTGAACCTCACAAGTCCTTGGCACCAGGTACTTAACAAAAAGGTGACCCACAGACGATTGCATTTCTCCCAGTGCAGTTTGAATTTTCCTCTTGGCTGAATCATCCACTCTTGGGTTTGATCTGGTACCAGCCTGACCCTGTATGACCTGGGCTAGGAAGGAGCAGACATGGGTCCAGGCTGGTGTGCTGGCAGGTTTTGGACACCCGCTGATTCAGGCTGTCTGCAGTTAGCTCTCTGCTGTATGGGTTTGTTGTTGCAAACCTTTGTAATTTTTGTTGTTACAAAAAACCTTTGTTGTTACAAAATTATGGTGGCAGCTGCTGGGAAAGGAAGAAAAAAATTATGATCCCATATGGAGGCTACATTATACATTTCCCAAGATTCAGTTCCATGTTGGATGTGGTTTCAGAACCCGAGTAAGTGCCTATCAGATGAGTGAGTACAGGTTTATTTTTTGGGGTGGGGGATGGGTGGAGGGAAGAGACAGGATGTGAATTAGTGGCATGATCAACAAGCTGTGGAAATTGTTGAGTAACTGGGCAGTGGTCAGGTGGCAAGATGAGGCTGTAAGGATATGATAGAGAAGAAATTGGGAAGAGTAACTTCTTAACATCTTAGTGTTGTCAGGAATCGATGCTACATCTTATCCTCATTTTCTAGGACAGATATTTATAGGACAGTCTCTTCCCCCAGCCATGTCTTTAACAGCTTCACATTGTGATATAAATCATACATATACACCATACAATTCACCCACTTAAACCATACAATTCAAAGGTTTTTAGTATATTCACAGAGTCGAACAACCATCACCACTATCTAATTTTAGAACATTTTCATCACCTGCAAAAGGAACCCGTGCCCATTGGCAGTCACTTCCTCTCTTTCCCAGCCCTCTCCTCTCAGCCCTAGACAATCAGTAATCTACTTAATCTCTATGAACTTACCTACTCTGCACATTTCATACAATTTGCAACATATACTATGCGGTATTTTGTCACTGGCTTCTTAGCATGTTTCATCCACGTTGTAGCGTGTGTATCTGTACTTTATCTCTTTTTTATTGTTGACTATCCTATTGTGTGGATAATACTATATTTTATTTTTTCATGCATGAGTTGATGACATTTGAGTTATTTCCACTATTTGGCTATGATGGAAATGTTGCTATGAAAATTTGCACACAGGTTTTTGGGTATATATATATATATATGTTTTCATTTGGGGGGCGGTGTCTATACCTACAAGTGGGACTGCTGGGTCACATGGTAACTCTATGTTTAATATTTTGAGGAACTGCCAAACTATTTTCCAAAGTGACTGCATTATTTTGCATTCTTTCATTCTTAGATCAGATTCGGCATTCTGGCTAATAATTGATGAAGTGCTGGTCAAATCAAGGCCATTGAAGGGCAATGTCTCAACTGTTCTTTCAGTTTCAGAAGTAGAGTTTCCACCACTCCGAGAGAGCTTCATACACACATTTGAGACTACATTGCTAATACTGTTTCAGTTCTTTTGAAAGCAGAGATTTTTCTAAAATAAAACCTCTGTTAGCTTTCCTGCTTCACCCTCTCTAACTCAGCAGCCTCTTGTGGTCCTGTGTGGACATCTAAGAGAGCTCAGGTAGCAAACAAGATGCCCATCCAAATGCAGGAGGAAAATGGGGGACTTTCTATTTTTTAAAGCCACCAGCAGGTTCTTTGTTTGATCCACCTTTAGTAATATTGTTGCTCTTAAAAAGAGCTGCCACTGCTTCCAACAGAAAAGAAAAAATTCTAAGGATTTCCTGGATGCTGATCGGGTTCTTGCCACAACCCAGTAGGGGGAAAAAAAAATGCATTCTCTTCCCTGCAGAGCCAGGGTAATGAATGCCACAGAGGTCCAGAAGTGCCTCCGGACGCATCAGCTGCCTGCCGCAGAGCTCTGGAAGCCTGCAGCCTAGCAAGGCTCCGGGTGGAGCTGAGCTCCAGGCAGAAACTGGCCGTGGCAGCTAAGTGGCTTCTTCAGAATCTGCCTTCAGGGAAGAAAGGAATGGCAGCTCCAACATGAGGCTTTGCTTTGTGTATTTTAAAGTAGCTGGGGATATAAAATGACAAAGAGGACAATTAGAGCTGCAGATACTGACTAGAGAAGTGACAACTTTTCTCCTTGATTAAAAATAAATATGTTATTACAAAAGCAATCTATATTTTTGGTAGAAATTTTAGGAAAAAACAATAGAGAAAATCAGTAAAACCTTCACTCCTCCTATCTTTTGATTACCTTTGTTAATATTCTGGGGTTTCAACTTCTGGATTATTTTCTGTGAAAAAGACTGCATATATGCTATTAGATATGGGGTTATAGTGTTTGAAACATGCCTCTTCACTTAATATGTTATGACTATATTTACTTGTTACTAAGTATTGTAAAGTGTGATTTTCGTGGCCACACAGTTTTCTGTTAAGCTGCAAGCCCCGCTGCTCAGTGAGTCCTTTCCTCCTGCCCGGCCCTGCATTACATCCTGTCCCGGATGATCTCCTTTCATTCTCACAGATGTTTCAGAGTCATCGTCTCCATTTTGCAGTGGGGAAAACTGAGGTTAGTAGAGGTTTGGTAATGCAAATGAGCGTTAAGCCAGTAGGACTTGCGTGAAGTCACAAAGCCACTTGAGTTCTATATCTCATCGTCCTGTAAATATGTTCTATGTGGCTGAGTTTTCTTCTGCACCCAGATGGAAAGTGAGCAAGTTCTGGGACCTTCTGGTCAATTCTAGGTCATTAAAGCTGTATGGGTCACTTCCAGTCACAATATATGGTCTTAATTCCATAAAATGTCCAATTTCATTTTATGTAATAATCAAAATTCAATTTTCCTCCAAGGGTTAGACTCCCCTGACCCGCTGCTGAAGCCTGCAGCACATAGGAAGCCTGCGGCTGGAGAAGGCAGGATGGGGAGGGCCTCTTGTCTCTTCCTAACTCTCGTGCCCCTTCCACTTAGCATTTATATAGCTTTTCAGTATTTAGTGTTTTCTCTTTCTTTAGCCTATTAGTGTCTTCTTATTATTGAGTTGAATTTCTAGTCTTTCTGAAATTGGGGTCAGGGCAGGGAGGAACAGTTGGAGGAGGAGGCAACTCCATGATGCAGGAGATGCCATCCTCTAGCTTTGACACTGAGTCTCATTTGCCCCTGGAGGTGCCCTATGGGAAGGACCTGCGAGAAGAGCTCTTGCCTCTGTGGGTCAGCAGGTTCTGCCCGTGCAGGCCACCTGCCCTTCAGCTCACCCAGCACATCCATCCGCTGTGTCTAGGGGACTCACATGAACCTCTTGGAGGGCTCCCAAACCCTTTCTGTGACTTAAAGCAAAGGACAAGGCACCCCCTCCATCTGTCCTCTTTGGGGTGGGGGGCATGGGACTCACAGCACGTCAACTGTTCTCCTGGAAGAAATCTTCAAAAAAGCCCCTTTTGCATGTACTCATCTAACCCTTTCATGTCTTCATCATGAGTTAGGAGTTAAAAGGCATTTAATCGGTGTTTGCCACTGACTTTGGCATTTTTATAAGGGGGCTCCTTTGGAATGTAGCATCTATTTTCTTCATGCCGAGGCCACACAGCTGCTAAGTCACGGTTTGGGGCCTAAACAGTGTGATGTCAGAGCCCACGATTCACCATTGCTGTGTGTAGGCCAATTCCCTCATGTTGGTTAAGGTTTTATCCCAATTTGTATCACGATGAACAATGCTACCATGTCTGCCCTTATTATTTTTCAGCACATTTGTTTTCATTTCCTTTGAACAAATTCCTGGAAATGGTATTGCTCAGTCAAAGGTAAAGTTACTATCTCTTTCATCAAAAAGCATAAAGTTTTAGAATTTGAAAATGAAAACTTGTGATTCCTGAATTGAAAAAGATGATTTCTCTTGGCAATATGTTGCTTTATCTAAGCAACATACAGAGTACAGAGATATACAGCAAACCCTCTTTTTTATGTCAGATACAGATTTTTAAGACAAGTAAACAGGTGTGCAAAAGGATACATCTTTTATTTTCCTATTTTTGTTTAATTGAGCTGAGTCTCTGCTTTGAGCCTTTATTCCACCTGATGGGAGTAAAAGTAACCTCCATCAATTCTGGGTAAATTTAATCATTTAATGTTTACATTGAGTCCATTTGGGAGATTTCTTCTTTCATGTTTTTAGGCGGGTAGGAAAGACATCCAAGTTCTCAGGAGCTCATGGACATGGAATGTCATGGCATCGTGGCAGGCGGGGAGGAGGCTGGGAGGGGAGGTACCTGCTGCTTGGGTAGTGCCTGTCCTTACAGGAATCCTGAGTTCAGAACATCAGCTTTTGTCCTCAGGCAAAGTCACCCCTTGTCCTGGCATCCAGGCCCCCGCAGCCCTCACTGCTTGCTGCAGAAGAATCCCATCCTCACAGCCTTGAGGCCAGTCTGAGTGTGGCCTTGTGTTCCCTGGAGCCAGGTGCTCTCTTCCTCTCCTGCTTTCCTCGCTTTGGGCTTTCAGAAGCTCATTGCCGCCTCATTTCCTTCCTCATCCGGGAAGTTCCCTCAGCCATCTCCACTGGACTCTTCCCAGGACAAGGTGGCAGTAGAGTCACCCTTGTGAGGCAGTCTCCTTCCTGTATTCTCCAAAATCTTTGTAGGGATCCTGCCCCCTTCCTTCCACTTTCCTGGCCTTAGCCAGAGGAAGGAGAGGGCTGCGCTGCACTGATTTCTCCTTCTTCCCCTCTGGCTTTCCTCCTCCTGGTCCTGAGACAGTGGGTTTGCTGTCCCCACGTGTTCTTCTGCATCTGTCATTGGAAGCATCAACTTTGACTTTTGATGCATAACAGTCAGGCTTTTCAGACTCAAAAAACCTTCTTGCAACCCGTTATCTGCCTGGAAACAAAACAGCACAGAATTGACGCATTTGTTCTCTGGGGCTGGGTCTGCCCAAAGGCCTGGTGTTCCCTGGCTGTTGCCTGCAGCATCAGGAGGGGTCATGAGTCAGCAGGGATTGGCAGAATTGAAACACATCTGCTAGTACAAAAACAACACCCCACTAGGATGACAGCAGCGACAGATAAATGAAACACAGGCCACGAATGCCCCTCTGGGGCTGGCCGACTCCCTCTGGCTCATGGAAGAATTATAAAAATGTGATTCCATTCATTATGAAGTGATTGGAGGTCAGTAGATGCATATAGAATAAAGTACAGTGTCATAAGCCTAACTTTCAGGCCTTTTTATTAAAACTTTCACTTGTTATATCCCGTTAATAAATTCTAGTTTTACAAATGGGATATGGGCCAGGCACAGTGGCTCATACCTGTCATCCCACACTTTGGGAGGCTGAAATAGGAGGATCACTTGAAGCCAGGAGTTTGAGACCAGCCTGGTAACACAGTGAGACCCCTACCTCTACAAAAAATAAACTATTTAAAAAATGGGTTTTGCCTTCCTGGAAGATGTGAAAGATCAGGAAAAACAACCGAGAACCTAGAGAGGTTTTACATTCAAATTAAACTGAGATGGATTAAAAGCCTTCCACAGTTTAGTAATTTTCCTAAAGCAATTTGAGTTTGGTTATCTTTATTTGCACACTCATCAAATCCAGAGGGAAAATGGCATTTGAGTTCATCAGAGGCAGAGGATTAAATGGGCCTTGGAAAGTGCAGTACCTGGTTAGCCGGGGGCGCGGTCCTCCCAAAGGGCTGCCCCACGTGGCCTTGGTCGAGTGGGCAGGGACCGCCTTCCACCTCTGTGTTCCATTAGAGAAGCAGCTTGAAGCCCACAGTCCTCAGTTCTCAATCTGCTCTCGTTCTCCAGGGTTGAGCCACTTTAAGTATCAAAACTTTTAGTCTGAATGTTGCCTCAAGACCATTAAGCTTAGTCAAGATGACTGATGTCATGATCTCCATAGTAACCAACTTAATAAGCAAGAAGAAAATACAAAAGATGACTTAAAAACAGGGGAAAAAAACAGAATAAATAAGGTATGAAAATAGCATGGGAGCCATAAAGATTTTTTTTACTGCCGCTTTGAGATATCAAACATGACTCAGCTACAGTGCAGGCAGGCATGAGCCATTTGGTCCGTCGAAACCCATGGCAATAAACATAAATTACAGACTGTGCCACATTCCTACTTCTTGTGCTGTTAAATTGTGTCCCAGGTTTTGTTTGTTTTATTTTTTCATATAATTCAGTGCATTGAAATTATCACCATGGTAGTCACTGTAATTGTGGTTTTTATGGTAGTTTATGTATTTAACCAAAAAGAGCTGTGCTTCCAGGGAACAGGTCTCAGGCAGCACTTTCCAGTCACCTTAGCAGAGCTCCTCTCTCGTGCAAACCACCCCTCCCACCGCCCTTCACGGATCTGTGGGGACAGCACTTTTCATGAAACTGGAGTTGATGGTTGATTTAAAAATGGATTTGAGTATTATCTGTCACAAATCACAGTTGAGCAGGTCCCAAAGATGGGCTGACAATGTCCCATAGAATTATATATCACAAGTCTTTTGATTTGCTTGCAGACAACATCGGTCCCCACACACTGGGTCTTTGGTCACCGTGTGTTGGTAGGACCGAGGCTGGCAGGCCCCTTTCAGACCACGTGATTTCTAACAGCTCAGCACTGCCACCACCCCATTCAAGAGCGGAAGGCGGCCATAGTTCACAGAGCCCAAATTCCAAAACGAGCTCCAGGCCCCTGAGGACTCAGATGCTTCTCATGACTCTCTCTCTCTGTCCCTCTCTCCCTCCAGCCATCTCTCTCACACACACACCAGGCATACATAAATACATACACACAGAGTACACACAATCCCCATCCAAGTTTGGCCCCGGGGAAGTGCTTACACTTCCAATTCCAAGCACGTCTACATGTCGTCACTTCCTGGTGCGGTGGGAGACAACAGCCTGATTCTGGAGTTCTGTGACCCACCGCTGCCTCACCAAGAGCCAGGTGTGCACCAGAAGCCAGGTGGGTTTGTCTCTCCCTGAGCCTGTTTCTCTACCCCCACCAAACCATGTTTCTAGGTGTCCTGCTTTTTGTCCATGAGCCCGATAAACACCATGGCTTTTGTACCTGCTTTTCAACTGAGAGAGGAACCCCTGCTATCCTCCACCCCCACCTGCCACTGAGAAGTCCCCTTGTTGGTCACTCCCTGCTCCTGCCTGGATAGGCTTTTCTGTTGAAACCGCAAGCACAGGGCCTGTTCTGCTTCGCTGGTTAGGAGGCTTGGTGGTGGAGAGTTAGTTGATGTCATTCATTCAGTCAGTATTGTTGCGTACTGATCATGTGGTGGGCCCAGCTCCGTGCTCTGTGGGGACAGCCATAAATAGGCACATCCCTGCCACATAGCACTTGCGTTCTAGTTGGAGCAGCAGACAGTACACAAACAGACCAGGAGGCACCGTGTCTGGTGGCAGCAAGTGCCATCAGGAGGAGAGCCCGGGAGGGGAGGGTGGGAACAGGGCAGGTATAACTCCTCTGATCAGGATCATTTAAGCAGAGCCCTGACTCCATAGAACACAGAGGTGGCATGTGGGCCACGAGGAAGCGGCTAATGCCACTTCTTCCCTCAGACCCTCCAGAAGCCTCTGCTGCCTGTGAGCCCCTCCTCTGAAAGACACGCCTCCACACACACTCAGCCCGTGCAGCTTTGGTGCTTTTGACTTAGTTTCATAATTATTTTGAAAGAATTTCATGCAAGAAGCCCATCAGATGCAATTAAAACATGTCAAATATGTTCTCAAGGCAAACCCTCCCATTTTTAACCTTGTCCAGCTTGTGAAAGTATAACCAGTGCTACATGTGATTGTAACTCCCCTTGAAACCACGGTTTCTATTTTTCAAAACGGGAGGGGAAAAGCAAGCCAGTGGGCTCAGAACATGAATTTAGAATTTCAGGAATCCAAATTATGGAAAAGGTGAAATATCTTACCTCCATGGCAGTTGGCCTCCCAGGAATTCCCAGGGAGGACATTGTATCTGTTTAAGAAAAAAAAAAAAAGGACAAAGTAACCCATTTTGAAGGCTCTACTCAACAGATGTGTAGAGTATAGAAATCTATGTATTATTAAATAATTCTTTTTAATATGCTCAAGAATAAGCAATTTGTAAGCCTGTTTACGTTCTCACCATCTGGGTGCATTCTGTCACCCATCTGTTTCATGTAATTATGTAATTATCAATATAAGGAAAGAATAGGTGATATAATTAACAAGAAAAACTGATCCACACTGAAGAGTAAAAATGACATGCATCTGTTGAATAGCTTTTTGTTTCTCTCCCCTTCATTGTTAACTGTTTTTTTCACACCCTTCAGGAGAGCTGTTTTCGCCATGGTGTGCAATCTCTCTCTCTCTCTCTCTCCACCCCCTCCCCGTCCCCTCATATGAAGGCAGAGTGTTTCATCAGGTATTATGGAAGCGACACAACTTTGAAAGAAATGAGCAAAGGCTTCTTGGAGTTATTCATTGATTCTTTACCTCTGTGAGGGCCCTGATAGTCACTTCCAGAAGATGTAAGGTAGCAGCTAGAACCCTAGGAAATATTTGAATTAATTAGTGACAGATGGAAGGACAGGGCAGTGTGGGGCCCTCTCAGGATACTGGACAGAGAAGCTGCTTGAGAAAAATTCCCATACTCGGTGCTTTTGTTTTGATATCCAGGCTCAGGCAATCTGTGTTGTTTCATAACAGTACCACCATCCCAGTGGATTGTGTTCGTTTCCACATAATCCCACTTAAGTTAGTCCCTGGAGTAGCTCCTTTGTGTAACAGAGCTTTGTGTATGTGGGCACACAGGTGGAATTCAGGCAACTTCCTCACCCTGCAAACAGAAATGGCAGGAGAGTGGTCACCCCCTCCTCTGTCTGACCAGGCCAGGCTCCAAAGTTCTCCCTCCATGACTTGGAACGAGCAATACGTATGTATTCAGGGAGGGGCATCGCAGTGATCTCTTAGTTTCTGTGACCCCCCCACCCCAAGCCCTTCTGTTGAGTCCTAAATTCAGTTCTCCAAAGATGAACACTGTCCACAGGGATTCTCCCCAACAATGGAGGAAGCCATCCCTGAAGATGCATGGTCTTGACAAAACCTTGAATTTCAACCCCAAGACACACAAAGAAGACTCACAGCCCCCTGGACCACTGTAAACAGCAGTCACTATTAGAGATGAAGGCCTAAAATCTCAACACTTCTTTCCACTGATTGAAAATTTCAGAGCAGGGCACCCCTCCTGGCCTCCTCAGTATTCTGCAGACCATCCTGCCCTCTGTCCCAACAGGGATCTTGCCTGCAGAGCGCTGCACCTGCTTCCTGTTTAGGGCGCAGGGCAGGCAGAAGGAGAGTGGAGAGAGAGAAGCATCCACAGGGAGCAGACTCATAAAACTACAGAGGCTTTCTAAGCAATAGCTCTCACCAAGGAATTAAACCCCACTCAGACACTGACAGAGAAATCTCTTATTCAGTCACTTCTTAAATTTTTTTTCTTCAAACAGTGCCACTCACTTACTCTAGGGCTCACTCTGTTTCCTCTTGCTTGGTGATCATTTTGCATGTTGAGATTGTGTTGTTTTGGAGACGCGTGCTCATCTTGGCATCTCGTGACAGAGCCTCTTGATGGCACAGTCTCCGTCCAGGCTTGGCTTCTGGTTTACCTCCCACACGGGAAGCCTCATGTCAAAGCAGCCACTGGCTTCTCTGCCTTCATTGTTCCATGTCCAACAAGCAAATAAATAACTAGTTCCCACGCAGGTTTCTCTTTGTTTCTTTGAGTCAAAAATTATTCTTTGATAAGTCCTCCATAAAGCCTTCCTCTAATCCTCCACGAAACCTTCCTCTAATCTATCTGTATTTTGAATTGTTATTGCTAAGGATTTTGTTCTTAGAACAATGGATACCCATAGAACAAGCATATCGGAGAAATTACTGGCACGCCATGGGGAGAGTGTTTGGAAGGAATAAGTAGTAGGGACAAACGTGGCTGGGATACTCAGGGGATTTTCTTGGTTTTGACTTTATGTTTCCTTAAGTCCAAAGTTAAAATAGTTTAATTGCAATCGTCACTGACTAATCCATTAAGGATTTTAAGGAAAATAATACCACGTGACTCCTAAAGAACCTTTTGTTTGCCATTTCTAGTTTTGAAAGGTTTTAACCATGATTTCTTTTTCAAGAAACATTTCAATTGTATTTTTTAGTATTTAACCAAAGAACATAGAGTGATTCTTCCTCAAGAGAAAATTATTATAGAAGACCTATTTATATATATATATCATATTCAACTAAAAATAAAAATAAAAAAACTTCATATTCTGTACTGAACCACATTAAAAATCATTAAAGCTTAGACTATATGGTTTTCATTTAACCCTCAAAAGTGGCATTGATTTTTCAAGTGGTAACTGTTGCTTAAGATGCTATTGTGTCTGTGTGATAAATGTTTAATGATTTGATAGTACATGCATGGCTTAAAATCCATTATTTATTGCACCTTTGCTTGCCTGGCAAAGGTGATGATTTTATAGCCCCAGCAGTCATGCAAACACATTTATACCAAACCGATGACTGATAATAAATTTCCTTACTGTAAATGTCAGTGGGTTTCATGTGTTGCTGCCATTACATCTTGTTTGGAAGCTGAATGCTACACAGTTATGGGAGGCGCCAGATGGTGTCATTAACACGAACACTGGGACTGTTTACCGCTGACGTGCGTGTGAGAAATTAAAAGTACGTGACCTGTCTTTACACTGACGTGTGATGTCAGTGGTGAACGGGTGTTAATTACAGTGCAATATGCTTGCCTAGTCCCTTCCATCCCACTCAGAGGGGTTTTAGGGAATTTTTTGAAAATAGTTTGTGTTTGAATATACACAGAGTGAGCAAAAGGGAGAATTTCCCGAGGACTCCTGTTTGGTTTTGTATTTGGAGTCTCAGACACCCTGCAAGTCACAGCTGTCATCACATAGGTGTCACCCTCGTGAGCAGCAACCCGCATCCCTGCCAGGACTTCTGGGCATGGGGAAGCCTTTTGTGCTGATTAATTACAGCAGTATTGTTATTGCTGTTTGCTTGGTTGGGGGTTTTATTTTTATTTTCATAACTACTTCAGATATTTTGAATACCGTTTTGGAAAAGTTTCCATTGAGAGCATGGAATTAACATTTTTTAAAACTGCTGTCAAAATCGTCAGGAATTGATTCAAAGAATGAGAAGAAAAACAGTGGAAATTTTCTATACCAATTTTTTTTTTTCATGGGATGGGATCTTCATTTCCTAAGAATTAGTGGTAAAGACTTAGATCTTTATTTTCCCTGATCTGATGTGAAGTATCTGAGTGACTGAAGTTAGCCTTGTGTGTTTTATTAAAATGTTTCTCTAACTTGTGTTCAGCAGTGGCCACTCCCATTTATTGTATTTCAGCTTCCTTCCTGTTGACGTTTCTGCTTAGCTCTCTTTTCATTTCTATTTAAAAAGAAGGTGGATTTGTTTTATTCCTCCCTCCAAGTCCTTCACTTGAACCAAGAGGCTATTCCGTTGAATCTGACCAAATTCCTTTGAACTTTGTAGCCTTAGCATACTCTGTAGGAATTTTCAGAAAGGCTTATTCTTTCAAAACAATCATTGTGCATTGCTTTTACAAAAGCCCAGCGAGCCTTTTGGTGTACAGAATTTTCAAGTCATGTGAAAGAGAATACAAACCATTGTTTGCATTGAGATGAAAGAGATATGCTTAATTTCTTCAGACTAAGTCAGAGATACAATTGGATGTCAACAGAAATAGTGAGCCTAGCTGAAAGACTGAAATTGTGCATGGAGGCACACATTAGAAATTTAAAATAGAGTCGCGCATGTTAGCTTGCTCACAGGACACATGTGTGTTGAAAATATCCAGGAGTGAAAATAAATATGAAATAAATATCCAGGAGTGAAAATGGTGGCAAGATAGCAAGATTGAAAAGTTGTTATCTGTGGTACAGCACTCACTTGGACCAAACTTCTCAGAAAAAATGAGTTTTCTGCCACTGCTATCGTTGTTCTAGCAAATGAACCAGAGGCCTAAGCCAGCAGAGCAAATAGCCACTTAAGTTACTGGGCCTGAGCAAACAGCATATTCCCTGGGGGAACAGAAGTTCTCATCTTATTCTGTGTGCAGAGATTTACCAAATAATGTTGCCTGAAGGGAGGTCGTGGTGTGGACACAATTGGCCATCAGCTTTCCCTCCCAGCCTTTTGTCCCAACTCCTTCTCCTCCCTTTGTGTCTCCCTCTGTGTCTGCTTCTTGTATTGCCTCTGCATGACTATGCAGCCTTCTCCTTTCAAAGGTTGCTCTCAGAACATAATCTGCAAATCCATTCATGCAGACTGACCTGTGGGTCAGTGGGTGTGTCATCCTTCCAAATCCTTGCCCTGGCTTTTCCCTCTCATCCAGAAACTTGTTCCCTCTTGTTCACCTGGAAATATCCCATTGATTCTGCTAAATTTAGCTCCACTGTCACTTTCTCCAAGCTGCCTTACATGACTTTTCCTGCTGTCCTAGAACAGTTAAACTTCAGCTGATTCCATGGCTTCCCAGCTGATATGGTTTGGCTGTGTCCCCACCCAAATCTCAACTTGAATTATATCTCCCAGAATTCCCACGTCTTGTGGGAGGGACCCAGGGAGAGGTCATTGAATCATGGGGGCTGGTCTTTCCTGTGCTATTCTCGTGATAATGAATAAGTCTCACGAGATCTCATGAGCTTATCAGGGGTTTCTACTTTTGCTTCTTCCTCATTTTGTCTTGCCACCACCATGTAAGAAGTGCCTTTCACCCTCCACCATGATTGTGAGACCTTCCCCAGCCACGTGGAACTGTAAGTCCAATTAAACCTCTTTCTTTTCTAAGTTACCCAGTCTCGGGTATGTCTTTATCAGCAGCATGAAAACAGACTAATACACTAGCTGAGTCCAGAAAAACTTCCTAGGTGAGCACAGCCTAAACTACTGACCTACAGAACCATGAGCCAAATGAATACGTACTCTTTTAACCCACTGTATTTTGGCTTGGTTTGTTACACAACAGTAGCTTCTTGATACACTACCATTGTCACATGTACTGCATTTTATTTGTTTACTTGTCTGTCCCCCAACCTAATCAGAATTCCTTAAAGACAAGAACCATGCCTCATTCACACCTCAGCATTTAGACCAATTGTTGGCATCTGGTAGATCCTTGATATGTATCTGTCAAATTGAAATTGTTGAATTAAGCTCTGCTAAAGTTTTGGTGGTAGAATTTCAGACATCAGGATACTGAATAGGTTATCTCAATGCCCTCAGAATTGCTTCACACATTCAGTTGCCTTCCCCACTAACAAGTTAGACTGTCCTTGTTGCTAGTGTTAAAGATAGTGGGCCCCAGATGGAGTCACTTGTGCTAAAGTTCCACTTTACCAATCTGAAACTAGGTTATTTGCTTGAAATATCTGACCTTCTGAGAAACCAGGAGAGAGGTGATATTCAAATCCCATTAAGCCAACAAGATTTTGCTTACATCTCTCTAAGGAAAGTAATATCGAAATGACCAATCCACTACTTGTTCATTGTTCCTGTATTCCTTCACTTTTTTACTGCTGATAAAACTTACCCACTCTGTCTAGCTCATCAGAGCTCCTTTCTGTTTTGTAGGTTGGATGCTGCCCAGTTCATGAATTGCTAATAAAAGTCAATCAGATCTGTGAAACTCAATTTGTTGAAATTTTGTTCTTTGACTCTAGAATATTGATTTTATCCCAAAATTTTTTTTCCAGAGTTGCTTTTCTAGTTGGAGAAATGACTCTTTGGCATAGTAACTCTTTGCTATATAGTTTAAGTTGTTTCTATAGGAATAAGGGCAGATTCCAGCCTACTTCCAGGATAGTAAGCACAAAATATTTTAAAGTCTATGGCTAAATAGCAACTGTTAACGCATCTCTGATATATCATATGTCCCACCGTTTATGATATGGATTGGAAAGAGAAAAATGACCTGAAATTCTCTTTCCTTTAAGCAAATAGTACTTAGATGATGCCCCATACATTCTCCATAAACCTTCCCCTTACTGTTTTTAGGATGGGAAAACAACCAACAATATAACTTTTTTTCATTTCACAAAAATCTGAGAATAAATTTACCACAGATTAGTTCATATATTTCTTTGATTTCTTAACTCATTAAGACATTCATAATCAAAATGTGTATTATAAACATATATATGCTATGATATTGTGATAAAATAAAGAAATATACATTTGGTCTCTGTCCCCAGCTCCTGGTCAGAGCTCCTGAAACACTTGTAACTTCCTAAATGATAAAAGCAACAGAAACATCTTTTGTTACCATATTTTGTTTTCATTCCCCACCCCTGACAAAACTCTGGTGCAATAAAGGTGAGAGGAGCATCTTTTGTTATTGATTACAAGCTCCTTACAACAACACCTGAGTCTGTATATTGACAAAATGATTTTTGGAAAGTCTCTAAGGAAGGGGACTGGTTGCCAGGAGAACCAACCATGTCATTAGAGGGTTGGAACTTTCAGGCCTACCCCCCCAACCTTCGGGGAGAGGAGAAGAGCCGGAAGTTGAGTTCAACCACCAGTGGCCAATGATTTCATCAACCATGCCTACACGATGAAGCCTCCATAAAACCCTAACCAAAGCGGTTAGGAGAACTTCTGGGTGGTAAACACTGGAGGTGCTGGGAGGGTGGCATGTCTGGAAAGCACATGGAAGCTCTGTGCTTTTCCCCCTGCCATGCCCTGTGCAGCTAGCTATTTCTGAGCCCCACCCTTTTATAATGGCCAGTAATACAGTTAGCAAACTGTTTCTCCAAGTTCTGTGAGCCATCCTAGCAAATTATCGAACCTAAGCAGGGGTCATGGGAACCTCCAGTTGATAGCCAGCCAGTCAGAAGTACAGGTGGCAACATGGACTTGCGATTGGCATGTGAAGTGGGGGTACAGGGAGCAGCCTTGTGGGACTAAGCCTAGGTAGACAGTGTCAGAATGGAATTGAATCATAGGACAGACACCCTGCTGGTGTCAGAGAATTGGTCAGTGTGGGAAAAAAACTCACACATTTGGCATCACAAGTGTTCTGAGAGAATGTAAAAGAAGTAAGGGTTTGTTTGGTTTTCCTTTTAATGTAGTTTAATACATGGAAGACAATTTTTGTTCTCTAAGAACTATCCATCATTTCAGAAGGGTACTGTTTAATAGGAAGAATGCCTTCCATCACTTTTGAATGTGTTTCCTGAACCTTTCAGCTCGTGTCCTCATTTTATTCCAGTACAAGTAGTTCTTTCATGGGGATATAGAGCTTGAGAATGATTAGGTAGCTGGATGTTAAGTAGTTTGTTAAAGAGATATATTTGTAAGGTAGTACTAATTATTACTTGTAGAACAATGCAAGTCAGGTAATTGGTTCTGTACATCATTTTTCTGCCATGGATTTACTTTATTCCTGCCTTTCCTTGTGTGTTCACCCCCAGAGAAGTCATTTCTCCAGTTTGTGGCTGACCCTGTATTGAGAATGATACCTGGAGTGCCAGCTAGCTGACACATATCAGATAGGATTCGAGTAGAATGTTGCAGAAACCCGGAGGACATTTCTGAACACTTTACACTACTCAAGGTGGCAAAGGAGAGACATGGAGCCATTTGAGGTTATCTTGGTTCATGTGCTAATGTGCCTTATATTAAGGATTAATGAATTTCAGTGTCTCAGAGAAGCCAACAGTGGATCTCCCTTGCCGATGTTTGTGTATTGCATAAAGGCAATCATATTTCAATGATCATATGAGCTACTTGTTTGGGGGCTATTATTTAATTGGAAACAAGTGAATTAACCACCTAATTCATCAAATCTAAGTTCCTATCAATTATAAGATGTACCTTTATTTTATGTACTATTAAGAAAAAAAATGCAGCCAATTAAATTGTAACACAACGTCTAAATGAGAGTCCTGAACAGCATATGAATCAGTCATATAAGTCTTAGTGCTTTGAAATTTCTTTCATCTATTCAGAGAGGGGAGGCAATTTACGTGCCCTTCAATTGCATTATTTGCTGGGTGATGTGGAAAAATTTTTTTGCATGTGTCTCAGTAACAAAATGTAACACAGCTTCATCTCCTTGTCATCTTTTATTTGCTCCTGAAAGGCACTCAATCATTGCATTGCAAGAAAACATGGAATTACATCCATTCCTCCAATGACTAATATTTGCTTCACTAATATCAAATTTGCACCTTGCTGCTCAGTTTCTGGGCCTTTATGGGAACACAACAATAAGCATTCATTTCAATGCCAAATCATGCTGTAATCTTTTTGAAGACATTGTCAGAAGCACTTAAACTCAACACATATTGTGCGTATAACGCACATGACTCTCTTGAAGTGATGACAATGAACAGCCATGGCCAAGCACCCATGCACAGGTAAGGACAACTATGTCACTGCTACTGCCTGGCTGACTGCTACTGTTGAAATGCTGTTGACTGTAAGGCTGATTTCAGGAATACCAGCTTAAAAAAATGTGTACACTAGAATTGATGAAATCCAGTAAAATCCCTCAACTTAGCTTCCAAATCATTTTTCTAATATAAATGTTTAAGAATGGCCACAAGTGAATGTCATAGGGTGGCAATAATTTTAGCTTTTAAAAACATGCAAAATAATGATAATGCCCAAATAGGGAATATGGGTATATGAGGGATTGAGACAGATGGAGTTGAAAAGAGAAATATAAGAAAAATGCAAGTGAAAGAAATTTACTCATTGAATCATAGAGGCTACCATGGCCCACTCTTTGACCCCTGCTACATGATTTTGAGTATGCTCTATCCAGTGTTAAGAAAAAAGCCAGTGGCCTAGAATCACCGTTATCCTCAGTGGATACCACAGACACAACAGTTTACACTTTTTCCGAAGTGCTGGAGCTACCAAATTGTTCTGAGCTTCCCAGTACCCCCAACTGAGAGGAAAGTTAAGTGAATCCTTCATAAAGCAAGTCTCAAAACCACAGCATGACCTCAACAGACTTATGCTCTGTGGGACAGAGGTGTTGGTATTCATATCATACTTTTGAAACTTTTTAATTATTTTAGTAGAAAGGCTTTTTGAATTGCATTTTATGCCTGTGGAAGAGATTCCAACTGATTGGTTCTACTTAAAATGTCTATACCCCCCTACCCTTTATTTATTTGTAATATTGCAATACTTTGCCTCAAAGAGGTCAACTTGAACTTTGAGCCGCACCACTGTAAATCTGTCATAATTTGTTTTGCTCAAATTGGGAAAACGAGAGTTTCTCAAGGAGAAAAGAGAGATAGAGAAGCATCAGAAAAATTACATTTATAAAGCAAAAGTAGGCTTATTACGGATTTCAGAAATTTTATTCCTAATGGGTTTGAATCTTTCCATCTTTCATTTCCTTGTATGGACAGAGCTCCCTTTGAAGTCTTTGGAAGCTTTCTGTAAGAAAAGATATATATACACATGGGTGTGAGCTGAAAATTGAGCTCATTGTTTTGCCCTTTTCAAACGTGTTTTTCAAAGATTTGCCTTTCATATTGCAGATGGGAGAGAGGATCTGCAATTTTACCTTGTGTAACATCTTTGCCTGAAAAGCTCAAAGTATTTGTAGACATTTTTAAAAGACTGGTTCCCATGTTTGCCTGCTGAGGAAAGCAGAGGTTCATGTAATTTACTACCATTTTATACCCGAGGAAACTGATATTTAGGAAAAAGAGGCTCAGAATTTCAACCAGTGGCAAAATTAAGAAAACAAGCCTAAACCTTGCCACCAAGCTAATGACGCCCAGGCTAATGATCCCAAAGGTTGAATGTAACCTCCAAAAGAAATGCTATAATAAGAAAAAATTCACCATAGATAGACAGCATCATGATCCATTTTAGTATGAACCTTGTATGTATTATGTAGGATCATTTGTATTTATTTTTATTGCTTTCTAGTGTATCAGCCTATTTATTGTTTTAATAACTCCCGATTTTGAATCTAACATTGAAATTGAGTTTCAGTAATGCTTCTGTAGTCATTCTAATTCATTCTAAGTGCAGAAGAGAAACCAAACCACATGCGGAAACACGGAACTTGGGTCTGTGTATATCCAATGAAATTATATTTTGACCAATTTTTTTCTATACACACAGAACAGTTAACAAATGTGCCTAAAACTCAAAACTGTGTATTTAAGTTCTCTTGACAAATGTATCTGAATCATGACATAAACTCAACTGAGTGTGCACATCAACATCATTTTTACTAAAAAGATCAAATTTAATCCTAAGTAGTTATAATTACATCCAGATTATTCATTTGGCCATTTAAGCAAATGGAAATGAACCAACTAAAATAATTTGGAATACAGAAATTATGTCAACACCCTTTAAAAAGGGTCCATGAAACACAAAGTTGATGTATCTATTCTTTTACCACTTACCAAGTGCCCCAAAATGCATGGCAGAAATTGTTCAGCTAAAATACAGCAAATGCTCAAAACACAAAGACATAGTTCCTGACCTCTAGGAGTTAATAGTCTAGTTGTAGGGTGGCAGGCAACCAAATAAATGGATAAAAGCAAGCACAAACTCCTCCAGTAGTGACTCAGCTACTCACATGTACAGTCTTGTTTCAGAAGCTCATAGGGAATTATAGGTAAAGAGGTTAAAACATTAACGTTTGCTCATTTCTCTTCCCTATTTTGTCATCTCAGCCGGTCTCCCCTCCTATCTGACCTCCGAATCTTCCACATTCCTCCCTGCCCCCCAACCCCCAAGCTCAACTCTAGAATTTCCTAACAGGAGTATCAAATACTATCATTCCTTCCTTTCCTACCTAAGCAATGGAATCTATGGTTTGTATTTTAAAGTCATTATGAGAGTTGACATCAACTTTAAGGAATTTTTTTTTAGCCTTAAAAGGTTAGCTTATACACCATGATGTATGGTTTGTTTTATCTTGCTGGGTTACTGTTGATCTCTACACTTAAAATCATCCCTTTGTCAAGAATCGCTTGAAACCGGGAGGCGGAGGTTGCAGTAGCTGAGAGCGCGCCATTGCACTCCAGCCTGGGCAACAAGAGCAAAACTCCATCTCAAAAAACAAATAATAATAATAATCTCTTTGTCTAAAATGCTAACCTAATGCCATTAGAAAAACAGAAATGTCTTGAAAGGATGTGGAGGTAAGAATTGGATTTCCCATCCATATTATTCTTGGTATGGTAGGGAGGTAAATAGCTTACAATTCGCCCTGTTTAATCTTTGAAATAATTTTCCATTATGAGGATCATTTAATTCTGTCTATAAAATGTGAGTCAAGAACTAGGGCTTTTATTTTTACTTTCTATGAAGGAAATAAGACCCAAAACAGAATCTCCAATGCATGGGACATTTTTTGGCAGATGTTCAGAGGGAGAAAAGGAAAAGCTGGCTTGACTCATAGGATCTTGCATGTCTGTTTTTCTTTCCCATGAAAACTCATAGTTTGAAGGAACATAAAGGAAGAAAATATTCTGCTTTCGTTAAAAAAATAACCTGTGCTTCCTGCTTCTGTGCAAAATAAACCCTTCATAAAGCAGCAGAAGCCATCTTCATTTACAGTTGTCACTGAAGGATGTTTCCAGGCTGGGAAGAATTTTTTTCAAGGCATTTAAAAACCGTCTGTACTAATAAAAGAAAAACACGATTTTTTCAGGTCAGAAGACTTCATCATACCTGGCGATGGATATGTTTTTAATTAAAACCTGGGCACAAAATTGGGTTGACTATGAATCATTGTGATGCCTGATCACTCTCCTGAGACACCCACCATCATTTGTACTGGTTGCCGGCTCTTGACACCGGAGGCCACTTTGTGTACTTAGCAGTTAGAAAGGTGATGTGTGAGGCCCGGCAGCTGTTGGTGTTACAGCTATTGTGTGGGAAACAAAAGCCATTCTGTTCTGTTCCCCAGCCTGCCTTTGTATCACTGATACAGGAGCTGTTTCATAAATGAGGTATAATTCTTTACTGGAGAATTTCATTACTGCCCATGTTTCAATGTTAGCTTACACTTCCAACAGCAGAGGGGAATGTCTGAACGTATCTCCTTTTGAAAAGAATCTTGGCTTCTGACCTCTGTCAAGATGCTTGCATTTTAAATCTGTTAACTAGACCCTGCGATTAGATGCCATCATTACAACACATATGCTTCCCACCTTCCTTGCTCTAGACCACCCAACCTAAGGCTGGCTAGAGTGTATTTGCTGTCAGCCTGCCTGTCTTGGAAATTAAGCAGAGTACAGTACACACTGGCACCCAGGTGAACCAGTAGGAACTAGATTTCTCACACAATTCCTCATGGATCTGTGCTGGGAAATTCTCATAGAGCAAATCAGAACTGACGTTTATTTGAAGAACATGCACTTTTTCACCCAAATGGTATATTTATTATTTTCATTTAGAAACTATATCAATCTAGGAAGTTTTCAGTAGCATATAAAAAACAAACTGGCCTAAACAATCAAGGAAGTGCAGTGGGCTGTGTGGTTCTTCCCAGCCTTCATCCCTCCCTGGGCTGTGTCCTTTGCTGTGTGATTTTGAGGTTTCTCCCTCTAAAGGTGAGTATATTTCCCTAACTCATGGATGTTGGGCTCAGCTACATGACTTGCTTTGGCCAGATTTTAAAAGTATTGCTATTTTCACTTACCTTTCACTTTTCTGCCATTACCACGAGAAGAACATGCTCTGGCTCTCTTGCGTCAAATAAGAGAAATGTGAGGCAGGTTTGGAATCTGCAAATTGGAGCCAGACCCAGCTGAGTCCAACCTAGATCAGCCTACTTCCAGCTGACCTAGAATTGCATGAGCCAGAATAAGTGACAGTTGTTTTAAGCCAATGCATTTTGAAATGGTTTCACAGCCCTATTGTGGCAATATCTGACTGATATGTATTGCTTATATAACTGAAGAGTCCAAAGGTAGTATGGGTTTTGGGTAGGGTTTGAAAAGAATTCCTGTTCTATTTCTGTGTGATTCTCTTGGGGCTTCAACCTGGGATGGTTTCCCTCTTGGCATGATGACCATAGCCATTTCAGGTTTCACGTTTACACCACGTGCCATCTAGAAAACAAGAAGGCTTCTCTTCTTCAACTATCATGCAAAAGTCCTGGGCTTCACTCTGATGAGGTCAACTTAGGTCACATGTGTATCCTGACCCAGTCACTGAGGAAAGAGAGTGGGAGTATGCGACTTGGTTTACGTGAATCAGTGTCCCTCTTGAAAATGGGAGTGAGTCCAATCTCTTCCGAAATCTGTGTTGTGCCAAATTAAAGGTGGGAGTTGTAGGGTGGAACAGATGTTGAGAGGTACAAGCAATGTTAATTATGGAGTCTGAATCTCCCACTTTTGTTTTAAATTTCTATCAATATATTGTTTGGCTCAAGCCATTTTCCTTCCTCCATGTTGCTAGGCTATCTAGAGACAGAGAAATGGGATTTAAGCTCTAGATCTGAGATGTTGCCTTTAAATGGCAAAGCATATGGCCACACCCATACCCCTACAGTACTGGAAAGTGGGTGGGAACCCAAATAAGACTTTACCATTATTCTGTCAGACTTCCAACTCCTGGTATCCCAGGGTTTTAAGAAAATCCAAAGCAGGTTTGACCTATCAGAATGTGGAGATTTCTGATGTAGAGGATGAAGTTAATGCTGATGTAATTAACAGCATGGGATGAGGTGATAAGAATGTCTTTCCACTGACTTCTGGTCACCATTGTTTCCAATGAGAAGTCAGCTGTAATCTTTATCACTGTCCAGACACACAGTAAGCACCAAAAAATGTGTGTTGAATCAATGGATTAAAAATAGAACCAAGATCTTTTGGCACATATCCCAATGTTCTTCCAAGACTACTCTATCACTTCTTTGTAAAACTTTACTTTGCACATTTAATGTACCCCTTGCAGCTTCTGCAGGGAAGTAAATGAAATCAATGACTAATTCAGGTAATTTTTGTAAACATGGACATTAACATGATCACCAGTTACTTTCTGTGCTTCTAAGAGGCCTCCTGACTCTGAAGTATCTGAAAGGTTGAACAACCCTAATAATTGAATGCATTTTTGCCATTTAATAAATGTTTGCCATTTTACAAATATTATTGAGCATCTACTGTCCACAAGATACCGCGTTAAGTAAAGTGAGGGACAGAGAATTGAACATGAGCTAAAACTTGTCTTCAAGTACCCAACTAATATAATTTGTCACTCAAGGTTTCAGGGAAACTGTGGACAGAAGAAAAGACTTGGGACCTTTCATGGAACTACAGATTCTCAGGGAGTAGCTTGCCTGTCTCCTTGTAGTGTTACTTACTAGTTATCTCTAATCATTAAGGGTCTCAGTTCTGTATGAAACATCTGTCAGCATTAAGACAACATCTTGAAAACCAGCATTTTGATGTGACCTAGCTGGGATGTCAGGCATATCCACATATTCTTACATTAATTTCTTAAAAACATCTTCCCATGCATTTCATGGTGGCTATACATGGGCACTATTAGGTTTGTTTTGGTGGTAATGTCCTGGTTAGATAATTCTACATAATTGCAAATTTGAGGGTATGAACACTGCTACGTTTTCTTTGACTCCTTCTTTGTCTTCATATTTTTTTTCCAGGTGAGTTATGCTTTAAACCATACAAACAGAAAACTAACATTGGAACCTAAAATTACTGTCAATGCCAAGATCATTGTGGTTGGTGCATCCAGTGTTGGAATTTCCTTCCTGGAGACATTGGTATTTTGGTGAGTTGTTTTACTCTATTGATTGATTGGTTTTTAAATAATAAAAATTATCTTCCTACATCTGAAGAGAACACCATCAGAGAACAGACCTGAGATTGTTTGGTACTCCACACACCCTGCCTATGTGGATGGATGAATCAGTAGAAGAATATTCTAGATCAGGGGTTAGCAAACTATAGCCCTGAGGCCAGGCCAGGCTTGCCAACTGTAAATAAAGCTTTATTGGAACACAGCCACACTCATTTATGTGTTGTCTGTGGCCATTTTTGTGCTACAATAGCAGATTAGATGGCAGACTCCTCTGCTGAGTAGTTGCAACAGAGACCATATGGCCTTCAGTGCCTAAAATATGTACTGTCTCACCCTTCCCAGAAACAGCCTACTGACCCCTTTTCTAAAGGAATGTTTTCCTTACTGGCCAGATCACAAAAACCACCTGCAGCATTTGTTAAAGATGTAGATTCCAAGATCCTGCACCCAACTTAGAGAACCTGGACTCCTGGGGAATGGTCTAGGAATCTGTATGTCAATAGACACTCCACATAATCAGGCAGGTTTGGCAATGCGTTTTGACTTCATACATTACAAATACACTTTCAGAAATGGCATGTGGGCCAGGACCTTTCTTCCAGCCCTTGAATTTTGGATCCCCTGGAACAGGTAAAACCCTTCAGGGAATATGTAGGCCTGTGCATCTCTTCTGATGCTGTTTTCTCATCCCCCTCAAAGCACTAAACAAGGTTTCCTTTCAGAGCCCATTTTTCTGATCGGTGATGCTCAGGGATTTCCAGCATCCCCAGTCTCTCTCTCCATGTGCTCACTGAATTGAGCACCTCTTTAATAGAAAACACCCTGGGTTAGGGTCTGAGAGCTCGGGATCGTGGCCTGGCATCATCAGCACCTAACATGGAGCCCTCAGTGTATTGCCTAGCTTCTCTCAAACTCGCTGTCTTCATTTATTTTTTTAAAAGTATCATAGATGTTTTAAAACCCTGACTTTGGGAACCACAGAACCCTGAAATAAGAGTCCAGTTTTTCCAAATCTTTTGTTCAGGATCACATGAAAAACTTTAGCTACCATTCAAAACTACAGGTGCTGAGAGGTAAGCAGGAGATGGGAAAATGCAGCCTACCATCACTCTTCTGGAAGCCAGCAGAGTTCTTAGCTCAGGACAGGTGGGGCCTTGTGAGGGGCTGGGTAAGCAAATGGATGGAGGAAATGACCCTCAAAAGGTGTATGTGCCTGGTTAACATGGAGACGAGCTAATCCCAAGTGGTTATTTTGCTCATTTAACATCACATTAACCAGATAAAAAAAGAATTGATTTTTTCACTTTCTAGCTAGTTTGTTCAGTTCTCCAGAACATACTCTTAGGTAACTAGAAATAAATTGTGAGTCATTACTGAAGTTAGTAACAGAGTTCATGTGCTTTGAATAATGTGGTCAGTCTGCAGCAATATTTCACTGCAAGCATGAAATGATGAGAAGCACCTAGGAATATTCCATTCCCAGGGTATGCCACGTTGTAGTCTGAGTGCTTTACTTGTTCTGATGGGTCTCTTTCTCGAAAACTTTTGAACAGCAAGTTTTATGCAACCATTTTCGAATGATGAATTATTAAGGTGGAGCTGTGAAATTATAGCAGTTAAGAAGTTATCATAAACAGGTCTTAAATCTTAATTCAGCTATATACTTAGTCATAATGTTTTATTTAAATGATTACATTGAGACATATACAAGTAATTTTCTTTTTGTGGAGTCAACTTAGATCTAATAAAGACAAGTATAAATTTTGATGTAAGTATTGGGCCGATTAAATTTCCCAATCAAACAGAGCTTTTTAAAGCATTCTAAAATAGTCATAATTCTCTATCATCATTACACAGATTATGTACACTAAAAATAGACTGGTATCAGTTTACGGATCTCTAATCCTTAAGAGAGGAAATAGTTTTCTCATTATTTTCTCTAATTATTTTAAGTCAGCAATCACCATGGTAACCTACTGCGTATTTTACTTTCCCAGTTTAACTGCCATTTGAACTTAATTTTATACATGATTTGAGCTGAAATGAAGAAATACAGTTTTCACCCAACACTGACCACCAGTGAGGATTGAATCTACATTTTGGAAGCAAAATTTAGGAGAATCAGCCTCCTTGTAGTCTTTTTTTTGTTTGTTTTTGTTTTTGTTTTGAGACAGAGTCTCACTGTGTTGCCCAGGCTGGAGTGTATGGAGCAATCTCGGCTCACTACAACCTCCGCCTCCCCCCAGGTTCAAGCGATTCTTTCGCCTCAGCCTCCCAAGTAGCTGGGACTACAGGTGCAAGCCACCACGCCTGACTAATTTTTGTATTTTCAGTAGAGATTGGGTTTCACCATGTTGTCCGGGCTGGTCTCGAACTCCTGGCCTCAAGTGACCTGCCTGCCTTGGCCTCCCAAAGTGCTAGGATTACGGGCAGGGGACACAGCACCCTGCTGCCTCCTTGTAGTCTTGAGCTGCATTGTCAGACTCAGCAGGGGCATCATCGTTACTGGAAAATCCACTCGAGGCTCAGGACAGTAACCTGTTTCTCCAGAAAATCTGGTAGTTCTGTCATCTGACAACAAAACAAACACAACTTTGTTCTTGTATCATTTCCATGCAAGAAATTATAAAACACATTTGGTCTCCTCTTCAAAGGACACCAAAAGCAGTTTGTGTAAATTCCTATCCTTTCTTCCCCAAGTGCTGAGGTGCTACTGGAGAGCTGAAGTGCTTTGCCCAAACTCACTACCTGATATACCCTAGGATGTAAGCTCCATGTGATGAGGGAATACTGTGGTGGTGTTCTGACTTTTTATTTTTTTAAGTATGCTATTTTATCTGCTAACTGTGTGCAGTTAATCTGCACAGACACATCTCCTTGTCTGTGGTTGTCAGGCCTGAGTCCTGCGTCTTGTCCTTCCTAGGAGGAGCCTGTTGGGCCCTCCAGCACCGGGAGACATGCATGGCAGGCGTTTTCCTGGGGTGTCCCAGGATCCCAGTCTTTTACTTCCCCTGCTGTCCTCCGTGCCCTCCTGCTCCTGGCCCTGGTGATCCCCAGCAGAGCCGAGGAGCCAGTGGCCCTGCTCTCAGAGGCTTCTACAGTCTCCCTCGGCCCTGCGGGAGACCTCCAGGGGTGGAGATGGGCAGGGGCGTAGCATCATCCAGGGTGGGGTGGGCTCAGCTAATTGGTTCGCTCCCCCCTTGTCTGGTGCACTTGGCCTCTGAGGGGAGCCCAGGAGGAAAGGACCCAGCCTTCTTTCCTGTCACCTGCCCAGCCAGCGCAGGAGCATGTGTGTTTGTGGCAAGGATCAGGAGCTGGGCAGGGCAAGGCTAGGGCCGTGGGGTGGTGCTCTTGCATTGCAGGGCATTGAGGAAGAAAACACCAGCTTGTACTATGGGGTAGAGGGCCGTGAATTGGAGGGGAAAGAACAGATCTTAAGACTGTGTGTTCTTCATAATGCCCAAGACATTTAAGTGATAGACTTGGATTATTTTTAAATGACTGTTCTTGTGATTCGTGGGTTGTGTTCATTTGGCCACCCTGTTCTTTGGGACTGAAAGTTCCTGGCTCGGACACTATGATGTCACATGTGCATTTTCCTTCTCGGTGCTTCCATTAATAAGACTATTTAAAACCTCCAACCACTGGAGAAAGCAGAAAGAACCTGGCCTCAGCTGTTAGCCCACCTCTGCTGCCAAGCAGTGTTGCAGCCCTGAGGGAGGAACTGTCCTCATTTGTGCTGAAGGAGAGTCCCAGCAGGGGCCCCCAGGTCCTGCCAGCCCGAAGGCGCCACCACGGTAGAAACTCCACAAACCCTATCAGGGTGAGATCTGTAAAATGAACTCACTATAAAGTGAACTCCTACCAAGTCTAGCATTGCTGAACTCCTCAACTGCAGTGCTTTGACTCTTTCAGGTTTCCACAAAGATATTCCAGAATCATTTTTTTTAATTACGTAAATGCTATAGCAAAATAGAAAAAAAAAAAGAAGAAGAAGAAGAAGAAGAGAAGGAGCCGGAACCAGGTGTATGCACCTCTTTTCTGTTTCTGCATCCTTTCACTCCTGGTGAGGCACGTGGACCAGCAGCATTGATATCACCTGTGAGTTCGTTAGAAATGCAGAACCTCAGGCCCTGCCCCAGTGTCCCAAACAGGTTTTTTTCCAGAATTATGCAGAACAGCATCTTGACTGTCTCCTGGGCCTGCGTTCATGGAGCTGAGGCAGTTGCTGTCCTCTTCTGTTTCAGCACGAGTCTCTATGCTTCAGTGTTTTATAGTATTTACTCCTAATTATGGGAAAGTTCCTTTCTAATCCATTATTTTTAACTCTTTCCTAATTTAATCCCGACGTAAAGAATCTTTTGAAGAGCCTGTAATGGCACTAGAAAAATGCTTACTGGAGTCATGGATGACAGTGACTGAAAGCAGCCCAGCCGGTGTCCCCGCGACCCTCCGTGTGACTAGAGAGAAACACTGATTCACGGGAAGCACCGGTGGGCACTGGAAAGCCCGGGTTCCCCTTGTCTTCCACTTCCACCACTCAGAAGAGTTTTCTCGAAAACTGACCAAATCATCCCAGCAAAAGATGCAGCCTCAGACTTTCAGCCTAGACACTGATCCCCTCATCTGGTTGAATGTGTCGAGGTGACTAAGAATAGCTTGGACCAAGCACGGCATGTTTCTAAAGCTGCAATTGTGGCAATGACCACAACTCCTGTTATCGGGCCGTGCAGTTCCGCACAATATCCGGCACAGCTGTGGGCTCTGGCAGCAGCCAGCCTAGCGCTGGCGGCTTAATTAGGCTTTTTATCTTTACATTTGTCTGAGGACATCTGAAACCTTCAGTGTGGCCTGTCACTAATTAGGTGACTAATTAAATAGTCAGTGCTTCCTTGCTGATCTCAGAGCTCAACCACAATGGACAGGTTTGTGATTGTGACTGCCCGTCCTGTCGGTCTCTGCACGTGTGTGCCTCGCAATTGCCCTGTTCATTGCGCTGTGCAAAAACAGCATGGGAGCGAGGCCCAGGGCATGTGCAGGGCCGCCCTCCGATGTGCCCAAGCAGCAGGCAGCACGGACATCCACAGGGGGGCATATGGGAGATGGACATCCACAGGGCATACGGGACATCAGTTCTGGTGCAGAGGCTGGTCTGGTGGCCAGAGCAGAGGGGATGGTGGAAGGAGCTTTACCTGTCAGGCTCAGAGTCTCAGTCTCCCCAGGCAGCAAGAGTTGACATTCTGCCACCAGAGAATAAGGATCCAGAACTCACCCTGGTGTCACTAATCACAATGGGGTTTCCTATTCGACTCCAATATTTAAATGTAATTAATGTTAAATAAAAGCACCTTCACTTACTGAAATTATTCACCCCTGCTCGTTTCAGTATAACTTATCTCCTCATACCCACATTAGAGACTCCCAGAACAAAAGCAAAGCAATCCACTTTGAGCATCATTAGGCCTTTTCGACGGGGGAAGATCAGCTTATTGTCCTTTTTTTGTGGGTGCTTTGTGATTCTTTGGCATTAAAGGTAAGTAGGAAATGCATTTTTCATGATCACACAAAGCACAAACCATGTACCTGGATCTGACACCCGCCTCCTCAGTCTTCATCATTTGTTATTGGATGATTTTCAAATAATGACATTGGTACCTGTCTTGGTTTGCATTCTTTCAAACCAAGCTGAAAACAAAGCATTTGGATACAAGTAGTTTATTTGGGAGTGATCCTAGGGAACTGCCTGAGAGCAGGGCCATGTGACAGGGAAGTGAGGATAGCCACAAAGCCAAAAGACACCCTTGTCAGTGGGTCCCCACTGTGGACATCTGAGGTCAGAGAATGGCCGTGGGCAGAGAGAGGCAGACAGGAGACCCTTTGCAGGTGAGCAGGTGGGTCAGGGTGAGGTGAGTAGGCCCCAGCACTATCTCTGGAGTGCCCTTATGGTCCCTTAGTTTGCTTAGTTTGTTCTGTTCTTCCTTGTTAATATTCTTGAAGTTGCCTTTTACTGAAACTTTGGCATAGACGATGATGGAGAAGAAGCAAGGGTTAGGTAAGAAGGCTGTGGGGAGAGGATTTTGTGGGTTTCTTGCAGTTCTAAAGAGGACACAGGTGTACTATCAGAAAGTTTTGCTGGAAAAGAGATGGCATTTAAGGACCTTGTCTTAGCAAATACTTTATTTCTACTTTGGGATGGAGATAAGGTTAGAATCAGTAGTTTTTGAAACATAGTCTGTGGCCCAGCACCATCAGCATTACTTGGGAAGCTGTCAGAGGTGGGGATACTTAGGCCCCACTCTCCAGGGACTGAATCTGAAACCTGGGGGTAGGGCCAGGCTCTGCTTTCCCAGCCCTCCAGGGAAGGCGGCAGGTCAAGGAAGTCAGAAGCGACGGTGGAGTGGAGAGGGCCCAGGAGAGTGATTCCAAAACGCAGAACTTCAGTCTCCTCACCTGTGCTGCAGGGAAGGCACCCAGAATCCCTCCTCACACACCAGCCTGAGCATACAGTCAGGTAGCAAATGTCAAGCATCTGTCCAAAGGCCTAGTGCTGACACTCGTTAGACGGACACCTCCCCACTAATTAAATTTGCATGTCTAGATCCCCATGGAAGCCTGCATTGACTTTCAAAGGCAGGAAGTGGCTGGGGAGCTGGAGTCTCCTCCACGTGGAGGATGCCCTCTTCCCCGAGGACTGGGGGAGCCGGAGGTGCTTCCCACCCGCAGCTGCATCTGACTCCTGGTGAGACGTTCCCTGGAGTCTGCAGAACATCCTCCTGAGAGACTCATGTCTCTCAGATATTTAATGGGATCATAAACGTCCTTATTAAACTCTCCCCTCCTTTCTTGAGACTCCCAAACTCTCAGGAGCCTCTCAGTTTTCTCCTCCTTGAACAGAGGCTCTCAAAGTGCCGTCCCTGGCCCAGCAGTATGGACATCACTTGGAAACTGTTAGAAATGCAGATTTTCAGGCCCCACCCAGACCTCCTGCATCAGAAACACTCTGGGAATCGGGCCCAGCAATGTTTGTCTTCACGAGACCTGCAGGGACGCACTCGGCCAATGCCACCAGGCCGATGTGGTCTTTACCCTTCCTGCACCATCCTCCCATCCCCACTTTTCTCATGGGCAGCCTCACTCCCAAAAAAGCAAAGGCATCATACACCCTCAGCTGTGCACCCTTTCCCACTTCCTCAGCTCTGCACCTGCCAGCCACTTTATTTCCTCCCTGTGGAGGGAGGATTAGGGCCGTAATTCTTTTATCTTGGCGCACAGAAAATGATGCACAAGAGGATTGAGGGAATAAGGACGTATCAAACTGCCCCCCAACTTACAGCATTTGATGTTGGGTGGAAATTTGGAAGGGAAGCCCAGAAAGAGCCCCGCCTGAAAACACAGGCATGAGGGCCCTCCAGTAGAGGTGACAGGTGGTCCTCGTTGCTGGGGAGTGGGAAGACCGTGAGCCTCTGTGTGAGACCCAGAGCAGGCAAAGCCATCTATGCAGCAGATGGCTTCTGGAGACCAGGTTTCTCTCTAAGTGTACTTCTCTGAAGATAATGCCTTTCAAACAGATAATCCAACACTTACCAGTATAGTAAGACATAGGCTTGAAAAAAATGGTTTGAATTCTCCTTTTTATTTTAAGAACTTGTGGTGGAGGAAAATGTTGTGAATCACCTTTTGAGATTTTAGGGTTAATATTAAGTAACTGTTTCTATAAGCAACAGATTGCAAAAGTTCCAGGCTCTACAATTCTGCACATCACAGCCACTTGGATAGGGATGGGGAGGGTTGTACAAATACAGTTTCCTGGGACCCTGTTCCTGGAGTTACAATTCAGTAGGCCTGGGGTGGGTTTCAGGAATATGTATAGTATTTTTAATAGAATCCCCAGGTAATTCCAACATGCAGGTGGGTTTAGGAGCCATTTTTGTAGACATTTGCTCAAAATTGGCAGTCTCATCTATAAGGAAACCTATTTCCCCCTGTAATTGCTCATTGTAACTAACTTGTTTTTATGGGCTTGTTTTCCAAACCACATTTTCTAATTCTTAGTGAATCATATAACTCTAAGTCACATCATTACTTTGGGGCTTACCAGGCCTAATTTTTAAGTTATTATTAACATTATATAGCTGAACCCATATTCATAGTATTAACATGCTAAATTGGACCTAGCAGAAAGCATTTCACGAAGTCTCATGCTTAAACTATCACCATTAAGAAGGAAGGCCCAAGAAGAAACCTGCCCATGTGGTGTTAATAAAGCCTTGCTAATAGCCAGCATTTGCCCAAAACACAAAGCTCTTCTTCATCCTCCCCCACCAGAAGTGATCCCACTGGATTTTGAATTCCCATAATGCTCCATGATTCCATCCTTAAGGAACAAATTGATTTGTGTCTTGTATTTTGCCATCTCTCGTGTGCAAGGGCTTTCTGGCTTGTCTTTGATAGCTGCCATCTTGGTATTTACATCTGGTATGTGCTCAGTATATATAAACACATGCTTAAAGTATAAATGTATAATGTTTTTACTTCCTAGACATAGATAAAAACATCATTAATCATTTCCCCTAAATTATAAAGGAAAGCTCAATTTCATTTTCATCTGTTTTGCCAGAACTCCCAAATTTTATTCTTATCTTTTCAATTGACATTTCAAGAATGGCATGCATTTTCATTTTTTCAGTAAGGATTTATGTGTTTCTTTTGTGATACATAAGTTTTTTATCTGAGATCCTGAACTTCTACCTAGCCCCTTATCCTGGCCACCACGCCCCTCCCCTGCCAGGTCCCCGAGGACTCCAGAGAGCACCCAGGGCCCTCCAGGCAGACACTTCTACCTTAGTGTAGGGTCCAGTGTTGAGTCACACCCAGACTCGGTACCTTACGAGACTTGCTCCTTGCCCCGTTTCTCCAGGTCCCATCCTGATTCCTACAGGAGCTCCAGAACCAGGGAACTCTGACCCACCCAAGGTGGAGCTGGGCAAGATGGCACCCAAGAGAAGAGAGAAGCAGGGTCAGGGAGAGAGCTTGTAACCTCTGTCTCACCCCACGAACTGCCCACTCCCTTCTAGATGTGTTCAGAATCCTCCATCCCACACCTCCTCTGTGGATCTCTCTCTTCGGTCTCCCCCTGGAGGTCAGAGTGTGTCATGACCAACAACTTTGTGGCCATGGATGCAGCTGCCGTTTAATTTTTACTAACAACAAAAATGGATTGAGTACTATTAACACACTCGAACAAATACCCCGTAACTCCTTCATATCACCTAATACCAGTCCGTGTTCAGTTTTCCCAGTGGTCTTAAAATTGTTCTTTTACAGTTAGTTGGTTTGGATAAGGATGCAAACCAGGTCCAAATACTGCATTTGGTTAATGTGCCCCTGAAATCTCTTTAATACTTAACAGTTTCCTGCACCTTCCCCGTTTTCTGAAATTCATTTTCTTGTTAGGTTCTTGCATGTTAGAGAATTTAAGATGAAATAATACAATGTGTGGTGTTTACTCTAACCACAACAGTGTTGGTGAGTATTTTCAAAGCAGCACAATATTAGTCATTGCTAAGCTTTTTTCACCTCGTGTATATTTAAAATCCTCCAAAATAAAATTTTTTTTAAATAAACAAATTAAATTAATGGCTCAGGACCTTGTCCAAAAGTCTCTTATGATTTAAACAGAAAAAAATATTGCTAAAGAAAGTTAAATTTTTTTCAGGGAAAAACTGGTAGATTCTCTTAATCTGCTGTGTACTTAACAATAAATATTTTGTGTGGATTTGTTTTGCCTCTGATATTGGAAGTTCACAGAGCTCCCAACTTCTAAACTCCACCTATAGTATTTTATGGCATGTGTTGTTGTTAAGACTGAATTAAATCTGAGTTATTTTTTAACTAGTAGAATATGTAGATAGGTTAAATATCTATCATGAGCTAGGATTTATTTTCATTGGCAAATATTTTTGTCACTGTTTTGAACCATTCAGAAAGCAGAGGTTTTAGTAAATTAAATTGAAACATTTAGATCGATGTGGGATAATAATTTTTTCTCTACATTATCTATTTGTTCAAATAACAGCATTAATTAAAGCAGTTAATTAAATCACTTGCTTTGGTTGCCTTTGCTATGCCTGCACCCTGCAGACACGCACAGCACACACAAAATCAGCTAGAAAATAACTAGCGATCGCCTAGCAGGCCGACATGTATCTACTGCCCAGAAGGGTAAGCACCATGAAAAGTTTTATGTTTCTTTTATCATGTTCACAATAAATTGGCAATGTGACCCTCTTTATTTGAAGGATAAGGATGTTTAGACCTAATTTTGTAGCTGTCCTCCTGAAGCAGGGAATGAAACACAATACCTTTTACTTATTTCCCTGGATACCCTAATCCCTCCCTGCTTTACAAGTATCTTTGAGCTGTTCCTCCCTTTGTATCCACAGCAACGTGAAATCCCCACTGGAATTATTTGCTGTGAAAATGCAGGTGCCCTTGTTTAATGTTTCATTGGCTTGAGCACTTAACTTGAAACTTTTTTTTTTTCATGATATGGTGACCTTTGATTTTGGAGCTGAGGGCTCACGGTGATGTTAGATATTGTTTATATACATTAAGCCAGCACCATTAGATCTGAGCTTTATCTGTGGTTCTGCTGTTCCTGCCATTTCATCGAATGCATGCCCAAATCCAAGCTGTACTCCGTGACCCACTGTTCTATTTGAAGGAACTTTTTGAATATTCATAGGCGATCAAATTAAAAATCAGTCTATTAGACTTATATATTATAAACTTCATGACTTTAGACCAGTACTCTTACATAGTTATAGATTTAAGAAATTAAATATTTAGACACTGCTAAATCGGATTATAGAGAGAACCATCACAGCAAAAATATGAGGTTGGAGAAAGAAATGAAAATGCTGGTGATATTTTCATATAAAGTCATGAAAGGGCAGGGAACCTTCTCTGAATAGCAAGGAGGCTGATGTTACAAAGAATGTCGGGGAAGTTTGCTTAGGCCCAGCCAGAAGGACCTTTATACCACACTAAGGAATTTGGGCTGAACAGTTTGGTAATAAAAACATTTACCATTTATTGAAAATGTACTATGCAGAGGCAATATTTTAAGCATTTTACAGACAATGATGCATTTAATCTTCACAGAACTCCTAAGAAGCATTAGGTTCTAGAGCCACAAAGAGGTCAAATAACTTGCAAAGGTCAAAAAGCTAGAAGTGCTAGAGCTGGGAGTCGCACTGAGGCAGTCCGACTTCTGAGACCAGGATCTTAATGAGTCTGATCTGCAGCTACCTTGGTAAAATCTCTACCAAGAACAAAGGTAGGGATTTTAAAACCGGAAACCGTTGAGATTTTATTTAATTTAAAAAGAGGTTTCCAGTAGCTGTGTGGAAGATGGGCAGAAGAGAGAGACTCAAGCCAGAGAGACAAACCCTCTAGACAAGATGGTGAACTAAGGCAGTGTGTTATAGGAGGGGCGGGTTGTGGGGGCATTCAAGAGATGTGGACAAGGTCAAAGTGATTGGACATGGTGGCCAATGTGGGTAGTGGGAAGGAGCCTGAGACTGGCTGCCAAATTCCTAGCTCTAGAGGTGGTTAGTTGGCCAAAGCTTTGATGGAGATAGAGGAGGAGTGGGATGAGGCGACCAAGAGCTTTGTTTGGGCACATATTAAATTTGACACCCCTCTGGAGCATGCCAGTTAGGGCTGATAGGCATTTAGAAATTAGATTTAGAGCTCAGAAGAATCACTGTAGTATAGTACATTGTAGTAAATGTGTAAGAGGAAGTCCTGGTGGTGGATAACATCACCCAGGGAAGTAGGCATGAAGCTTGGGAAGCTTGGCTAGGGAGAAATGGACAAAGGAGGAGGAGGAGCTGGTAAAAAAAAGCAGTCATGAAAGACAGCCTCAAGACAGTGTTGTCCCAGACGGGAGGTTCTGTGGCGACAGCTCCTGGGGGAGGCCTCCTGCATGGCCCCAGCTGTCACTGTTTCCTCCAGCCCTGCTCCTTTAGGCCCAGGATCAGTGATGGCACCCACTGCTGCTAGACCCTGGGCACTCTCCTTCCCTCTTTGTTCCTGTAACCCTGCATACACAGCTGCCTTCATTCAGTAAGACCTTGTGGTGTCCGCCATCTTTTTTTTTTTTTTTTGCCTGGATCCTGATTAATAAGGATCTTCTCATATCCCCAGCTCATCCTTCCTCCATGAGTCAATGAAAATAGAGACTTCTAATTGCCTCCCAGTATTCATTCTGCACTTGGTGACAAAACCCTGGGAACTGTGGTTCTTTGAAACATCACTGTGTTTTCTTTGAAAAACTACATTTTCCAGACTCCCTGCTTCGCCCTGGCCATGTCACTGAGTTCTGGCTAGGTAAGCAGAAATGTGGGACTTTCAGGAAGTCTCCTTAATAGGCAGCACTCTCTGCCCATTTCTCCTTCCTCTGCCTGTAATGTGGCTGTGATGGCTGGAGCTCCAGGAGCCACCTTGAACCTGAGGTGACCCTGAAAATGGAAATCACACATGGAGAAGCAGAGAAGCAGGTCATGGGCCCAGCTGCCTAGCTGACTCTGTGGATCCGTCCTATCAGCACGAAACTGGTGATGTCCAGGTGTCTTAAGTATAGTTTTAAGAGAAATTTGCTCTCAGAGGGATTGAGAGAGATCAAAGAGGAACTTGAAGAGAAGATAGGTTTAATGGGGAGACATGTCTCTTCTGACTCAGGGGAATGGAAGAACGCTCTAGACATGGTAAGAAGGAAACATAAAAATGCCTGGTGACCAGTCCCCATTTTCTTTATGACATAGGAGATGTGCTCACCCGAGAATGAGGAAGGGGGATAGTAAGGATAACAAGAGGGGTTACAGTAGAGAACTTGAAGGTTGGAGAAAGGCCCAGAACAGCAACAATGAAGAATGTAAAAAGATTTCAACTTGGGCTAAAGAAAAAGAGTGGAAACCTGTTTTTTAATGTATTAAAATTCAAAAAATGCCTCTATCCCCCCCAAAATCTTTGTACTATATCATTATAGGTTAGGTTTTTTAAAAAAACTACTTTGTTGTTTTGGGGAAATTTTAAATTGTACAACAGCATAATTTAGGATAATGCAGTGTGGTAGTTTGGTAATTTATAAATCATTTGATCCATGTTGTTCGATAATTCAAATGATTCAAAACCAAAGGGACTGTCTTTGTAGTAAAAGATGTAGCTGGATAATTATTAAGCCTTCTACTTACATAGAGATGTAAAAAAGGCCTATATATAACTATTATTGGTGTAACATAAACCACATATCTATCATATAGCACCCAAAGCTGGGGTAAATTTTAACTGCTTGTGAGTATAAACACATTATTATTATTATTATTAGCATTTTTATTAAATGGTAATAAATAAGAGACAAGTAATCAGTGTGTACTTGCAGACTGTCAGCCATAAGTAGCTGGGTTAATTGTGACCTTTATGTTATTTGAAGATATTAAAATTTTTTATTCTTATTATTAGAGGATAAGATGCACTCAGTTTTCTTCTTATCAAATAAGAATATTCATTCTTAAATGACACTCATCCTTAGAGACTTTAGAGCAAAACCTCTCATAATATTGAGCTATTTTTAAATGTCAGGTTCAGTTGAGTTTATTGCATTTCTGGCCTGCGCCATCACCAAAAGTCTCCTGCTTTTAGTGCTACTTAACAGATTGTCAGTAAATTGATAGCAGTTCCACATTTGGAACATTTCCAATCTTCTCATGGGAAAGGAGGGCAGGTGTTTCTCTCTGACTTGGTGAAGGCTTCTTTTTTGGCATTTGGTTGATTGAAGGGGAGGTGTGAACTAAGAAGAGATTTTAGAAAAAAAAATCTCATCAGCATGAACCCTATGAAAAGATCAGCTCACCCATGAAATTTTACTGACTTTAACCAGGGGGTGGATTTGCAGCAAGAGCATCTTAAATCCTGATGGGCAAACACGGAGTGAGCCTTGAGCATGTGAGTTCTTCAGAAGTCTCTACTCAGGTGCACTTTACCTGTAGGACTAGTTAGAGGGAGTATTGTGGGTGCCTGGAGTAGGGCGCTGCCTAGGGCCAGCAGGCCTGGCTTTCTTTCATAGCTGGCACTGCTTATGAGCTTTGTAACCTTGAACAAATTACTTACCATTTCCAACCTTGATTTTCTTACATATGAAATGTGGATCAGAAAAACCAGTCTCTTCCCTATCCCTAGCATAAATTGTGTAGAAGATTAATCTCTATGTGAATGCCTATGAATGTGCCTTGGGCTCTGGAAAGCCTGATGCAAATATAAAGCAGTTTTGCTCTTAAAAAAGAATCCTCTAGAATTTCCTCGCAGATGACACTTTTTGGTATCCTGATTTGAGGAACTGTGTGTATCTGAATGTAATAAAGCTAATGTCAGCCAATGGGAATTAGATGACCTTTGGATCCCTCTGAACAATTTGAGATCTACAGGACAGTACAGGCAGAGGTAAGGTGAGAGGATGCTGGAGCCAGGCATCCTGGGTTCAAACCCTGCCTCCAGACTTACTAGCTATATGGTTGTATTAGTCTGTTCTCACACTGCTGATAAAGACATACCTGAGACGGGGCCATTTACAAAAGAAAGAGGTTTAATGGACTTACAGTTCCACATGGCTGGGGAGGCCTCACAATCATGGTGGAAGGCAAGGAGGAACAACTCATGTCTTACATGGATGGCAGCAGGCAAAGAGAGAGCTCGCGCAGGGAAATTCCTATTTTTAAAACCATCAGATCTCGTGAGACTAATTCACTATCACAAGAACAGCATGGGAAAGACCTGCTCCCATGATTCAATTACCTCCCAACAGGCCCCTCCCACAACACATGGGAATTATGGGAGCTACAAGATGAGATTTGGGTGGAGACACAGAGCCAAACCATATCATTCTGCCCCTGGCCCCTCCCAAATCTTATGCCTTCACATTTCAAAACCTATCATGCCTTCTCAATAGTCCCCCAAGTCTTTTTTTTTTTGAGATGGAGTTTCACTCTTGTTGCCCAGGCTGGAGTGCAATGGTGTGATCTTGACTCACTGCAACCTCCGCCTCCCCAGTTCAAGTGATTCTTCTGCCTCAGCCTGCCAAGTAGCTGGGATTACAGGCATGCGCCACCACACCTGGCTAATTTTGTATTTTTAGTGGAGACAGGGTTTCACCATGTTGGTCAGGCTGGTCTCAAACTCCTGACCTCACGTGATCCACCTGCCTTGGCCTCCCAAAGTGCTGGGATTACAGGTATGAGCCACCATGCCTGGCTCCCCAAAGTCTTAAATCATTATAGCATTAACTCAAAAGTCCACAGCCTAAAGTCTCATCTGAGACAGGGCAAGTCCCTTCTGCCTATGACCCTGTAAAATCAAAAACAAGTTAGCTGCCTCCTAGATACAGTGGGGGTACAGGCATTGGGTAAATAAAGCCATTCCAAATTGGAGAAATTGGCCAAAACAAAGGGGTTACAGGCTCCATGCAAGTCCGAAATCCAGTGGGGCAGTCAAATCCTAAAGTTTCAAAATGATCTCCTTTGACTCCATGTCTCACATCCAGGTCATGCTGATGCAAGAGGTGGGTTCCTATGGTCTTGGGCAGCTCCACCCCTGTGGCTTTGCAGGGTACAGCCTCCCTCCTGGCTGTTTTCATGGGCTGGCATTGAGTGTCTGTGGCTTTTCCAGACATACAGTGCAAGCTGCTGGTAGATCTACCATTCTGGGGTCTGGAGGAGGGTGGCCCTCTTCTCACAGCTCCACTAGAAGTGCCCCAGTAGGAACTCTGTGTGGGGGCCCTGACTCCACATTTCCCTTCCACACTGCCCTAGCAGAAGTTTTCCATGAGAGCCCTGCCCCTGCAGCAAGCTTCTGCCTGGACATCCAGGCATATCCATACATCCTCCGACATCTAAGTGGAGGTTCCCAAACCTCAATTCTTGACTCTGTGTACTCACAGGTTCAACACCACATGGAGGCTGCCAAGGTTTGAGGCTTGTACCCACTGAAGCCATAGCCTGAGCTCTACATTAGCCTCTTTCAGCCATGGCTGGAGTGTCTGGGATGCAGGGCACCAAGTCCCTACACTGCACCCAGCATGGGGACCCTGGGCTCAACCCACAAAACCACTTTTTCCTCCTGGGCCTCCAGGCCTATGATGGGAGGGGCTGCTGTCTCTGACATGCCCTGGAGACATTTTTTCCATTGTCTTGGGGATTAACATTCGGCTCCTTGTTACTTATGCACATTTCTGCAGCTGGCTTGAATTTCTCCTCAGAAAATGGGATTTTCTTTTCTATTGCATTGTCAAGCTGCAAATTTTCCAAACTTTTATGCTCTGCTTCCCTTATAAAACTGAATGCCTTTAACAGCACACACGTCACCTCTTGAATGCTTTGCTGCTTAGAAATTTATTCTGCCAGATACCCTAAATTATCTCTCTCAAGTTCAAAGTTCCACAAATCTCTAGGGCAGGGGCAAAATGCCACTAATCTCTTTGCTAAAACATAACAAGTGTCACCTTTACTCCAGTTCCCAACAAGTTCCTCATTTCCATCTGAGACCACCTCAGCCTGGACTTTATTGTCCATATCGCTATCAGCATTTTGGCCAAAGCCATTCAACAAGTCTCTAGGGAGTTCCAAACTTTCCCACATTTTCTCATCTTCTTCTGAGCCCTCCAAACTGTTCCAACCTCTGCCTGTTGCCCAGTTCCAAAGTCGCTTCTGCATTTTTGGGTATCTTTTCAGCAGCGCCCCACTCTACTGGTACCAATTTACTGTATCAGTCCATTCTCATGCTGCTGATAAACATAAGTATACCCAAGACTGGGCAATTTACAAAAGAAAGAAGTTTAATGGACTTTCAGTTCCACGTGGCTGGGGAGGCCTCACAATCATGGTGGAAGGCAAAGAGGAACAAGTCAGGTCTTATATGGATGGCAGCAGGCAAAGAGAGAGCTCGTGCAGGGAAACTCCTATTTTTAAAACCATCAGATCTGGTGAGACTTACTCACTATCATGAGAACAGCATGAGAAAGACCTGTTCCCATGATTCAGTTACCTCTCACCAGGTCCCTCCCACAACACATGGGAATTATGGGAGCTACATGATGAGATTTGAGTGGGGACACAGAGCCAAACTATATCAATGGTCTTCGCAAATTACTTGCTTCAGTTCCACCTAAAAAAAATAGGGATAATAGTATTACTGACCTGACTGGACTCCTGTAAGGACTAGATGGGGTAATGAGCCATGCAAAAGGCTTGACTGGAAGCAGTCATCAGGGTTAAGCTGTGATTGTTATGCTTCCAAGCAGTTTATGATTAATAGTAGTAGTCTAAAATTTAAACTTCATACTAAATTTACCTCCCTCCCAATTTGTTTTAGTTTTACTTTGAAAAGCACATTTTAAAAACCTGTCTCATTACTAATGTGTAGCTTTCTGGAAGATTCTATAGTTAGCAGCTCCAGCGCCATCTTCCTTTTTAACTTGAAATGGTTGGTTCTATCTGAAGGTTCGTGCAAAGAATTAGTAGCTCCAAAAGCAATTCAACAGTTGGATGACACGTGATATAAAGTTAAATTGAATTATGATAAACTTTTGCTAAATTGCACTTAACTGCTTGTTCTTTTTCATTTTTCTTTTTCTTTAGCTCTCACATGAAGTTTAATAATCTTACCCTAATTTCAACTCATGGACTCCCAGGAAAAAAACTTCTGGACACTGAACAAAGGAAATTTTTAGCCAGCGAGTATGAATTTTATTTGCTTTTTCATTCTGAGGCCTAAATGTCCTACTCTGTGTGCAGTCTATTTAATGCTAAATAGTAGATTTCAGATTGGAAAAGGAGAAGTGGTGGGGCTTTTCTACTGGAGTTCAGACATCACTTAGGAGATACAAGTACCAGTGTGTTCACAAGCAAGTGGCCATGAGTGGCAGGCCAGGGCCACCGGTTTGTATCCGTGGGAAGACATCTGCCCTGTTCCAAACAATGGAGCCTATGGACCCAGCCAGCCCTGCCTTTGGGCTCTGAGTGACACTACAGGGCAATGAAGGTTGGTGACTACATTTGCATCTGACAGGGTGCCTGGCTGGGATATGGGTCCCACAGCTACCCTGGCCATTTGTACTCAGCAGCTGATCAGGCAAAGAACTTCCATGCCAGTCTGGGTGAGCTTTATTGTCTTCATCCCAGTAGAATCACTATTTGACAACATCTGTTCTGGAAAATACCATGTCTTTATCACATAGCTTTCATTCATTTTAATTTCCTGTAGCAAAACATGGCTACAAGAAATATTAGTTTCTCTGCCTCTAGAAACAAGCTCCTAATTTTTCCAATAAGGAGGAAGGAAATTGTTCCCTCCCAGGGGATTCATTTTAGATTCCATGATGAAGGGACCCTCTTTCCTCTGTGAAAAAGACTCGTTTTGCCTTCGAACAATGAGAAAAAACACAACTTCCTTGCCAGCAGAACGGGTTCGTTTCCACTTTATAATTTTATCAGACTATAAACTTTTTTCTGAAGGATGTCCTTATGATACAAAAAAGGGCATGGGTTTGAGCCAGGAGGATGTGGATTCAGATCCTGCCCCTGCCATGAAGGGCCTGGGCAAGGAATTTCATTTCTCTGAGCTTTGCTTTTTTTGATCACGAGCAGTACATGAGAAGCCAAGCTTGCTGGATTTTTTGTTAAAGTTAACATAACACCAACTTCTGGCCAAGAACACATTCTCTCCATTTCCCTCTTTCTAAATTACACGATTCGCAGGAAATGCTGGTTTTATTGGCAGATGTCTTAAGAGGAACTTAATTCCATCAGCGTAGTGAAAGTTTCCCTCAATCCCATGTTGGGTGTGTTTCAGGAGAAACAGCTACTGAGGGGGCTTTCTGCAGGTGTGACACTGCGTGGGCAGACTGAGTGGGTGGAAGCCACCGGCGTCCCTGCTGCTGTCCCTGCCTCCACAGTCTCAGCACAGCAGCCAGAGCAAGGCTGCGGAAAGCTGGCTCAGATCACATCGCCTCCTCACCGCCCAGAACCGCACTATCCAATATGGTGGCCACTAGCCACGTGTATTTACATTTAAATTATTAAATGAGATGAAAAAGTCAGCTCCTCACATTAGCCACATGTAGCCAGTGGCTACCATATTGGATAGAACAGATAAGAACATTTTCATCATCGTAGAACGTGCTGTGATGCTCCAGCCTAAACTCTGTCTCCATCTACTTAATTCTCCAGCCTCACCTTTTATTATTTTTGCCCTTTTTCTCCCCATTTGAGCCACACCAGCCTCCTCGATGTTCCTCAGATGCAACGGGCAAGTCCCCACCTTGAGGTCTCTGCTTTTTGCTCTTAAATGTTACCTTTTCTATGAGGTCTATCCTGACCACACCATTCATTTGAAGCCAACACCCCAACACACTCCAGTCCCTCATACTCTGCTCTGTTTTTTTCTTGCTACTTAAATCCTCCTAAATATTGTATTATTTGCCTTTTGAAATAATGTTTATTCTTCATATTTATATCCAGAATCCTTCAACTATAATATAAACACCACAAGGGCGGAAATTTTTGCCTTTTTATTCATTGATTCATTGATGTATACTCAATACCTGGGACAGTCCTTGGCACATAGCAGATGCCCAGTAAATAATGTGGAACAGAGGAAAGTTACCTCCAGAAATACCTGCAAAACTCCTCTCAAGCAAGTGTTAGGGACTAAATAACACAGCCAGACCCCTTTGCATGGGTAACTGCATGTCATCACATTTCTTAGAAACCACATATTTCAGTAAGATTGAACCATAAATAGGAGATGTCTTTCAAATGGTCCTCATAACCCCAATAAAGGAAATTATCTCTGATCATGGGGTTTCAAAATAACAGGTGCAAATGACATTCATAAATTTAGTAATTTAAATCCCTGATTCCAAATACTAATTTTGAACTTGTCGTTAACCATTGTTTTAATTTATTATTGTTAGAATTTTTGAACTATTTCTGTCTTCTTTCCCACCGCCCCCGTCCAGCCTCTTGTGGAGGTGCTAATGGCATGTCTGGGATGCAGCCGAAAGGAAGGCAGTGGGAGAGGAGAAGGAACAGGAAGCAGGAGAAATCCACTAATTGGACAATCAGCACTGATTAACTGAAAGTTAATTGTGATAGTCCTTTTTCTAGGAGTGTCACAATTAATCTTTTATGAGAATTTCTAAGGTTCTTTCCAGCTCGGAAGAGTCATGATTCCACGAGGTGCAGGTCTCCACTGACTCATCTGTGGCCCCCAGAGCTTGCTTCTAACTGCACACCTGGAGCTTTGGACTAGGCTTTTGACCACAAGGTTGGGGGCACTATAACCTAGAGCAAGCTGCTACTCATCTATGCCCTCTTCCAGGAATTTCCCCATCCTCCATTTTTGCTTTTTATTTTTCTCCTCCTTATTATCTGTCTTCAGAACTTTCTATGAAGATAATCTTTCACATTAGTTTTGAGTCACGGTCAAGCTCACTTGAGAAACATGAAGTTTCACTGATGTGCCTTCTTTGGTTCCTTCTCTCTTTTCGGGTGAAGCGTAGTGGAGGTATTTCTCTTACCACCAAGCCATGAGTCAGGCCCTGCTATGTTAGAATATTAAAGCTTATTCATTCTACTTAAAAAATAATTTTGTAAAAATATCACTTACAGTCTTCGATATATAGTTTCACTCAACTGGTGAGGAAATTAAGGAAGGTCCAGAATGGATAGTAATATCCAGAATGGGTAGCAATCACTTATACAATGATATTTTAAACTGAGAAATGGCCAGGTAATCCCAGCACTTTGGGAGGCCAAGGTGAGAAGATTGCTTGTGCCCAGGAGTTGAAGACCAGCCTAGGCAACGTAGGGAGAGTCCCATTTCTACAAAAAAAAATTTAAATTAGCCAGGTATGGTAGCTTGCACCTATGGTCCCAGCTGCTCGAGAGTCTGAGCGGGGAGGATAGCTTGGGCCCAGGAGGTCAAGGCTACAGTGAGCCATGATTGTACCACTGTGCTCTAGGCTGGGTGACAGAGTGAGATCTTGTCTCAAGTAAATAAAATCATTCAGTGTAGTAACATATTGTAACAGCAATCACCCCACATTCTTCAACACTTCCTTTTGTGACTTAGTAAAGTTTCCTAAAAATCAGTGGTCCCCAGTGCCATTCCCACTGGACAGAGCTTCACATTTTAACTCTCAAATATGCATTCTGATGTGATCAGTGCTACTGTCCTGCTGTCATTAAAAATATCATTGTCTTCGCCTTCCACAAATTTCCCCTGAGAGCCTTTATCTTTGGGCACAGCCTCATAAAATGAATCCCTGTGCACTAACTGTATTTAACTTTTCCTCATCGTGGATGGCTTAGAGTAGGGATCTGGAGCAGATAAAAAACAATCTTTCATGGGTCTCTCACAAATGTGGGAAGCCATGACATTTCCTGTATTCCTATAAAGCTAATGAAATGGTTTTTACAAGAGAATTTCCTCTCATTATCCATTATTTTCCTGTGATAGGCCAGTCCCCGATTTTCTTTTCTTACTAAGAAGAAATTTTCTTGTTTTTAAGTCGTTTCACAGAGCCCTTTCACAGGTCCTGTAACAAGGTCTAATATGCCCCCATGACTAGAATTCTCTTTGTGTGCTAAGACCAGGCTTATGCGCAGATCAAAAGGAAGAAATGTTCCCTCATTACCACTTCAGAATCTTGTTTGCCTCCAAAGAGAGTAAACAGGGTTCTGTCTCATTAATATTATTTAGAATAATACTCTTCACATATGCATCCTGCCTAACAATGCAGCCTGTCTTACATTCTCACGGTCACTCCTTATAGCGGTCAGCAGTGGAGGAACGTAGGGAGAGCTCATTATCCTGTGTTAAGAGGTGAGGAAACTGAAGATAGCAGGAGGATGCGGAGTCCAGGCTTGTCAGCAGCACAGACCATGGCAGGGTTCTTTTTGAAGACGACTGTGCTGCCAAGCATAGAAGTGGCACGTGCCTCCAGCCCCAGCTACTCAGGAGGCTGAGGCAGGAGGATCACTTGAGCTCAGGAGTTTGAGACCAGCTTGGGCAACATAGTGAGATCCTGTTTCTAAAAATAAATAAATAAAAATGTTAGTGTTTTTATGTTAAGAGAAAAAAGGAAGAAAAGAATCATACAGCCTAAATTAAAAGAAGCACTTAATGTCCTATTACCTTAGACTCTCAGTATTCAGAACAGAATCACTAAAAGGTGGTTTACCCGAGGTCAATCCTTTCAGAAAATTCTGGAAACAACCCTCACAAAACTGTTTAAATAAACCCAAAGCCACAAGAAACCCACTCTTATCATACTACGTGAAAGCACTCAAACTCCAAGAGAGCCCAGAAAATGGAAGCCAGTGCAGCCACAGCACGCTGAAGCCATGGCATGAATGGCCGCCCCAGGCCTGCTGGCGGTGGAAGTCTCCGTTCCTAGAAAATCACCTCTGCCCTGAAGAGTGAATCCCAAAGTCTCCAGGGAGTGTACTTGCTGCGAACCTAACTCCCTAATTACTATATTCTTTAAGTAAAATGGGTTTTGTTGTTTTGGCAGGAAGCCATACGCTAATTCTCAGAATGAGTCATTACTGAAAAGTATTAGCGAATAGGAAGGGTTTTCAGTATTCAAGGATTCTGACCCCTGGCTTTGGGAATCCTCAACAATGTCACTTTCTTCCTTCTCATTCCCTTTGAGGCTGTGGTCAATACACCAATTTAACAGCTAAAGTAAATTTACAACCACTCTGAAGTAGAAGCAGAAGAAAGGTATAGTATGAGTGATTTCACACACACACACATACAAATACATACACACACACACACACACCCCTCCCACCCTCCCAGTTGTGGGCTGACCTAAGCCAGGTGGAACAATTTAGCTTTAATGGGAAGATGTCAATTTGTAACTAAGTGTTTCATAACGAAAAATCTCCTAGTATCAGTCCTGGTAAACTCACAGCAAAAGCACAGACTCAGCCCACTGGGGGACTTGAACCAGCTCACCAGATGTCTAATTAATGCCCGCTGTCAGCTGCTCAAATGTCACTTATGGAGCTTCTCTCTTTGCAGCCACTGTTTTAATGATAAAGATTATGCACTGATGTCACTGTGCTCCTGGGTTAATGTCGTGGTGGGTAGAATGACCGGCATAGACCGAGCAGCCAAGCACGTTGTGCTTTCCACGGACGAGATCGTGCTCTACGACCACCTCATCCTCTGCACCGGGCAGCAGTACCAGGTAAGGCTGGGCATAGGGGGCGCAAGCCACGTGTCTGGAGAGCTCCATGAAAGCCATTCATATGTTTACTGGGGCACACACTCTCTGGGTAAAGAGCATCCCTCTGCCTGGACAGCTGCTACTCTAAATTCATAAAAGCACCCTTCAGGGCCCACACACATAACCAGAATTATGTCCGCAAACCCTCCCAGAAACCCATTCCGAGAAAAACATTCTGCTCAAGGATAAAAATCACAGCAAGTTGGAGAAATGTCATTCTTTAAGCTGTTGTCCAAAAGTCTAACACATACTGCTCGCCCTAGCAGAATCCAGACGCAACCAGGCATGCATTTGTGGTAAATTAATTTATGCCTCAAGAGGCTAACATTTGGCTGTGGCAATGGGCTCTCGCAAAAGTATTGCAAACACGTGCACCTTCTGTCGACCCTTATTTTATTTTGTCTCTCAGTTATGAAAATAGGAAATCTGATTGATTGGTTTCCCAGTGTCCATGCTTTCCTTTTAGTTAAACTCTCCATCCACATTTGAGTAAATCATTGCTGGATACACTGAAGCTGTTCAATGTCTTAGGGCAGCAGATTTTAATATTCCACTTTGTAATATGCATGAGTGTTTCATGTAGTTTACCGCAGTAAGGTATTTCTCCAGTGACAAGAGGCTTACTCTAACTCAAGGATGAAGTCTTAGACCAAGTTTGTGAAATCCGTGGCCCATGGGCCCAAGGTGGCTTTGAATGTGGCTCAACACAAATTTGTAAACTTTCTTAAAACATTATGACTTTTTTTTTTGCAGTTTTTTTCTTCAGCTTATCAGCTATCTTTAGTGTTTGTATATTTTATGTGTGGTCCAAGATGATTATTCTTCTTTCAGTGTGGCTCAGGGAAGCCAAAAGATTTGACACCCCATTTAGACCATCTTGTGAACAGTTGTGGGATTCGATGCGAGCCTGTGTATGACAGTTTTCCTTCACATCGCCAAGCGCAGAGGAGGCAGCGCATGAAGGAGACAGGGTCTCCACCTGGGTGTTGCCACAGAATGTGCTCAGCAGCTCTAAGCATCACTTACCCTATATTTTCTGCCTTGGCCGCACATTGAGATGACCTGGGTGCTTTGAAAACACATCCATGCCTAGGCTCCGCCCCCAGAGGTTGTTTTAATTATTCTAGGGTGGGACCCAGTCATCAGTATTTTTTAAGTGCCCCACATGCTTCTAAGCTAAAGCTGAGAACCACAAGCCTGCACTTTCTTGACTAAGAATTCCTCATCTACACCTTAGAATAGCACCTCTCAAACTGCTGTGCACATGAATCCCCTGTGCTTCTTGTTAAAATGCAGATTAGGAGCAGGAGGCCATGGGATGGGGAGCCTGAGATGCTACATTTTCTTTTCTTTTCTTTTCTTTCCTTTCCTTCCTTCCTTCTTTTTTCCTTCCTTCCTTCCTTCCGGCATTTCTTCCTTCCTTCTTTCTGTCCTTCCTTCATTCTTTCTTTCCTTCCTTCCTGTACTTTTAATTCCATTTATTGTTTGATGAGTCTATTCCTGTGCCGTTAAGTTTCCATTTCTTCAGTTTCTTCTGGGCTATCTTTTTCTTCTGCGCAGCCTCTTCTGGTTTAGGAACAATTTGTTCCTTTTCAATAAGGCTCATCTCACTGTGGCAGGCAGAGCTCACACATGGGTTAACCTGACCCTGAGCTCTGTGAGTCTGGCCACACATCTTGGGTACTTTGTTCACCTGGCTATGCTCAATGACCAGAGAATCTACATGTAAACCCTTACGTTCAGCATGACTCTGCATTTTTAAGCATGTGCAGCAAACATTCAGCACTCTTTCTGGGCCACTGACCTGTGTCCAGTCCCACTGTTTGGCCTGGACGCGCCTACCAACTCCACCTTTGTAACCTCAGAATGGTACACACTGTCTCTGTCAAGTGACATCTTTCAGATACTGGGTGGCTCTTGATATATGCATACTCTGACGGCCTGAGCAGTTTCACAGGTGTTCTTCAATGAACACGAAGATTTGAACCTCTCGATTTGCCTGAGTTCACATTTCCACAGATTGTCAGGCTACTTAGGGGAACAGGAAGATGTTACATTTCTAACAAGCTCCCGGGTGAGGCCAGTGCTGCCGGTGAATGAACAACCCTTTCAGTAGCTTGGATCAACCTCTGAAGAATCTCTCTCCTCTCCTCCCCTCCCCTCCCCTCCCCTCCTCTCCTCTCCATTCCTCTCTCCTTCCCTCCTCTCCCCTTTCCTCCCCTCCACTCCCCTCCCCTCCCCTCTTCTATCCCCTCCCCTCCTCTCCATTCTTCTCCCCTCCCCTCCCCTCATCTCCTCTCCTCTCCTCTCAATTCTCAAAGGGTATAAAAGGATATTTTTATGGTTAAAGGATAAATATTTACTGCAGGGATACTTTGTTTTGATATTTAAGTATTCCTCTTACTTGTTAAAACATTAAACCAGACAGAAATACCATGCACCCCCTTAGCTTGTCTCCCTGTCACCTGCCTGCCAGGTTCCAGCTGCTGCCACGACTGCGTACTTTGGAAACTGAGTGGAAGACCCAGCCAGCTGCCCAGAGCCTCGGGCATCTGCCCATGTGTGCCCAGCTGCCCCTGCAGCTTTAGTCTGTGGCACATTAAGCTCTTGCCCTTTTTACGACGGAAAAAAATGAAATGAAGAAGTGATAAAGGGAGTTCCAATTTAATTTTTCCAGAAGGACATAAAATCAAAGTACATAGAGTGATACAGAAAGGGCAGCTGAATTCACTGGGGAGCTTTTCTCCCCCTTACCCCATTGTCTTCAACTCTCTCCTGGTTTGGTCCCAATTTTGTGATTTTCTAAAAAACAAATTAAAATAATGAAAACAGAGCTTAAACCCAAAGCAAGAAGACAACCCTTTATAAAATGTAATGACAAACCGCAACCTCTAATCAGGCCTTTTAAATGGCATGCCTCACTCTAAATTGTTGTATAATGTTTTTAACATCCAAATGCACATCACTATTTCTTATTACAAAATCCATGCACAAGGTAAAATACTACATTGCACTGCATGGCTGAGCATGAGGAGAGCTGGTCTCTCCCAGCCCACTCTTCCTCCCAGCTCTCTTTCCAGAGGCAACCAGTTTGAAGCATTTCTGTTCTTAGTTTTTCAGTGGCTACCTGCATAACTCCAAATACAGCAATATGTTTATAGAATGTCCTTCCTTGCTCTGTCAACTTCAGACATTATCTACAACCTCTCCATTTTCGAAGATGAAGATTTAGCTGGCTCACTTTCCAGACTCTATAACTCCTTCTCCAGCCCTCCAATCAATGTTGATCATTTTTGTTGGCAAACACACTCTGGTTTTGAAAACCCCTCTGAGATCACAGGGCCACTCTCCATGACTCATGGACGGTCATGGAGCAGCAGAGAGATGCCTGCCCCAGGCCTGGATTTGAGGAACCTCATAAAGAGGAAGAACAAAAATGTACCAACTGAAATCAAATGAGCTTGGTGTTGAGCATGAGAAGACTGTGGTATGGACTGTTCATGGGTGGGGGGTCACTAGCAGCTGACAGGTAGGGCAGGTACTTCCAAGCAAGCAAGAAGAAGAGCTGGGACTGTAGTATACAGTGAGCTTGATGTGGGTCGGCAATGTTACATTGTCTCCAAAGGGGTTAATCATGTCTTAGACTGGGTCAGTAATAGTGTGGCATCCAGAATGGTGCAGCCCAGGTGACAGCCTTCTACACACAGCAGGGAGGAAAGACCCATCTACACCAGTGCTGTACCTCCCAGTAAGAGACCTGAGAAAGACACTCCCCCGTGTCATTTGACAGCACCTACTATATAGAGATCTCACTTTGAGAATGATTACAGGGGAAAATAAAAGCATGCAGTCAAAGAAAACTGGCTGTTTTAAAAATGGCTGCAAATTCTTTGATGCCTCTTTCATCTAAGAGGTAGGGTCTATGTCTCCTCTCCTTGAATCTGGGCAGCCTTGTGACTGCCTCGGCCAACAAAGTGCAAAGGTTGTGACATGGTGTGACTTCTGAGGCCAAGTCACAGAGGCCATACAGTGCCTCCTGGATTGTGGCAGCAGTCGCTCCTGGAGTCCTGAGGTGCCACGTGAGAAGTTCTGATGCCCTGGGGTTGCCACGCTGGAGACGCTGTAGGTGAGCTCTCTGCCTCCCAGCCCCACTGATCCCAGCCCTTCAGCCAGCCTTGCAAGGCACTGGGCATGTGAGTGAAACAATCTCAGATCCTCCAGATCAGCCCATCCACCAGCTGAAAGTTGCCAAGTGACTCCTGTCCACAGCACACAGAATAAAAGAATTGCTCATCCAAATGCTACCCAAATTTCTGACCAACAAAATCATGGAAAGTTAAGAAAGTAGTTATTTAAGCTACTAAGTTTTAGTGTGAGTTTGCTGAACAGCAAAGGACAACTAGAATAAAAAGATAACACAGTAAGAGAAAGAGAACAATACAATATTTGGAAAAATCAGAGGAAGAACATAGTTTTGAAAATGTTGAAAAATTTAGGACACACACACACACACACACACACATTGCAGGCAACTATTTATCATCCTCTATACAATTTGATCACCTGGCCTCTGAAATGGGAGCTGAAGCCTTTGAAAGAGCAGAGGCAAAGCTGAGAAGGCCACAGATAAAAAAGGAGATGGGTGAATAAGAAAGAATTAAAATGAAATCTCCATCAGAGACAGAACTGCTGCTAAACAGTTAGTGATGCTGAAGACAAAGCACCCCTGGAGGGCAGAAGCAGAGGACAAAGGGATATGCTTGGTTCAGGAGAAAACAGGGTCTGATAGGCATGGAGGCAGCATAGAAATAATTGGTTTTCCTGAAGAAGAGACTCAAGGGACAATAATTGAAGATATTCTAGAAGAAAACATTTTTACCCGAAAAACATATTGTCCAGCTGACCACATTCTAGGCAAAATCAAAGAAAAATTTTCTCAGTTATGTTCTGACAGAATTTCAATTCTTTCTTAGTCACCCATCTCCCTTTTGGTCTAACCCTGTGGCCTTCTTAGCTTAGCCTCTGCTCTTCCGATGCTTCAGCTGCCATTTCAGGGGCTGGGTGATCAGATTGCATTGAGGATGATAAATAGTTTCTCATAGAATGGCAGGAAAAAATCGAACAAACTTCAAAAGAAAAATAACAGATTACAACCTTTCTCCCTAAAAAAGAACAAAAATAAAACAGATATCAAAATTTTTATCTCCAGCATTAAATAGCAAAAGAAAATGAAACTAATCCCACAGAATTTTGACAAAAAGTGGTGATTCAGTAACTATATGCCCACCTAAATCTCTCATATTTGAAAATAGCAGGTAGCCATTCTTTTATATACAAGGCCTCAGAAAAAATTATCTTCCGTGTTCTTTGCTTAATGTGCACTCAAAATAATTGAGATAGAAAAGAAAATTTAGAACTTCAGCCAGGCGCAGTGGCTCACATCTGTAATCCCAGCATTTTGGGAGGCCAAGGCGGTGGATCACTTGAGGTCAGGAGTTCGAGACCAGCCTGACCAGCATGGTGAAACCCCATCTCTAATAAAAATACAAAAATTAGCCAGGTGTGGTGGCGGGGTCTTGTAATCCCAGCTACTTGGAGGGCTGAGCGAAAAGAATCACTTGAACCAGGAGGCAGAGGTTGCAGTGAGCCGAGATTGTGCCACTGCACTCCAGCCTGGGCAACAGAGCAAGACTGTCTCAAAAAAAACAAAACAAAACAAAACAAAAAAAACAAAAAAACAAAAAAAAAGAAAAAGAAAGAAAATATAGAATTTCATAGTAGTATAAAAGGACAGGTGGCAAGCACCACAAACAATTTAAAAATGTAATCTAAATAATTGTTGTAAATCTGAGAATAAATGCAAAATAGAAAATGACTCTTAAGCTAAATTAATCTAATAAAGACCAAGAAGTTGTTGAAAATTGGGAGGGAGGTGGCAAGGGAGGAATATGCATTGTTTTAAGGGGAGAAACCCAAGAGTACTATTTCAGTGTTGACTCCTACATTTAGAAGAAATAAGATTAAAGAATCCTTTGAAACGGCATGAAGGAATTCACCTTCCCAACACTGCAGAAGATAAAAGGGAGAAAACAAAGGAAAACAGACACAATGGTTAAAAGTGAAGGTGTAAACCAGAATGACATAAGGAGAAAAATTCATTGAATGTCATGGGTGGATTAGGGTTAGGGCTTCAAACCACCCTGTTATAAGAACCAAGACTCTGTTTTTACACTTAATTCAAAATATAAGAGAAATACCCAATCAAAGGGCAACAAAAGCTTAAAAATAAGAAGATGGTTCAAAGTGCACCAGCAAAAGACTGTCAGGCAAATTTCACACAGCTGTTAGAAACAGCAATAATATTAGTGCCCAAGAAAGTGAATTGGAGAAAGAAAAGCATGAATCCTGACCAAGGGTAAAATCCATGATGAGAATATAGAGGTCATGAACTTTTTACCTGCCGAACATGGTTGTATCAGAGGATGGCCACAAAAACAGAAGTGCACTTGCAATATGACCTTCGTTCCTTGGAGTCCCATTGAAGAAGGGAAGGAACAAGCTGAAGCACAGCGAGGGAGGGGCTCCGTCACTCCAGATGCGCAGCCAGAGGAGTGAAGATTCAGGGTGTGCAGGATGGCCAGGCAGTCTTCAAATACTTGAAGACTTTTCATATGGAGAGCGAAATTAGTCTTGCACATGATGGCTCTGGGAAACAGATCTAGACAGGCCCCAAAAGTGATGGGAATGCAGTGTTTATTCATCCCGAGGAACAGCTTTCCGATAGAGTGAAAGTCTACTCCAAAGAAAACAGTCAACCCTAGGAGACAGGAGCCTGCTCCCAGGCAGCCTCAAAGCGGGAGAGCACCTGACTGCCATTGAATGTTTACCGCGAGACAGACACATGGTAACAGATGGAACTCTCACCATACCCTGAGGTCGCTGCCATTTGCATCCCCATGTTGTAGGTTAGAGAACCGAGGGTGCTGTGAAGCTTAGGTAGTTTGCCCAGGGTCAGTTAGTAGAGAGGTGATAGACTAGGGTCCAAACTCAGGTGGTCTGGCCCTGGATCAAGCACTGTCTCTGTTTTGTTCTCTTTCCCTCTCCTTTCCCTTTCTTGTTGCTTCCCTTTATCTCTCATTGACATGGTGCAGGGCTTATACTTGATGGCTTTTAAAAGTTATTACCACAGAGATTCTAGAGCTTAGTATTTACAGCTACAGTCAAATAAACAGTTCAAAAAGAAAAAGTTTATTTCCTTCTCTCATTAAAAATAAAAATATCTGGAGAAAAGCAACCCAGGCCCGGTAAGGTGGCTCCCTGATGTCAACAGGAACCCAGGCCCTTCCATCTTTTTTTTTTTTTTTTTTTTTTGACAAGTTCTGACTCCTGTCACCCAGGCTGGAGTGCAGTGGTGCAATCACAGCTCACTGCAACCTTGACCTCCCCGGCTCAGGTGATTCTCCTACTTCAGCCTCCCGAGTAGCTGGGACTATACAGATACATGCCACCAAACCCAGCTAATTTTTTTTTTTTTCTTTTTGTATTTGTAGTAGAGATGAGATCTCCCATGTTTCCCAGGCTGGTCTCAAACTTCTAGGCTCAAGGGATCCGCCTGCCTCAGCCTCCCAAAGTGCTGGGACTACAGGTGTGAGTCACCATGCCTGGCCCTCTTTCTATTTTTAATGTGTGGTTTCCATTCTCAGCATCTCAAGATGGCTGCTATGTTCCAGTCATTCCATTTGCAAGAGGCAAGAAAGAGGAAGGACTAGAGCATGATGACTTTTCTCATTACCTCATCCAAGGACTCCTGCTTGTATCTCCTGACCACCTCTTAGGTCTTGAGTTGGGAAATGCAGTTTTTCAGCTGAGCATATTTCCCAAGAGTCTGTTACTAAGAAAGGAAGGAAGACAGAATATTGGGTTAGGCAGCCAGCAGTCCTAGCCACCGTGAGTTATTGCTGAGTGATGGTGGCACTGTGCTATGGCAAATCAGTGTGGTTGAAAAGTTATCTGCTGCTCTCCACTCAAAAGTTAGTGGCACTTCAGTTAGTGGCAGAGAACCCTCAGTTTGGATAACCAGTCCTCATGGCACTTCATTAAATATAACCAAGCCCTTATATTAAAGACTGTTCTCTCCCTTGCCTCTTTTACCTTTTCAGGGCTGGTGACCTCTCTTGACCAACAGGAGTGTATGGGTGTAAGAAACTTCTGCTAGCTTCTTCTAAATGTCTGCCTACAAACTCCTCTTAGTGTTTAAATCTGCTATTCAATGAAAGAAAACAGTATGTGATGAACCATTCAGAAAGGAAGCTTCTTTTTACTTTTCAGGCTGGATAGCTCTGTGTCCCCATAAGCACACATGGAAGAAGGAAATTTCTTGTACTGGCTTCTTCTCAATGTCTCCATACAAATTCTTTTTCTGCTAAAAGCTTCCATTCAATGAAAGAACACAGTAAATAATGAACTGATCACAAAGCAAGCTTCTTTTTCCATAGATCGTTTTCTAATTAATTGATGTCTCCTAAACTCTGTGCAGACAAATTTATTTGGCTTTGGAATTTATAATTCTAGCTTCAGTTTTGCCTACTTTGTGAAAATGCCATAATCCCATTAGTTTTTCTTTAATTGCTCTTATTCTTTATAGTAGAGAAGTATGCAAAACAACTCTACACATTTAAGTGCTCACAAGAATTATGTGGATTATCAGAATGCAATTACATTTCAAGATTGTAGTGAGCTAATTTTCAATCTGGACCTTACTCTTTTTTCTCCTCTTCCTTTTTATTTTTGCCTAAACACCACTACTTGAAATGATAACTCATTGAAACTTTTATAAATGAAGTAGCTCTCAATTTGTTCTTTAGCACTGCCACTTTCCGCCAAGGCTTTTTCACTTGTTAAATCATGACTTATTAAACTGATGTAATGTTACCCAGATTTTATTTTCTTTTATGCTACAATGCTCCTTGTAGTTCCAGTGAGGTTTCAAAAGCCCGAAGCACAGTATTCAGTATTGTGCACGTCAAACTTTTCGCCAATGCCTTCAGTGGGCTGCTTTATAATAACTATGAATATAATGCTATCAACATTTTAGTGGGGTATTACTAAACGAGCTATATTACTAATAAGAAAACTTTACCTCTGCAATTTTGGTTACAGTAAATGACCATTATTTATTTAGTTGTTCCCTTTTGCTAAATATAATTTCACTGCAGCCTCTTAATGGAGAGAGAATATCCAGCTTTAAACATTGGTTCTGTTTTGCTGGTTCATTTTAATTTAATCTAGTTTGAAATTGCATTAAATACATCACGGCAATGTACTAAGGCTTTACAATTTCTATTGAGGAAGTGTATAACCAAAAGTTTCCTGTCAGCTGGAGTTTAGTCAAGCCCCATGAGTTTAAGCACCAGCCAGCATTTGCCTGCTTGTCAAAGGAGAAAGAACTTCCTCTGCCCCAACATCCCTCTTGACTGCAAGTAAACTTATTGCCTGTCATAACTCTAGGAGTACTCTTGCCTCACAGCCCTGAGGTCTTAGACCCTGAGTGCAGCAAGCCAGTGGGTATCGGTCTTCCACCAAAGGCCTCAGGCTCCCTCTAGGCTGCCCCTCTGCTTGCCCCCTTTTTCTCCTCATAACTGCCACCTGGCAGCCAATTAAAAATCAGAGGGACCAAGTGGTGGCCCATTTGGGGAACCTCAGGTCACTATGCTGTTTTATTTGGTTTTTGCAATGACACTTCTTTGTCTGATTTTAATTTCAACCAATATAATAAAAAATCAGGAGTCTACATGAAAACCCAAGGGCCTGGCATTTCTTGGGAAGTCAGATCTGGCCATACTGGATCCATACTCTACACTGGCAGCAACTAGATGGAACTCAGTCATGGCTGAAATCTCTGGCCCAAGCACAAACCCTCCAGTTTGCCACAGTATCCTTGACAAAGAAGACGAGTATCAGCTATCATCCTCTATTGTGTTTTTACTGTTACTTTCCTTACAGTAGAGGAAAGTTTCTGTTCCCACACACATCTGCATCAAAAATGAGAGAAAGATGGAGGGGAATAAAGAGAAGGAGAATATTTCTCTGACAAGACAAGGAATAATCCTATACTTTTCAAAAGTAAATAATAATCTGTTTCTTTCCTTTTCTTTTCTGCCTAGCCCCTCTATACCCTTAAATTTCAACCCCAGATACAATTTCTGTGGCAGATTATTTTTGCCAAAAATGGCCACCACATCCAATTCATTTCCATGTCCTCTTCCAGAGCCTTGCCCCTCCTACATGAAGAGGTGGAGTCTAGGTTCCCTCCCCTGGTCCTGGGCAGGCCTTTATGGCTATCTGCATGAATCGAATATGGTGGAAGAGGCACTGCTCAACTTCCAAGACTAGGTTGGAAAAGAATATGGACCTCTCTCTATTGGCTCTCTCTTTCTCAGAACACTTTCCCTTGGAACCCAGCCACCACGTTATGAGGAAGCCCAAGCTACATGGAGAGGCCACATGTAGGTGTTCTGGCCAACAACCCCAGCTCAGATCCAGCCCTTAGCCAACATCAACTGCAAGGCAAATCATGACAATTTGTTGTCACATTTGAATACCCAGCATATTTTCCAGGGGAAAGGAAAAGGATTGAGATAGTTTAATTATCTTCAGATGATTTCAGCCCCCAGCCCCTGAGTCACCCCTAGCCTTTGAGTCTTCCTAGCTGAGGCCCCAGACATTGTGGAACAGAGACAAGTCATTCCCCACCTTGCCCTGTCTGAATTACTGTCTTGCATAAGCTGGGAGCCTAATGGTTGATTTTTACCACTGAGTTTTGAAACAATTTGTTACACAGCATTACATAACTAGAGCAACTCCCTCTGAGAATTGTTTCTAGGTGCTCTTTCCACCTGTTTTTTTTTTCTTACTTCAATTAAAATCTGATTGATTGTATCTGGGAACAGAAAAAGACATACTGAACATTGCTATGTCTATTTTTTTTTTTAACCACTGTCACCACTTTATCTATTATCACTGAAATAAGCATTTCTCTAACATGCTTCAGGTCCCATGCCCTACAGAGGCTGATATTAGTCAACACCTGACAAACAGGGAGGTTCCCAACAGCAGTCAGCGGCGGTACACGGGGAAAGTTCCTTGCAACCATTTCACTCTCAATGAGGAAGAGGATTGCTTTAAGGCACTGACTTGGATAAGGAATAACTCCATCACCACAGAAGGTAAGGATGTCGGTAACCGTGCATCTCTTCAGAATAGCGTTTTATTTTTATAATGAGTCTCATTCTTCATCTAGTTCCAGTATATAATTAGTGCCTAATTAATTCCAACCAAATCATTCATCTGTCATGCTTTGTTTTCCAGATTAATTTACAACTTGTTGTCATTTTTGGATACCCAGCATGTTTGCTGGGGGAAAGAAAAAGGCTTGAGATAGTTTAATTATCTATAATTATTTTATTATACAAAATGAATATCCGAAGAGCAAAGCATGGCTAAAATCATTAACTAATTAAAGAATAATTTAATAAGCAAACATGTTTAGCAATTATATGGAAAATATGTCTTCTTTTCTGAAGCTGAAAAGACCTAGGAAGAAAAGGCCTGTATTGGAAGGGCTTTTCTTCTTTTCACACAACCCATTGTTCTCTTTCTTGGTGTTGCCTGAACAGTTCTTCCCACAAATACACAGACTCGAGTTGCATGCCACTTTTTAAATCGAAATGAATAAGGGAAACATTTGTGCAAATGCCTCTGCCACTCAAAAGTGTATTCTCAAGCATCTTTCTATTGCTTGAATTTCATTGAAATCATTCAGCTAGTGAAACAACCAGAAGAGAGCCTGGCTACCTTTGTGTCTTTAATTGAAACCTAGGAGTCAAGGTTTGGAGATAACTTAGAGCAGCCCCTTTCTTTTGCCTAAAAATGAGAAGATGGTTAGTGACCTGGTTGAGTTCCACAGCCACCTGTGGTTTAGAGTTCAGTCCAGGGATGTAAAACCACTAAGTGCCCAGAAAGTGAGCATCACTGTGTAAAATTAAACATGCTAATTTATTTAATACATGTATATAAATATAATCTAATTATATTTGTTAATACATTAAAATTAAATATAATTTATTCTGATTTTTGGTGGACCATTTAGGTATTAACTTTTGCCAAGTTATAACATTTACTGCATTAAGAAGTTACTAATTTACTACATTCAACATTTTAAAATGAGTATCAAATGGCATTCAGTATGTTGCTGGATTCAATTTGCTGATACTATTTATAGGCTATTTGCCTCTAAATTCATAAATGAGATTGACCTGTAGTTCTCTGTTTTATGCATTGCTTGTCAGGTTTTTGGAATCAAGGGTATGCTAGTCTCACAAAGCATTTCTGGAAGCTCCCCATATTCTTTGGGGATCTGAAATGCAAAGTAACTTAAGGGTTGGACAGAAATCACCCATAAAACCAACTAAGTCTGGAACCTTTGGGTAGAGGTGGGATATATAGATAGATTATACTGGCAACCCAGATTTTTTAAATGTCATAAAGTATTTCATACTTTCATCCGAGCTTGGAATTATTTTCAGTTTTGCATCTATGTATGTTTAAACCTATTTTAGCCTTTTAGTCATTCTGTAGAAATCACCCCATGATCTATGTAGACTCAGAGTATTTTCTTATCAGGGAAAATTCTCTAATCCATGGGTTGGTGAATTTTTACTGTAAAATACCAGATAGTAAATATTTTAGACTTGGTTGAGCATGGTAGCTCATGCCTGTAATCCCAGCACTTTGGGGGGCCAAGGTGAGAGGATCACTTGAGCCCAGGAGTTTGAGACCAGCCTGGGAAACGGGAAAACCCCACCTCTACAAAAAATACAAAAATTAGCTGGGCATGGTGGTGTACACCTGTAGTCCCAGCTACTCGGGAGGCTGAGGTGGGAGGATCAATTGAGCTTGGGAGTTCAAGGCTGCAGAGAGGCATGATTATGCCACTGCACTCCAGCCTGGGTGACAGAGCAAGACCTTATCTTAAAAATTTTTTTTCTTTTAGACTTTGCAGGCCATATGATCTCTGTTGCAACTCTTCAACTCTGCCCATTTAGTGAGCAAGCAACTATAGACAATATGTAAATGAATGGGCAGGGTTGTGTTCTGATAAAATTTATTTATGAAACCAGACATGAGCTGTAGTTTGTAGTAACCAGCTTTTAGCCATAACATTTTTGATTAATCATTACCATTTCATGAAGTCCAGACCTCCAAATGTACTATAAGTTCCCCAAAAGCAGAAAAGCCAGTGGTTCAAGACAAAATGCACAGTTCATCTTTAAGACTGCACCCAATCCTGTCAGCCTGCAGTGCTGTGCTTTAACTTTGAACCTTTGTGTGTTTTGGTTGTTCGGGCTAGGGAGCATTTGACCAAGAAAAGAGCCTTCGAAAGTGGCACTGCAAGGTCTTAAGGTGGAATATTGAAAGCAGAGAATTTAGAAACCCCAAAGCAAGAAGCGCTATAGTCTCTTTCATGTGCCTTTGTATTGTCCTCTTGGTTCTCAGATGGAGGAAGAGCATCAGTGTTATTCCGCTGACTTGCCCAGTTGTCAGGGATGGTGATGCTGTGGTGCCCCCTTAAAGGGAAATGCTTTTTCAAGATTTAAGACTGACTCCCAGCAGCCAGTGCATAAAGCCATTTGGAGTGCCTGCTTTTGTCCACCAAATAGCCAGGATAAGAAGTATGTGGAAATTAGTTTCCTGTCTTACATGTAGGTGATTTTCTCCAGGTCTGGTGCTTAATGACTCCCCCGGGCACCTCTCAGGTAGGTGCTCTTAACACTGAAATGCTAGGACCAAGCTCTGGGAGCCTTCAGGGAAACCTGACCTGGCCAAGTTCATTTAACTCTGTGTAGAGGCCCTTTTCAAGTAAATTCTCAAGTAAAAAAAGTTAAGAAAAAATGTTAACATCTTGCCTTAAAAAAACTTTCTCCTCTTTGTATCTTTTCTGTAATCCAGGTCATACTCAGACATAACTTTAGTCCCATTCAGACCTTATTCTTGCTGTTATTATTCTTGCAGCATCACTGGATCACAGTCCAAATCTCAGAGCAGAGGAGGCCTAGGACAGAAAGCCCGTCCCCACCTGAGCCAAGAACCAACAACCACAGACAGAATTATACCCACAGAGGCCCCCAGGAAATGCAGCAAAGAGCAGGATCCAGCGTGAGAGGAGGCCTCGAGGTAGAGCCTCCTAAATACACCATTGGCTTCTCTGGCAGGCTGAAATACATTTAGCTGGGAGGGCATTCCATATAGAAATACAAATTCATGCCACATCACTTCAGTCACCTTGTGACCTCTATTTCTTAACTGAGACTTTGGGTATATGATACTTGAGTTTCATTGCTGAGCTTTCAAATCCCTTTTCATACTGTGGAAAGCCTAGTGATCTTTCCAGAACTGCATTTTGAAAAGAATATAGCTGTTGCAGCATTGCTTCTGAGACATCTACAGTACCATACTTGGCTGAAGCTCCAAGCCATTTCTTTGATAATTTCAGCTCTACTCTATCTCAGTGTCACTTGTATCCAGCATAGTGCCTGGCACATAGTAAATGCAAAATAAATGTTTTACTGAATGTAAGTGAAGACAGTTCAGGATGTAACTCTTTTCCTTACCTCCCACATGGTGAGTTTTATCAAAACTTTTTGTATTCGGCCTACCTGGAAATAGATGGTCAATTGAGATGAAGACAAGAGAACCCTTGAATGAAATTGAAGCTATTCTTTAAAAATTCATCCTTAGTAATGAGAGTAATAACATGCTGGCTACACAGGGTGAGTTAAGCTCCTCCTCACGAATAACAGACATTTATAAAGTCAGTCTAGCTCAGGTTCTGGAGTCACGTGACTTGGGTTCAAATCTTGGGTCTGCCGTTTCCCTGGGTAAGTTACTTAACTGCTTTGTATCTCAGATTCTAGATAATACCTACCTCACATGGGTTGCTGAGAGGGTGAAAAGAGATAAATGAGATTACATGCCATACTCAGGACAGTCTCTCATACATAGAAAGAGTTTCATAGAGGCTGCCATTAGCATTGCTCTTACTTCTATGTGTGATGGAATTAAAGGTACCCTAGAGTAGAAGTCTCAGCCCCTGCCACCAGGGCCCTGATGAAGTTGAGGATATCAGTCTCTATTTAAAGACAGGGATCCGTGTACACCAGGTGCCAGTCAGCTATAGAGGCACTGTGGCCTTCAGGAGAGCCCTGGAGGCTGTGAAGTTTGGAGAAGGCCTCCCCGAGAAAGGAGGATTTGAGCTCAGTCTTGAAGAGGGACAGGATAAGAAGAGAGAGAGGCTGGGGGAGTTTGGATTGTGTCCAAAAGACACTGGGCCAACAACATGGGCTGGGCAGAGTCTGTGAAGGGCAGCAGCAGGAGATGAAGCCAGAGGCATGGGCAGGGACAGACACTGGCGGGCCGCAAGCACCCAGCCACGTCCAAGTTTAACTGGTTACCTTTCAGGGATGGGAGCTGACCAGGCGGGTGCCGCTGTACACACATAGCACTTTGGGAAAATGGCCTTTCCATCTGTAGTACCCATGCCAGCAGAGAGAAGGTGACCACGGGAGAATGGCTTACCATGGATGGCAGTAGCCAATAGAGGCGAGGCAGCTGTGGATGCAGGAGCTAGCTGGAAGTGGCCACCCTTGCTGCATGTGGTGGTCTTGCTGACACAGCCACTGCTAGCTTATTTCCAAGTCAGCTATGAGATGGTGGTGTTGCAGGGCTTTTCCGTAGTTCAGCTAAAGATGGGGTCCTTGTCCGTCCCGTGGCCACGAAAATGTAGCCTCGCAGACGGTTTGAAGGGTGAGTAAAACAGGGTTTTACTGGGTGAAAGGAAAAAAATGGGGTGGAGGAGGGGGAAGCAGGATCCTCCGCAAGGCCAGCCGGCTACTTGATTCCCAGGTTCCACACAGGAAGAGGAGGGGCCAGGCTCCTCCCCACTGCAGATGGCATGCATTTCCGGAGGCTCCACCCCAATGTGCAGGCTGGTTGGAGTTTTTCTAGGGACTCCCTCCCACCTGCCTGTCTCATTGGCATTTGAAGCCAGAAGCTCGAAGTCTGGCACATGATGGAAAGCAAGGAGCAGGGCTGTGCTTATGCACGTTTGAAAGGTCGCATGGAGCGATCCGTGACCGTCCTGGACATTTCAGTCCTTGCTTTTTCTTCATGTCACCCTAATAACACCAGGAGGAATGTGGACAGTTTTCATCATAGTTTATTTTTACTCCCTCAGTGCTAATTTCCCCTTTTTTAAATACTTTAGCATGTGAGTTGGGGCAAGGGAGCTAAGGACAGTGAAAAATAGTTTCATCGTGTCCCACTGGCTGTGGTTGGGTGACATGTCCCTCCGGGAACCACACCCTGAATCCTGACAAACACCAATGCTGATGTTACTGAAGCCCAGGGATGTGAGGGGAGAATGGTGGATGGATTGTTCTAGAACAGTGGATATTGGTCATCAAGAACAAGAGATATTCCCAGGAGGAAGTCGGCTCTCCTTTGAACTTCTACCCATTGCAGACGCACACAGATACCACCCCAGAGAGTAGCTCCTTCCCACAGTCACTGTTGTATTTCACATCTTCTGCTTCCGAAGGAGAACACAGTGGTTCTGTGATGGAATTAGTCCATCCAGAGGACATGGTTTTCCGGGCTCTAGAGTTGGATGAATTTATAGAAGTAAATTACCCTAAACTATTAGAACTGCTCTAGTGCCATGGAGAAGAGCTGACATCACAGGCTCAAATGCTGCTTTCAACTGCAAACAAAACCTGGAGTGTTCTGCTGGGGGGGTTTCTGATAGAACCCAGCAACCCGATACATTATAACAATTTATGGCACTAATTGAAACTAATTGAAATTCATCTGCTATTACCTCTGTACTTTCCATGAAAATGAAAAGTAGGATGAAAGTAAAGTAAAAAAAAATAAACTGCCTTAATGGCTCAAAATGGATCAATTATTTTCATCTTTAGCTAAATACAGTTTACTGCCTTATTAAAAGCATGTTTGTAGGAAAAGTATAACATTAAAATTCCACTGCATGCATCATCGAACAAAGCCTTTGTTATGTTATATCTAATATATTCTTCCCTTTTTATTCAGCAGAGCAGAACGGGACAGGTCACATTTTGGGCATAGAAATCTTATGCTTTGACTTCTAAAAAGTAAAAAGCGCGTTGTCTGGTTCTATTCGTGGGCTATATATATATATACACACACATATATATACACGTATGTGTATATATACATATATATTTCATTAAAATACAAAAGAATAGGTCAATATGCATAGACATAATTTAAAATATATAAACTATAAAATGTAACATACACATATATGTATATGTGTATATATATATATATATATATATATATATATATACACACACACACACATATATATAGACAGAATCTTGCTCTGCCATCCAGGCTGGAGTGCAGTGGTGCAATCTAGGCTCACTGCAACCTCTGCCTCTCAGGCTCAAGTGATTCTCCTGCCTCAGCCTCCTTAGAAGCTCAGGTGACAGGCATGCACCACCATACCCGGCTAATTTTTGTATTTTTAGTAGAGATGGGGTTTCACCATGTTGGCCAGGCTGGACTCAAACTCCTAACCTCAAGTGATCTTCCCGCCTTGGCCTCCCGAAGTGCTGGGATTACAGGCATGAGCCACCACGCCTGGCCTGTTTTTTAATGAGTGTTTATTTCACAATTTATTAATAATCGGTGATCGCTACTTAAAAATGTTTCATTATCTAGTTATTTGCTGAAGATATTTACCCATATAAAATGCCAGTTGGAGTATATTTTAGTAACGTGTTACATATCCATCTGCAAGTGTACTGCAGTGCTGTGAGACCTGATTTTGAAATAGACTCACAGGGTTTGAGTCCTGGTGACCCACCTGCTTGCCATGTGACCTTGAGCTCAAGATTTAACCTCTCTGTACCTTGTTTTCTGGATAAAATGATAAACCCTGTTTCACGGGCCTGTTGTGAGGATGAATGAGTCATATGTAACCACTGTATGTCTCTTTTGAAGCAGAAAAAGGAAACATAATTATTCATTAAAATACAAAAGAATAGGTAAATATGCATAGACATAATTTAAATTATATAAACAATAAAATGTAACATATAATTCTTGTTTTTCTGGCCTTAAAAATATAATAACTGTGAAGAAAACTTCATGTTAATATTGTGTGCATAAATCCTGAATTTATTTCTTATACTCTTGAGATCTAACTTCATGGCCAGACCACCAGACCAGCAAATCTTTCCCTCCAAGTCCTGATTCTCTCATTGGAGAAGCTTTATCTTTATAGCATTTAGCATGACCATGAAATGGCAGCAGAGCACAATTTCCAGATGTTTTAAAGTCAAGCACTCAGTTCAAAAGAAGAAAATGACTTTTTAGCATCTACTAAAAATAATTTCTTTAAAAGTTGTCCCATTACTTTTAGGGTACATCTATGACTAAAAGAATTAGCACTTTATTTTACTTCTTGAACTTAATAGGGAAATCAACTTAGTTTTCCTTTCCTACGAAGTCATTTTACCTTTAATTACTTGTTTTCTAACTCCTGAAACTGTTACATACTGCCTTTAGGAACCAGGATTATGAAACTGGCATTTTTCCCCCTTGATTAACATAAATTGAAGAACTTCCTGCATCTTGGTGTATTATTCTTTTTTTTTTTTTTTTTTTAAAGACAGAGTCTGTCTCTGTCACCCCCCAGTGGCACAATTGTGGCTCACTGCAACCTCCGTGCCCTGGGTTCAAATGATCCTCCTACCTCAGCCTCCCGAGTAGCTGGGACTACAGGCATGATCCACTATGCCCAACTAATTTTTGTGTGTTTTTAGTAGAGATGGGGTTTCACCATTTTGGTCAGGCTGGTTTCAAACTCCTGACCTCAAGTGATCTGCCAGCTTCTACCTTTCAAATTGCTGGGATTAGAGGTGTGAGCCACCACACCCAGCCCCAAGTTGAAACTTTAAAATGTGATCGCCTTATGTGCATGGTCACTGTCAAAGTTGCTGATTTGTTCATTTACACCTTGAGAGGCCAAGGTGAGAGGATCACTTGAAGCCAGGATTTTGGAAGCAGCCTGGTCAACATAGCAAGACCCCATCTCTACAAAATTTTTTTTTTAAAACTAGCCAGGCACAGTGGCACGTGGCTGTAGTCCCAACTACTCAAGAGGCTGAGGCAGGAGGATTGCTCGAGCCCAGGAGTTCGAGACTGCAGTGAGCTATGGTTGTGCACTACACTCCAGCCTGAGTGACAGCAAGACCCCATCTTAAAACAAAACAAAAACAAAAAGCAAAAAGATCATCTCTACATTTCTACCAACATTTTAATTGGCAAGTGCTAGTTCCCTTCAGTCTGAAGTGGGGAATTGACAGCTCACTCAGATATTGACTGCATCATCACCTTCCGTCTCTCTCTCCCCTGTTGGGCTGTTGATGCTGGCACCCTCCTTCCTCTAGGAAGCACCCTTGCACATTCTGTTTCAAAGGCTGCCACTGGTTAGCAGTGCGAGAATGACTTCGGGCTCCTTCTTGCTTGCCAGCTTTAATTTTCGGAGCTTCCACACAGTCGCCTTTTTACGGGTGCTCTGCCTGCACCCTACTGCCCATCTCAGATCTCCAATCAGAGTAATGCACGATTTATTCGCTAAAAGGAGCAGCAAAGATTGGTCTTCCATGAAAACTGCCATGGTTATATTCCCTTATCCTTTATGGGGAATCCACCCGGAGTGTTCTTATCATTTGTTATTTGCCATTTGAAAGTGGGGCAGCCCATCCTTTACCTCTGTCACCTGTTAAATCGAGAGCAAAAGCTGGTCATTTCTCACTGTTAGGTAAGCTGATCTGGGAAGGAAACAGTGACTAAATCTTTTAGCATAAAACTGATATCCAGGGGAAATCATCAGTTTTTCCACTCTACTTCTTTTATATGTGTCTAGAAACTTCAAAAACAGTGTATGTGATATTCCGGTAATGTGAAGGAAGGTTCCATGAGTTATAAAGTACACAATGGTAGGTATACATGAATTAAATTCATCTCTAATATGGACATACTATATATCCAGAAAATTAAAATTTAAATAAATAAATTCATATTTAATTAACTGAAGTTTTCCGGCTTATTAAAAGCATGCTGTAGGCCAGTGTGGTGGCTCATGCCTATAATCTTAGCACTTTGGGAGGCCAAGATAGGCAGATCACTTGAGGCCCAGAGTTCACTACCAGCCTGGCCAACATGGTGAAACCCCATCTCTATTAAAAATATAAAAATTAGCCAGGTGTGGTGGTGGGTGCCTGTAGTTCCAGCTACTCAGGAGGCTGAAGCATGCCAGGAGGCAGAAGTTGCAGTGAGCCGAGATGGTGCCACTGCACTCCAGCCTGGGCTACAGAGTGAGACTCTGTCTTGAAATAAATAAATTAATTAATTAAAAAATAAAATAAAAGCATGCTATCAAAGAACATATGTCATAGGCCCCCCATAACTGGGGCTATCTCACCTGTCTATACAGCTATCACGCTGTTCTGTGCCAGTGGAGGCCCAGACACCCCCTGCACATACTGGGATACATAACTGTCAGCCCCAACACCTCCCTCAGGCACAGCCAACAGAGTGTCCCCCAGCTCCGGTCATTATTCACTTGCCCTCGGTTCGTCCCACCCAGCAGCTGCTTTCTCTCACATACTTTTAAACACTTTCTTCCTTCCAACTCTTACCCAGGGATTCAGGAAGATCTGTTTCTCTGAGGCACCTACTGTTTGACTGTGTCTCTGCCCCCCTTTCTTTCTCTCTCCATGTCCTTCCTTCCCCATATCTCCTTCTTGATTCAGCCCAAAATTGACTTACCCGTTGCAAAATGAGTTACCCAACTGCTACTTCCATATAAAATATAAGAAAGCCTGGTCATCCAACGTCACGTTTACATCTAAAAGAAAACCAGGGGTGGAAATCTCTCAAACTTCTACAAATTCCCAGAAGTTATATCAGCCTCCTGAGTAACTAGGACTAGAGGTGCGTGCCATGCTTAAATTTTTTTTTTTTTTTTTTTGTAGAGACAGGGCTATGATGTGTTTCCCAGGCTGGCCTCGAACTCCTGGCCTCAAGCAGTCCTCCTGTCTTGGCCTCCCAAAGTGCTTGGATTACAGGCATGAGCCACTACATTCAGCCCTGTCTTTCTTTAAATAGCACATTAAAGACGTAATTTCTTGTTTCCCTGAGCTTAAATGCCACCAATATGACAGGAGTATTATTTTATATCTATCATTTGTTGTAGGCACACACAATTTTGGTTACATTAGGGACTATGTGGGATTTTATGAGCCTACACTGGAAACCTAATAACCAGATCTAACATTGTTAAGGGGAACATATTTCTATCTTACAAATCTCAGGTGTATAGCCCATTCTGTGACTGGATAGTTCTTATAGTGCCAACTTAGTAGTGAATACCAAGCAGAAATATGTGCTGGGAAAATCTGGCTACAGTGAGTCACTTTGTGCTAAATATTTACAGGATCCAAAAGTATGATCCAGCTAGCAGGAAGAAAGTCTTAGGATCAGCAGTCTAATAAATCTCTGACATATATCCACGTATCTGGTCAGGAAATAGTACTATGGTGATAATTACAGTCACATCCAGTATAGGCCAGGCACTGTGCTAGGCTCCAGGGATAACATGATGGGAAGGGCAAACATGGGCCTTACAGTCCAAACAAGTCATCTCGCTGCGAAGCCTGGCTGTAGCCTGGCTGCGTAGGCCATGGTGAGTGCTGGGAAGGAAAGGTGGAGACCACCCACAGGCCTGCTGGGGCCTCACCTGCCTGGAGGCTGGACAGTCTGTGGGGCCCAGATATAGCTATGGGCAGCCTGAGGCCTTGACATGGGCTCTTCAGAAGCACTGGTTCCAGCTCATCCATATTAGTAAATTACTCTGATAAATGTAAGTAATCATATTTTTAAACCAGTTTGATTCGTCCCAAAATGAATAATCAAAGTCTTTGTCTACTAGGCTTTTTTCTGGAGGGGGCCCCAAAATATAAGACTTTGGTTATTCTAAGAGTTATCACCATGCTTATATTTTGCTGTATGACAACATTATATATGGGCATTTGAGTGAAGCCCATGTTATTGTTCACAGTTCTAAATGCTATTGTTATCAATAATGATAACAATATGAGGGATTATGTATAAAAGTACCTAACTTTGTGCCTGGCATAGAGGAGTCCAGAGATAAACATGAACTGGATCTAAAAATCCTTTACAAAGTAAATGTGAGCAGTGCTGCAGAAAGAACTCACAACTGCACAAAGATTATGAAAAGAATAATCTCCCACAGAATGGAGACATTTAAAGGCAAGAAATTGGGCCAGACGCAGAGGCTCGCGTCTGTAATCCCAGCACTTTGGGAAGCCAAGGTGGGGCGATCACTTGAGGTCAAGAGTTCAAGACCAGCTTGGTGAACATGTCAAAACTTCGTCTCTACTAAAAATACAAAAATTAGCCTGGCATAGTGGCGCGGGCCTGTAATTCCAGTTACTCAGGAGGCTGAGGTGGGAGAGTGGCTTGAACCTGAAAAGTGGAGGTCTCACTGAGCTGAGATCGCGCCACTGCACTCCAGCCTGGGCAACAGGCGAGACTCTGTCTCAAAAAATAAAAATGAAAATTAAAAAAAAGGCAAGAGGTGGACCTGGTCAAGAATAGTAGGCCATCTTACATATTAATAACTAGTTTTTATCATGTTTTGTTATATTTGTGGAAGGATGTGATTTGACCTGTAACATGTTCTTATTTATTTAATATAACATTATATTATCACGGCATTCTACTGTATTTTATGGGAAATGAAAGAACTATAACTAGTCATAGAAAGCCTGTTTAAATGAAAAGTTTGAGATGAAATCACGCAGGCAGTCATCTCCCATATGACCATGCTGGTTTGCACTGCTGGTCAGTAAATATTCATCCTTCTCTCCCTCCTGTGTGGGCAGAGTGGACGTCCTCACTCCCGTGCTCATGGGCATGACCATGACACTTGCTTTGGCCAATGGGATGTTAGTGGATATGATGTGGGCGGAGGCTTGACATGTGCCTGGGCCCTTGTGCTTGCCTTTCTGTGCACCTGCATTTCACCATAGCTAGCAAATGCCTCAGGTAGCTGTCAATCCAAGCAGGATGAAACACACATGGTGCAAACAAACCCAGCCACAACCTAGAGCCAGATCAGCTGACATCAGTCCACCCAGAGGTGTGTAGACCACCCACAACGTGCTTCTTGTTTGACATTGAGTTTTGACGTGGTTTGCTATGCAGCATTACTATGATGATAACTGACTCTTAAGACAACCGAAGTCTCATCTTTTTGTTAAACATAAAGGTAGCCAAAACTGTTTAGAAGTCACATTATCTAGAAATAAACCTGTAGTTTTGAAATCAGAGATTTTACAAAATGTATTACCTTTGGAATTGAAAAGTATCATCCTCTCCAGCTGCCTGCAGTCCGTGGACCACCCTTGCTGGATCAGACACCTCTCCAAACCCCAGCAGCACCACAGGCCCAGTTTTCCATGAGCCTGTGAAGAATAAGCCCAGCTCACAGTAGAGCTGCTAACAGCCATCATGCAAGAGACCAGAAAACACAAAATCCTTAGCTGTGTGAGACCTAAACACACTTACATTCGTTCAACTGAAAATGAATATTGTTTTGGCTTGCCTATTTCAAAAGGACAGAAGACCTAAAACCTTTTATAGTTTTCGGTTCAAGTTTTGCCTTTCCTTGCAGGCTGATTCTTTGTTGTGCCAGACAGCCAAGATCCATGTTTCGCAGCAGCTGGGAGCCTCAATAATTTAAGCAAAATGTTGCCTCTTTCAGCCAAGGAAAATGCAGCTCACCAAGGAATGTTGCATTGGAGCATCTGAACAGAGTGGGGGTCATAGCCATAGAACTGTCCTAGCGTCCTAGCGAGGGCAGGAATGGAGAGACCCCACTCCCTCACTTCAGCGCCTTCTTGGCTTTCCATAGATGAAGAGCAGGGAGTATGGGAGAACTTTCTAGATGCTGTTAGCTTCCAAGAAGCCATCTGAAAGTTACTGTAGTTTATTTTTCCTAAGCAAACAAGACAAGCCATCACACTTCCTTTCAACTTTGGATTGAAAACAATTTGGGCATGATTCCCTCAACCAAATTGAATTAATACACTTGCCATTTATTTTGGCTTGTAAAATTCCTTTTCGTATTATTTCGTGAACAGGAGAAAAACAGAGAGACATTCAACGAAGTGTACATTTTGTGGTAAAATTGGTATATCTTACCTGGAAAATGAGTCTACAGCAGTTTATTTCTTTGTGAAAATTTGAAAATGCCAATTCAATGTCAGAAATAGCATATACTACATTTCATTAATTTAATAGTGTCATTGATCTTAAAACTGCTAAAATAGTAGAATAGCATATGTAATTGCTTCTGTAGTCTTTTTGAGAAATGTAAATAGTGTAGACTATCATCAAAATGCTCTTACACAAGGGAAATCTGTCAAGATTATTTTGTGATTTTATTTTTGCTAACAAAAATACTGTCTTTCAGTCCCTCTAGCTAGGTCTTGACACATTATATTCTAAAAATCAGGGTTGAATCTTTGTAAAATTATCTGGTGAAAAGCAGAATGTTCTGGCCTTTAATTCTCAAAAAAGGGAAAACTTCCTTGAAATCAATCCAGTTCAACATTTAAATATTAAAATATCAGTAACATCATGAGCATGAATATTTTTTACCATTGCCTTTTTGTCTGTAAGGAAGAACTAGTATACATTGCCAACATTAGTAATTTGGTTTCCTTAATAAGTATAGCAAATTGGGAACAAAAGCAAGATAAAAGGTTTTTTTCTAGACAGTTTCTTTCAGCCTAATTTCAACTTCAAATTAGAGGAACATAAATGAATGTCCTACTTCTGCATTAAAAGTACTTGACTACTTTGTGGGATGTTTTGTGCTGATTCTTTACTAAATGATCTTGGTCGCCGTTGCTAGGTAACACCGCTGGCTTCCTGCAGCTGAAAAATGAGAGGGTTATACGGAGCAATTCGGCATTATTAGCATTTGACTAAGGTTTTTTGGTTTTCTGAACTGTATATCTTAGCGTTTTCCCTTCTTTCCTAGGGAATATCATTGTCTATGGGAATACAATTGATACTTACACCACCGTGGAGACGCTCTTAAACCTTGGCGTGAGCGGCAGCCGCATCCACCTCGTGCAGCCCCCGCCCGCCTCCACCATCACCTGCATCAACAACTACTCGGTGGAGAGCGCCGTGGCGGACGCGCTAGGAGCCGCGGGAGTCACTATGTACCGGGATGCGATTCTGGCCCAGTGGAATGACGGCCTGCACCCAGACCCCATCTACAGCGCCTCCTTCACCACACCCACCAAGCCTTTCAGACTCCAGTGCTCTGTAAGTGGGTCCCTGCAAACCTCACTCACCAGCCAGGGACAGAGGACATCTCCAAGGGATTTGGGGGTCTGGAAGATTGCGGGCAGTGAATTTGTAGTACCAGATGTTGGATTTTGTTTTCTGTGTGTTCAGATTACCTCTTGCTGGGTAACAACCCACCCCAGACTCAGTGGCATAAAGCAACAACAACCGTTTATTATTCTTATCTCTCCTGGTTTTTTATTATTATTTTATTATCCTTATCTCTTCTGGCTTTGGCCAGACTCAGCTGGGAAGTTCTCACTTGAGGTCGCTTATGTGGCTGAAGTCAGCAGTGGGTGGGCTGGAATTGTCTCAAAAGCATAGTCACTCACATGTCTGGCTGTCGATCCTGAATCAACTTTAGTGGAGATTTTCACCAGAACACTTAGAAGTGGCCCCTTCATGGGACTGGCTTCCTCACAACATGGTGGTTTGGGTCTGAGGGTAGAGCGGAGAGAGAGGCAGTGTCAGCTGTGTCACCCTGGATGACCTGGCCTCTGAGATCAAGCAGCATTCCTCCCACCACATTCTATTTGCTAGAGGCAAGTTGCCAGGATCAGCCCATATTCAAGGAGTGGAAAATTAAACCCTGCCTGTTGGTGGAGGTCAAAGATTTGAATGGAGAACGCTTCTCTTTACGGAGAGCTTGCCATGCCCCAGGACATTCTGTCACCTCATCAGGACAGCTCTGTAAAGGGAAGTATCCCCAGTTTACAGAGGAGAACACTGTGGCTCTAGGTCAGTGGCACTGCTGGTTCCCTGCCCAGCCCAAGGTCTATGCTGCCATTAACCTCTGAAGATTCTGGCAACAGCAGTGGTGAGTCTTTCCCCATGACACACAACTTCTGGCAATGTGTATAGAGAGAGCACTTTCCTTTCCAGGTGGGTGACACCCCACCTTCCAGCCTGCACCTTCAGAGTTTTCAGCTTAGGAGGTTAGTAGAAGCCCTCAGGGAGGGAAGGAGGGAAGGGGCCGGTCCATCTCACTGAGAAGCAGGGGAACCTTGCTCGAAGGGGAGGCTGAGGTCGGTATGAGGATAATGGTTGTGTAGGTCAAGGGTGTGTGTTAACGGCTGTGATAAAGAATGCCTGCTAACATCCAGTGGGCAAGCCATTTAGGGGCAGGCATTCACAGCAGGCCCTTACCTAGGAGTAGGGGGTGATCAGCCTAAGTCAGGGCTTCTCACTCAGGCGCTGCTAAGGATTGAGAATGGTGGCTCCTCACCCCTACCCCAACCCAGAACTCAAAGGACAGGGGCTCAAAGCAGACCACTAAAAAAGACTAAAAAGGAAGATTTTTTTTTTAGAATCTCTCATTTTATCCTGAGATCCATGGAAATTGTGTATTCTACTCTGTAGTTCATTCATTTATTCATTCATTCCATAAATATTTATTGAACACCTGCTAGGTCCCAGGCTCTGTCCTCGATGTTAGGGATGTAACAGTGAAAAAGGCAGGACAAGTCCACTTTATTTTAAAAAGTGATACTGTCTATACATGTATGTCATGACACCTATTTAAGACAGGAAATATCAAAATATTTTTGCACAAATTTTCCCTCAAAAATGGCAAACCTGGAAGATTGCCACGTTTATTCTGGAGCACCTCTAGAGGTGAGTGTGTGCCTTGTTCAGGAAGCAGAGGCCTGAGAAAACCTCCGCAAACATCCCATTGGATAGCAGCTCTTCTGACCTTCACTTTCCTATTCAGATTAGAATCAAACTCCTGACAAAAACATCTGGCAAATTAAAGACCCTCGAACACATGAGGAGTAAGGGCAGCAACCCTCCTCACAAAGTTGAAAACCCACATATAGCTTTTGACTCTCCAAAAACATAGCTACTAAAAGCCTACTGTTGACCAGAAGCCAAACTGATCACATAAACAGTTGATTATATGAAAATATATTTTGTATTTTATATGTATTGTATACTCTATCCTCGCAATAAAGGAAACTAGAGAAAAGAAAATGTTATTAAGACAATCATAAGGAAGAGAAAATATATTTATTCTTCATTAGGTGGAAGTGGATCATCATAAAGATCTTCGTCCTCGTTGTCTTCACGTTGAGTAGGCTGAGGAGGAGAAGGAAGAGGAGGGGTGGGTCTTGCTGTCTCAGGGATGGCAGAGGCAGAAAAAAAATCTATGCGTAAGTGACACACAGTTCAAATCCATGTTGCCCAAGGGTCAGCTGTAACCTCAACTGTCTTGATCCAAGGCACCTTCCTGCTACATGTTCATCGTAACACCGTCTGAGTCAGACATTGGCTTGTTTGCTGTTGTATTCTTTCTCCTACCTTCCCTGGTCTGCTTGGTCTCACAAAGAATGGCCCCTGCAGATGACATTTCCCAGGTTCCATTATTCTCTGATTTTCATCTCTATTTGGCCAATAATTTGTACCTGTGGGAGATTAAACATGGGAAGCGGGGAGTCAGGGTAGGTATCTCTCATACTGTCTGCTTTGGGCAGCATCTGTCAGGGCATTAAGCACTTTTTGGTGGGGATGAATATGTCCATCCTCTTCACTGTGGTCTTGGTGTCGTGAGTTGAATTACATCCCCCAGAAAGATATGTTGATGTCCTGACCCCCAGTACCAGTGAACATGACCTTATTTGGAAATAAAACCTTTGTCAATGTAAGCAAGTAAAGAGAAAGTCATCCTGGATCAAGGTGGGCCCTAAATCCGATGGCTGGTGTCCTTAAATAGAGAGATTTGATGGAATATAGGGACACGCAATGAAGAAAACCTCACGACAGTGGAGGCAGAGGTTGGTGTGATGGCAGCTGCAAGTTATGGAATGGCAGGAATTGCTAGCAACCGCCAGGAAGTAGGAAGAGGCAGGGAAGCCTTCTTCCCTAGAGCCTCTGGAGGGAGCATGTTCCTGACAATACTTGGATTCTCCAGAACTGTGAGAGAATAAATTTCTCTTGTCTTGAGCTACCCAGTTTGTGGTACTTCATTACAGCAGCCCTAGGAAACTAAAGCAGGTGATGTCACAGTGTATGTACCTACTAAAACTATGATGTTGATAACCAGAATCATATATTATATACTGTTTTTCTATTTGGCTTCATTTACTCAGCATGGTGATTTTGAGATTCCATATAGTTCCATGTATCAATAGTTCATTCTTTTTTATGGCTAAGTAGTATTCCATTATATGGATATATCTCATTTTGTTTATTCATTTGCCTGCTATGCACATTCTGGTACATGCCTTTGTGTGGATAATATTTTTATTTCTCTTAGCTATAAACCTAGAGAATGTCTAAGTCATATGGTAGGTGAATGTTGACCTTTTTAAGAAGTTGCCATGTTGCTCTCCAAAGTAGCTATACCATTTTACATTTCCATCAGCAATGTATGAGAGTTCCAGATACTCCACGTTCTTGTCAGCACTTGGTGTTGTCAAATTTTAGTCACTCTTGTGGGTGTGGCATGGTGTGTCGTTGTGTTTTTTTTAATTTATGCTTTCCTGACGATTAATTATGTTTGGTATCTTTTCATTTTTTTAGTAGCCATTAGTATTTCTCCTTTTTGTGAAATGTTCAAGCTATTATAAATCTATTTAAAATTTTGAAATTTCCAGTTGATCACTGCAAGTTTACAAAATGCAATTTATTTTGTGTATAAACATTGTAACTTGAAAATGCTAAATTCTCTTATTAGCTTTTGTAGTTGTTTTTTAGGTCCATAAACATATCATGCAAATAGAGGCAGTTTTACTACTTCTTTTCTGATATTTAGGTCTTTTATTTCAGTTACTTGCTTTATTCTACTCACTAGGACCTACAGTGCAATGTTTAATAAAAGTGGGGGAAATAGACATCCTTGCCTTGTTCCATATCCCAGAGAGAACTTTCAGGCTTTCACTATTAAATATGAGATAATTTGGCTGTGGATTTTTCTTTGGTGCTTTTTATCAGACTGAAGAAGTAACCTTCCATTCCTAGTTTGTTTAGAGGTTTTTATCATGAACGGCTGTTGAATTTTGTTAAGTGAATTTTCCATATTTCTTAAAAAGAAATATGGAAATTTTCTTCTTAATTCTTTAATACAGTGAATTACATTGATCGATTTTTGAAAATGTTCAGCCAGCCTTAAATCTCTGGAATGAACCCTAATTGGTCATAATGCGTTATCTTTCTATATATTCCTAAATTTTATTTGCCAATATGTTTTAAGAATTTTTGAAACTATTTTGCAACTATATTCATGAGGGATGTTGATATAGAATTTTCTGTTTCAGTAATGTCCTTGTAAGGTTTTGGTGTTCAAGCTGTGTTGGCCTTATAAAAAAATTCGGGCAATGTTCCCTCCTTGTTTATTTTCTGAAAAAGTTTGTGCAAGATTGGTATTTTTTCTTTCTTGGACGTTTGACAGAATTAACCAGTGAAACAATCTGGGCATGGAGTTTATATTGTTGAAAGGCTTTTGATAACAAATTCATTTTTTTAACTAGATATAAGGCTACTCAAATTTTCTGCTTCTTCTATAAATTTTTGTAAGTTGTAATTTTTAAGAAATTTGTCCATTTCATTTACATTTGTCAAATTTGTTGGCATTAAGTTTTTCACATATTATTTTGTTATCTATTTGATGTCTAGGATCTGTAGTAATAACCCCTCATTTATTTCTGATATTAGTGAATTGTGTTCAGTCTCTCTGACCCTCTCTCTGTTTGCTGCCAGTCTCTCTGTCTCTGACTCTCTCTCTTTCTCTCTCTCTCCCAGTGTAGATAGGGGTTTGTCAATTTTATTGATCTTTTTCAATTAACCAGCTTTTGAGTTTGTTAATTTTCTCTATTATCTGTCAGTTTTCTCCTCTATTGATTTCTGCTCTTAATTATTTTCTTCCTTCTTCTTGCTTTGGATTTACTTTACCCTTCTTTTTTCTAGTTCCTTAAGGAAGAGCCTTAAGTCGTTGATTTATATAAGCATTTCAGCATAAGTTTTCCATTATCTTTGAGCTGCATCCCATAAACTCATATGTTAACTTTTAATTATCACTTAATTCAAAATATTTTCTAATCTCCCTGTGATTTTTTATTCAACCTTGGATTATTTAGAACTGGATTCTCTAATATTCAAATATCTAAGGTTTTCCTAAATATTATATTTTTAATTGATTTCTAGTGTAATGCTGTTGTGATCAGAGAACAGTGTTTTAAGATTTAGAGCCAGGGACGGTAGCTCACACCTGTAATCCCAGAACATTGGGGGACCGAAGTGGGCAGATCACTTGAGGTCAGGAGTTCAAGACCAACCTGCCCAACATGGTGAAACCCTGTCTCCACTAAACATATGAAAATTAGCCAGGCATGGTGGTGCATGCCTGAAATCCCAGTTACTCGGGAGGCTGAAGCAGGAGAATCGCTTGAACCTAGGAGGTGGAGGTTGCAGTGAGCCCAGATGGCGCCATTGCACTCTAGCCTGGGCGACAGAGCAAGACCCTGTCTCAAAAAAAAAAAAAAAATTATTGAGACTTGTTTTATGTCCAAGCATATGGACTAACTTTGTAAACATATAAGGAATATGTATTACGTATTATGTGCTTGTTGAGTTTAATGTTAGTTCAATATGGTTGACGGTGATGTTCGACACTCGTAAGTCTTTACTGATATTTTTATCTCATTCTATTAATTGCTGAGAGAAGGGTATTAAAATCTGTTACTATTATTGTGGAAGTCTCTGTTTTTCCTTTTAATTCTTTTGATTTTTGCTTTATCTTTTTGGGGGCTCTGTTATTAAGCCCATGAGCATTTATAGTTGTTATATCTGCCTTGTGAATTGTACCTTTTATCATTATGAAATGTTCCTCTTTATCTCTGATATTTAATAATATCCCTTATCTTAAGGTCCAGATTATCTGATACTAATATGACCATTCCATTCTTCTTGTGCTTACTGTTTACATGATATATTTCCAATCCATTTACTTTCTACTTATCTGTGTCTTTGTGTCTAAAGTGTGTCTCTTGTAGGCATCATAAAGATTAGATTAATATTTTTAGTGCTGCATGACAAATTGCCACAAATTTAGCAGCTTAAAACAACATCCATTTACTAGTTTATATCTCTAGTCAGAAATGCAGGCAAGGTGTGGCTGGCTTCTCTGCTTAGGGACTCTTAAGGCTAAAATCAAGGTGCCAATCAGGCTGCATTCTGTCTGGAGCTTGAATTCCTCTTCCAAACTTGTGTGATAGTAATAGAAGTTAATTCCTTGCAGCTGAGGACAGAGGTCCCCACTTCCTTGCTGGCCCAGCCAGGGGCTACTCTCAGCTCCTAGAAGCCATTCCTATTTCTTGCCTCATGGCCCCTTCCATCTTAAATCCAGCAACAGAGAATCTTACTCATGTCAAATTCCCTTCACATTTCAAATCCTTCTTCAGAAAAAGCCTGGTCCCTTTTAAGGTTTACCTGATCAGGTCAGACCCACTGAGCATGATCTCCCTGTCTTAAAGTCACATGTGCCATATAACATCACCTTACACATTCACAGTTCATGCTTGTACTTAAGGAAGAGGTGGAATCTTGGGAACCATCTTAGACTTCTGCCTACCACATGCTTTTTATCCTTTCTATCTCTGCATTTTATTTAAAGTACTTAGACCGTTAATATTTAATGTAATTACTGATATGGTTAGATTTAGGTCTACCATTTTATTATTTGTTTACTGTTTGTTCCCTCTTCTTTCTTTTCTGTTCCCCCTTGCCTGCTTTCTTTAGGATTATTAGAGTATTTTTTAGTAGTCTATTTCAATTGGCTTTTTATTTTATTTTATTTTATTTTGAGATGGAGTCTCGCTTTGTTGCCCAGGCTGGAGTACAGTGGCTCGATCTCAGCTCACTGCAAACTCCTCCTCCCAGGTTCACGCCATTCTTCTGCCTCAGCTTCCCGAGTAGCTGGGACTACAGGCAGCTGCCACCACACCCGGCTATTTTTTTTTATTTTTAGTAGAGACGGGGTTTCACCGTGTTATCCAGGATGGTCTCGATCTCCTGACTTCGTGATCCACCTGCCTCAGCCTCCCAAAGTGTTGGGATTACAGGCGTGAGCCACCGTGCCCGGCCTTCAATTGGCTTTTTAACTATATCTTATCTTTTAGTAATTGCTCTATAGATTATAATACACATCAGCAATCTTTCATGTTCAATAGAGTTAATATTGTACCATTTCACATAAAATGTAAAAACCTTGCAGCTATGCAGTTCCTTCTCCCCATATTCTGGATGTCTATTTTGTTAACAGCCATCCTGTATATTACATCTACAAACATTGAAAAATCAGTAAGGCAATATTGTAATCTTTGTTTTAAGGTCATATATATTTTGAAGAATTAAAAAGAATAGTCTTTTATAGATACCCAGATATTTACTAATTTTCTTGTTCTATCTTCCTTTTTGAAAATCCAAGTCTTCCTTCAGCCTAAATGAGCTTCAGAGCATTTATTGTATTGTAAGTCTGCTAAAAAGTAATTCTTTAGTTTTGCTCCATCTGAAAATATATGTTGCTTTCATTCTTAACGCTTATTTTCACTGAATATAGAATTCTGGGCTTATAGGTTATTTTTTCCCAGCACTTTGAAGATGCTTTTCCACCATCTTCCAACATCCATGCATTTTTGTTTAAAAATCTACAATCATTTAAAACATTCCTCTATATGTCATTTTCCATTGGCTGCTTTCAAGGTTTGCTCTTTATCCTTGGTCTTTAGCAATTTGATGCTGTGGGTATTCTGTGTTTATTATGTCTCTAAGCATGGTTTTTTTTTTTTAATTTGTCTTGTTTGGCGTTCACTGAACTTCTCGAATCCATAAATTTATGATTTTCACTAAATTTTAACAAGTTATTGGCCATTCTTTCTTACCCCATTCTTCTCTCTTCTCTTCCTGGGATTCCAATTACATATCTGTTAAGAGTTTTTTATATTGTTCCCTGGGGCTCTAAGGCTCTGTTTATTTGTTTCAGTCTCTTTTTTCTCTTTCTCACTATTCTTCAAATTGGACAGTTTCTATTCATATAACTTCAAGTTCACTGACTCTTTCCTCTATCATCTCTATTTTTCTATTAGGGCATAAGATGACTGCAGCTCACCGTTTTTTAAAAAACCTCTAAATTGAGGCCAGACACAGTGGCTCACGCCTATAAACCTAGCACTTTGGGAGGCCAAGGTAGGTGGATGGCTTGAGCTCAGGAATTCAAGACCAGCCTGGGCAACATGGTGAAGGCCATCTCTACAAAAAAATACCAAAAAATTAGCCGGGTATGGTGGCAAGCACCTGTAGTTCCAGCTACATGGGGGGCTGAGGCAGAAGGATCTCTTGAACCCGGGAGGTCAAGGCTGCAGTAAGCTGAGATCTTGCCACTGCCCTCCAGCCTGGGTGACAAAGTGAGACCCTGTCTCAAAAAAAAAAAAAACCAAAAACAAACAAAAAAAGACTCTAAATTGAATACCTGTATGTGGAAATGGAGAGAAAAAGTAATTGAAAAAGCAAACTTAAAAAAAAAAAACACCTCTAAAATAAGGGAAATTATCCCCATCCTGGTCATTTCTCCAAGTTTTTACTGTAATACACAAGCTACCCAAACTTTTAAATACTAATAAGAATAATCTTATATCAGAGTTTATAGTTATTATCAGTGGGATTCATCTCAGGAGGTTATACCACCAAGGCAGAAGCAGAACTCTCTTGAAATTGATGTTTTGTCCCCACATCAAAGCCTCTCCACATCCTGCCTGATAGTGGCGCCTCCTGGGCTCTTAGCAGGTGGTCCAGCCTCCAGCCAGGTTAGGATGCAGTGACACTGGCTCTCAAGGCAGACTTTCCCATCTTGTTGGCATTCATCTCTCCAATTAGATCATGCGCTCCATGCTTATGTTTTTCACCAAGATGTTCTAGAGACCTTGCACAGTGCCTGGGACAAGAAGTGTTTGTCTGAATGCATGAATGAATGAAGTTTATCAGACTACTGACTCCCACCCTTCTCCCTAGCTAACCAAGGAGTTTTGCTCTCCTTAATCAGAATTATCAATATAAGTAGTCTTGAAATATGTACTCAGAACATCAGTGTGGCCAGCCATTACCACTTCCTGTTTGTACCCAATATGTAGTATTCCACTGGCATTACAGAAGCACATAGGTTGTATTTGCAAGGTCTGTAACTTGTAACACATGTTCTTATTAACAATGTTGGATTTGCTTATTCAGTTTTCACTCCAGTCTACAAACTCCTATGAAACCCCAAATGTAGCCAAAATTGTGAATGCCTACACCAAAAGTGTATAAGTAAACGTTACTGCAATACTGGTAATCTTTAAAATCCAGAAAAACAAGAACTAGTATATTTAATGTACTACTTAAAAAAAAGTAGGCTTAATTAGAAAAAGAAAATTGGGTAGGTAGAAGAACTTCTGTGAGGATGCTGAAGGAGACGTCTAAACATTTTCAAGGGCTCAAGAGGTTGATAGCACTGTTTTTATTTATAATATAAATTCAAATCAGATATCTTTCTATATATTTATCTGGGTAGGAAATCTATTTTTTATAGAAATTGGGAAAGAGAATGAGAAAGCAAAAAAGGAGTGTAGGGAGACAGAAAGATTCAGAATCAGAGAGAGACTCAGAGAAATATATTTTCCTGTGGCCACTGGGTAAGAGTTATAAGACAGAAAAAAAAGAAAAAGACTTGAAAGAAAGAAGCATCCTGGGATGGGATTAGACAACTAAGTGAATAAAGACAGGACAAGGGCACAGAGTGTATCTCCCTGAGGGAGGACCAAGGACATCATAGAAATGATGGATCTGAGTGCCGCTGTCCAATAGAACCTTCTTCAAGATGGAAATAGGCTGTATCTGCACTGCCCAATATGGCAGCCACTAGCCACCTATAGCTAACTGAGCACTTAAAATGGGCTATTGCAACTGAGGAACCGAATTTTTCATTCTATTTAATTTAAATTAATTTAGATGTAAATATTTATAGCCATGCATGACTAGTGGCTACCACAGAATCAGAAAGCCCCCTGAACCATTCACGGGTGTGGGGCAGGAGTACTGAAGGGGCTGGCTACCTCTTGCCCAAGGACAGCTGATGTCTATACAGAATGAAACAGTTGAGGGGGGTAAAGCAGGAATGTGATGGAAGTGGGGAGATGACCATCAGTATGGTTGAGACCCATGTCTTAAGTTCATTTTTAGCATGCTTTTAATAAAGTGGCAGACTGTTTTAGGGAAAGATAAAATCAATTGAGCGTGTTGCAATTGGTCCAACAACTAAAGACAAAAACAACTAACTTGCACTGCTTCAGTGACTTTCAACATCAGTGTGGAAGACGATGTCCAGATGAGCATGAGAAAGCATTGAAATTTGAGCACAGAATGGAGAGGGCATACAAATAATTTCTAAGGAGCATGCAAAGGGGTTGGTGGCCCCTCTGCTTACGGCACCCTCACATAGTGCCTGGCATATGGTAGGTATGCCATAAATATTTCTTGAATGACTCTGTGTCGTATGAGAGCAGGAAGCAACAAGGCAGGAACCCAGACCTAGTAGATACAGAGACTGATGAAGCACCCATCTTCTCTGGAGCATCATATAGGGACAAGCTTACTGAGTTTTAAAAGCTAGCAATGGGCAGTCTGAAAACTGAAGACTGGATGAGATCAACCCAAGAAGGAACCTGCAGAGACCCGAGTGTCAGACACGGGAAGGGGAAGAGGGTGGAGGCTGAGCTAGAGCTGTTCAAAATGTAGGAGCGTGAGGGGAAGGCAGGGTCTGTACAAATGTAAACCCTTTTCCGCCGAAAACCACTCACACTTGTGGGAGATATTTCATCACCTGGCATCCTTCTCTCCACTGGATGAGTGAATTGAGTGAATAAGAGTGACATTTGGGGATCTTAATGTGTTCTTCATATCCAAGACAATCTATCTCTCATACGCACACAAACAACATGATAGTAAACTTTTCGTGTATGTATTTTTGTGCCCCAAATAATAAAATGCCCTGGAGACTAGTCACACTTTTGGGAAGGTAAGACGAAGAGTGATAACTGAATATTGCTGTAATTGTTCACTTCGTAGATGTTCTTCAGCTTCTGTGAGAAGAATGTGGATTATGAAACGTTTAAAGCCCTCAATGATGCATGTCTTGTGTATGACAGTCGACTTGTGATTGATACCAACTTCCACACCAACGACGTAGCCATCAGAGCTGCTGGCTCCCTCACCAAATTCTCCAATAGATACTACTCAAATGAGTGGACTCACAGCAACTTCAGTTCCAAAGAAATTGGCTTTCAGCTGGCAGCAGCTATGCTACATCTCTTTGATCCAACCCTTGAGCCTGTGCCCGAGCCACCAGCTAATCTTGACCGGCTCATCCCCATGTACAAGGGAGCCAAGATTCAAGGTATACGAGTAGGCTTCCTTCTCCTTGACGAAGCCACAGATTAGGTATGGGTCAGCAGTCAGGCCAGCCCTCCAGGTTTCTCTTAGGCTTGGGGAAAAGGCTCCTCCGTACCTCAATGGGTTGCCACAGAGACAGAGAAAGGGTCTATCTAATTTCTGAAGCATTTATTACAAACCTGGAATTATTGTTATTATGGTTCTTTGCATTTGAGCATTTATTATGGACCACATCCTAAATGGGGTTCCCACTTTACAGATAAGAAAACAGACAAGGGAATGATTATTAACTTGTCTGGATGTCTCACAGCTGGAAAATGATGGTTTGCCCTGACATCTTACCCAAAACTTCCATTCTCTCTATAAGTTCAGAGATAAGGAGACCCTTCCAGGCAGCCAGGCCTCAGCCTGCTCTGGGGATGGATAAGCTTAACCATTTGCAGCTGTAAAGCAGTGCACTTTTATCCCATAAACCCTTTTGGCCCCTAAGGAGGAGATGATTTCATGAGTAATGCAGGGTTCCTTCACGTTTAGGGTATGAGAAATACCTTTGAAAATGGTGTTTCTGAATGTTGTGGACCTTTTACCAGAAAAATGCACATATTTACAAAATCACGTGTTCCCTTTCTGGAGGTTTATAGATGAACCCACAAAGCTGTACATAGACCCCCAGGGTGTCCATGAAGCCCAGTCTAGTCAATGGAATGTCAGATTACAGAGACGAAAGCCCCACATTCCATCCTTGTCTTCCTCTTCCTAACTAGGCAGCCCCACAAGGTCTTGCTCTGCTTCTCACTCTGGGTGAGACCTGAGGAAAGGTGGTGGCCGTAGGCAGGCAAGAGAAGGGAGGGCTGTCAGAAGCCAGAGCTGGCACAGGCCCAGACCTCAGGAACAAACCAAAATATTAAGAATTCAATAATGACAGTTTCTAAAACATTGAACAAAGATCTTTGTTGATTGTCCTAATTAAATTCAATTTTTTAATATTTTGGCTACATTTTGGAGAAGTGATGAGGAATAGGAATGCTGTTTGCAACATTTAAGGCTTCTAAAGGTCTTGATCTGGTTTTGGCAGATACAGGTTAAAGGGTGGGGAGCTACGGATAATCACAGGATACACAAGATCGGCTTGGCACATCCTGGAGCAATGGCGGCTACATTATGGGATATCATATCACATTCACATCAATTTGGTTAAATAAATGTCAACCACCCCAGGGAGTTCCTTGCTGTTAGTGGTACTTTAGTGTGAAAGTTTGAGGAGCATACACCACTGCAGGCATCTGTTTGTCCTGTGATGAAAATATGAGCTCTGTTACTCACCTCATTAACAATTAATTTTAAATGGAAAACTTGCCATCTCTTCTAGGGGGCATTCTTCCTGGGTCTTACCATTATCTGCATATTGCCAAGCCTGCCATTCCAACTCCCTTGGAGGTACAAATGGCACAGCCTAATTATGTAAGTATTATTTCTGAATTTCATTTTACTTTCAAATACAAAACTTTGTTTGTAAGAGGATGAAATTCTTTACTTGGAGTCTTTACTGTAATGTGTTGGTTCACACATCAGAAGCCCACTGGAGTAATCGTCCCCCAAGATGGCCCTTAGTGACTCTCGCGCCTTGCTCTTCATGCCCTTGTGTGGCCCCTCCCACACTGAGTAGGGCTGACCTGTGTAGCCAACAGGATATTGGGGAAATGACTGTGTGACTTCCAAGGTCAGGTCAGGTCAAGAAAGATACGACAGCTTCCAGCTTGCACACTTCTAGATGACTTGCTGCCATGCTGTAGGGACCCCTTTAGAGAGGTCCATGTGGCAAGGAATTGAGGACTCCTGCACCAGTCATGATCAGTTTGCCAGGCAGACGAGTGTGCCACCTTGGAAGTGGATCCTGCAGCCTCATTCACGCCTTGAGGTGACTGCAGCCCCAGCCAACATCTTGACTGAAAACTTATGAAAGTCCTTGAGCCAGAACTCCCTAGCTAAGCCACTTTCAGCTTCTGACTCCCAGAGACCATGAGATAATAAAAATTTATTATTGTTTTATGCCATTACTTTTTTCAATAGACTTTATTTTTTAGAGCTGTTTTGGTTTCATAACAAAATTGAGCAGAGGTACAAAGATTTCCCATGTAACTCCAACCCTTCAAAAGACGTATAGCCTCCCCCACTATCAACATCCCCCACCAGTGATATATTTCTTACAATTAATAAACCTACACTGACACATTATTATCAACCAAAGCCCATAGTTGACATTAGCGTTCATTCTTGGTTGTGTACATTCTGTGGGTTTGGACAAATATATAATGACACATATCCACCACTACAGGATCATACAGAGCAGCTTCACTGCCCTAAGAACCCTCTGTGCACTGTCTGTTTGTCCCTCCCTCTGTCCTAAGGCCTAGCAACTACTGATCTTTTTACTGTCTCAGCCACTTTGCCTTTTCCAGAATGTGATATAGTTGCAATCATACAGCCTATCGTCTTTTCAGGTTGGCTTCTTTCACTTAGTAATATCCATTTAAGCTTCCTCTGTATCTCTTCATGGCTTGATAGGTCATTTCTTTTTGGCACTGAATGATCCTCTATTGTCTGGTTGTATCGGTTTATTTATCCATTCACCTACTGAAGGACATTAAGCCTCTACGTTTTGAGGCAACCTGTGATGCATCGATAGATAACTGAAATATCCACTTTCATGTCAATGGAGCAAGTAGATTGCTTAGCATCTGGAATGGCCATGGAGACCCCACTGTTTTCCTCCCCTCCAGGGAAAGCAGAAGCTGTGCAGTTGGGAATTCTGCTGTTTAAAGGACACAGGTGGTTGGTCAGTTGAAGAGCTCCTCTAATAAGATTCTCTGACCCATGGTCCCGGCCCGGTGTGTGTTGTCATCTGGGGGCTTCCTTTTGGATATGTCACGTTTGAATTTTAGTCAATGAGGCAGATTGGAAGCTGTCTACTTAACTTCCATTCCCATTTTCTTCTCTTGAATATTTTTGAGGGTAAACAATATGACCAACCTAAAATAAACACATTTCCCAGATTTCCTCAAGGACAGGGTCAGCCATGTGGCAGGTTCTGGCCAATGAGATGTAAGCAGAAGCTCTTGGAAAAATCCTTAAATGGGGGCCTACTCAAATGGCACAGGCTATGGGTTCTTCACCCTTCAGGAAATCTCAATCCTATTCCATTTCCTTCCCATGGACCTTGAACAAGTTCTTCAGCATCTGCATTTCTGGGATTGCTGGGGAGCATACATAAAGTAACATTGTCAGGAACAAAACAGGTAGCCAGTAAGTGGTGAAGATGGCTGTTTTAATCATTATTCCAGATAAATAATGAAACCCAGTTCTTCCAGGAAAAGGGTAGATGCTGTATGTTTAAAACTTATTTCCCTTAGCCCTTTCCCAGATTCTTTTAGTTGCCCTGTACACATGGTCTGATGCAAAATTTTCTTATAATAAAGGAAACCGTAAGATCATCATAGTGTTCCAGTTTCTATTGCTGTATAAAAAACACCTAGTGGCATAAAACAGCCATTTGATCCTGCTTACAGATCCTGTGAGTCAGGAATTTGGACAGGGCACAGTGGGCACAGCTTGTCTCTGCTCCACACTATTCACAGCCTTAGATGGGAAGACTAGAGGGTTAGATCAATGGTCCAGATCATCTGAAGGCTCGTTTACTAAATCCGAAAGCTTGTTACTCAGCTGGGCTGGGATGACTCAAGGACCGGAAGTGTTCACCACAGCCTCCCCACCTGGGCTGTCCTCAAGTGCCTGGGCTTCCTCACAGTATGGTGGCCTCAGAGTAGCCAGACTGCTCACGCAGTGGCTCTGGGCTCCAAGTGCAAGTGTTGTTACTAGCAAGCTGGAAGCTGCATTGCCTTTTATGACCCACCCTCAAAAGTCCCACAGCATCACTTCTCCCACTCTCTCTGTTGGAGCAGTCACAGCAACCACCGAGATTCAAGGGGTGGGGGATAGAGAATCCATCTCTCAAGGGAGAGAGTGTCAGGGTCATATTGCGGGACGGTGTGTGGGATAGGGAGACTGTCGTGGCCATCTTTCGAAAGTAAATCTGCCACCAGTGAGGTGGGGCATGAGGTAAATAGGATAAAGCCCAGGGTATTCACAGGCTAAGCACTTTGATCATCACAGATAAATAACTCGAGTCGAATATGCACAAGAGCTAGAACACGTTGGACTTGGTTTCAGCCAGAACCAGATTCTTCAAGGACAGCGCATGATTTCCTACATGCGGCATCGTTTATTTATGAGCCACCGACTCTCTCTAAATAAAGTCAGAGGAGGAGCCAAAAGGGGTTTTTAGATAATGAGAGTTTTAATAAGAGTGCAACTTAAATAGATTCTTTGGCTGGTGATATGACAGTATGTGAACAGGACCCCTGACTTTAATTAACCATTTTGCCAGGTGGGCCTCCTTTTTAATTAGTACAGAAGATCTAAACAGATTTTTTTTTCCATTTTATTATCCAAGAAAAAAAAATGTAGGATGGCTCCATGGCAATCTTTTGGGGTTGGAATTCATTTGATTAAGTGAAATCGTTGCCAAAATGGTCAGGCAGTCACCTAAGTATAGCCAATTGATCAAGAATGGAGCCCATTGAACAATATTTCACCAGAGAAATTGAATTACTATTCATACGCTAGATGTAGCACAGACAAATCTTATCAGACTTTTATAGTGCTCACTAATTGGAATATTTAAGTCGGAAGATACTGTAGTAATTCATGAGCTCTTTGAGAGGTAACCTGACAAAAGGAAGAAAGGGGACCCCAAGTCGTCTACATAATAAACTAATTTACAGATTCCAGTCCACATGCTTTGTTGGCGTATATACCACGGAAGAAAGAAATTTGTCACAACAAATTCTGCCTTGGATACCATCAAATTTAAAATTGTGTGTTCATCATGAGAGCTGGGAACTTGATTTCTTGAACACCAAGTCTGATGAATCCTGTGTCTTCCATTTGGCATGAATTCCAGAACCATTTTCCAACCTTTGTCAAAATCATAAAGGACCTCAAAAGGATAATTGTATTCAGGGAAAAAAAGAAGAAGAAAAACCATATCAGAATCAGTGACTCCATCAAAATCTTAAATTTAATATCCAAATTTTTAAACAATTTGCTCATAAACTTAAAATAGGGGAAGACACCAGACATACCCTACCAAACCAGAAGGTTGTGAAAGAATCGTCCTGATCCCAGAAACACACACCATGTGGGCAGGGCTGGGAGGTGCCCTATGGCATCACTTAGTGGAGCAGCTTTCTATGAGCAATTGCAGCAAGAGTTCTGGGCTTCACTGGGTTATCCTGTTCCGTCAGCGACTGTGAATAGGAATGGCCTGCACTACAAGGGTAATTTGTGTCTGAGAAACCCCTGTTTGAGTGAATTGTATTTAACATGAATACAACATATTTTGATGCACTCTCAGTTCCCAGATGGACCCCTCCAGTGATGCTAATGTGGTGCCAAATCTCCTTCAAATGGACACTGTTCCTTCCAAAGTTAAGATCAGCCATCAGTGCAACCTCCTCATCGCTTTCTCTAGTGTAGCTGCTTCTGGACTCTAAGCCCTCATTTCTGTAAGGCCCTGTATGCTGGGATTATGCGGACAAAACTTACGGAGGAGGCCAAAATATGGTAATGCAGTCTTTACGTTTAAAAATAATACCAAGAAATGCAACAAGTCCATAACAAAAGAAATCACTAAAAATGATGCTGATGACAGACTCTCAAGGAACAGGATGACATTTAAGGCCACAAAACGCTCAGACTCTCACTGCTCTCAGCCTGCAGCCTGCAGGGCTCCTCAAGGACTTGACAAGTCACCACCAACTAAGTGACTGTGACCCTCGTCTTGAGGTGCACAGCCTCGGCCACGTACATGGAATCCAAGTCAGCCCTCCTAAACACAAAGAAGTCCTTGTAAGCTGAAGGTGGGGGATTTCGTGAGACTCTTGGCAAAGTCAAGATTTGTTAACCACATGGGTGGATCTCAAGGTGTGCCCCCTTGACACCTGGGCTCCCTTTCTTAATCACTTCCAACAACGAAACCTAAAAGGAGGAGGAGGCCTGGGGAAGCCTGGCAGATAAAACTGTGCCAGAGTCTGTGGTGCGTCCTCTCCCAGACACCAGCCTTACTGCCGTGGTGCAGGAGCCGCCCCTCCTCAGAACTCACCTGCAGTTTTCCAGCTTTTTCACCAGTCATCCCTTACTGTGATGGGGACATGTACCCCTGGGTTCAGAAGCCAAACCTAAAGCTGCTGTTTCCAAACTCAAATGGTCTTTCAAGTCTTGTGTTTAATTTAGAAATACACGTGGCGGTCACATTCTTCACTGTGTATATATCTACCTATATTTTAATTCTGAAATACTGCTGAATATCCTGGGCCATCAGGTAAAGTTGACACCAGGGGTTATTCTGTGAGGTCATGCGCCCGCACCCCCACCCCATGCAATGGTGTGAGTCATTGCTCAGACCGCGAAGTCAGGACTTGAGGAAACACACGGGAATGAGCAAAGCCCATGTGGCATCCAGGCCTAGAGAGATGCCTGTGGCAGGAGCTGAGGGCAAGGGATGAGCAGAGGAGACCAGGCCCCTGCAGCCAGAGGCTCAGTCCTGGCTTTTTCCAAACTCTTCTCCAGAGGAGCCTGCCCTTCCACACCAACGCCTGCATGCTTCCCTACTTCCTTCCTTCCCTCCTTCCTTCCTTCCTGCCTTCCTGCCTTCCTGCCTTCCCTTCCTCCCTCCCTCCCTACCTCCCTCCGTCCTTCCTTCCCTTGCTCCCTCCCTCCCTTCTTTACTTCCTTCCTCCTTCCCTCCTCCTTTCCTCCATCCTTCCCTCCCTTCCTCCTTCCCTCCCTCCCTTCTTTCCTTTCTTCCTCCTGCCCTGCCTCCTTACTTCTTTCCCTTCCTCCCTCCCTTCCTTCCCTTCCTCCTTCCCTCCCTCCTTCCTTCCCTTCCTTCCTGCCTTCCTTCCTTCCTTCCCTCCATCCTTCCTTCCTTCCTTTCTTCCTCCCTCCCTTCCTTCCTCCCTTCCTTCCCTTCCTTCCTTTCCTTCCTTCTTTCCTTTCTTCTTCCCTCCCTTCCTTCCCTCCTTTCCTTCCTTCTTTCCTTTCTTCCTCCCTCCCTTCCTTCCCTTCCTTCCCTCTTTTCCTTCCTTCTTTCCTTTCTTCCTCCCTCCCTCCTTCCTTCCTTCATTCCTTCCTTCCCTTCTTCCTTTCTTTCTTTCCTTTATCCCTTCCTTCCTTCCCTCCCTCCCTCCTTCCTTCATCCCTTCCCTCCTTCCCTTCCTTCCTTCCCTCCTTCCTTCCCTTGCTTCCCTTGCTTCCTTTCTTCCTTCCTTTGCTTCCTTGCTTCCTTCTTTCCTTTCTTCATCCCTCCCTCCCTCCTTCCTGCCTTTCCTTCCTTCCTTCCCTCTATCCTCCCTTCCTTCCTTTCTTTCTCCCTCCCTTCCTTCCTTCTTTCCTTTCTTCCTCCCTCCCTTCCTTCCCTTCCTTCCTTCCCTCTTTTCCTACCATCTTTCCTTTCTTCCTCCCTCCCTCCTTCCCTCCTTCATTCCTTCCTTCCCTTCCTTCCCTCCTTTCCTTCCTTCACCTCCTTCCCTTCTTTCCTTCCTTCATCCCTTCCTTCCTTTCTTCCTTCCTTCCCTCCCTCCTTCCTTCCCTCCCTCTTCCTTCCTTTCTTCACCCCTCCCTCCTTCCCTCATCCCTTCCCTCCTTCCCTTCCTTCCTTCCTTCCCTCCTTCCTTCCCTTCCTTCCTTGCTTCCTTCCTTCTTTCCTTTCTTCATCCCTCCTTCCCTCCCTCCCTCCTTCCTGCCTTCCTTCTTTCTTTCTTTCTTTTCTTTCTTCCTCCCTCCCTCCTTCCTGCCTTCCTTCCTTCCTTTCTTTTTCCTCCCTCCCTCCTTCCTTCCCTCCTTCCTGCCTTCCTTCCTTCCTTCCTTTTTCCTCCCTCCCTCCTTCCTTCCTTCTTTACTCCCTTCCTTCCTTCCTCCCCTCACTCAATTTGTTCATCAAAAAATCTAGTTCCTTGCCATGCCACAGCCTCAGTATTTAAAAATAACTTTTCCTCATTTTAGAAGTAATGATCATTTTTTAAAAATTAGAAACTGCAGATAGTCAAATAACTATAAGGATAAACAATAAAAATGACCCAGTCTCCCAACCACAGAAAGTGACCGTTAACATTTTGTGAAAATGTTGATACAAAACAAATGAAATGATACTGTGCATTTTTGTAAACTACTTCTAAAGCATAAAATGTACTGTGAATATATCTCCCTGTTATGAAATATATTTTAACAGTAATTTTTTTGAATACATTGCCCCCCATTGTCGGTGGGCCATTGTTTTTTGGATAACATCTTAATAAGTTTGGATTTTTTAAGCACTTTGTTATGGTGGTAGATTTCCTGTCTATCCATCCATTTCTATAAACAAAGGACCGTTTCCATCTCCCTCGAAGCACCATCCCCCAACCCCACTGCTCCTCCCTCACCCCCAAATGCCCAATCTCTCACACACGCACCTGGGGGTGGCCCAGGACTCACCTGTCATGCCTCCTATATATCTCACCTTGTACCTTTACAGTTGGCTGAGTCCCCCCAGGGCTTTGCCATGTGATACCCCAACACCCACCAGTTGCCTGTATTGATGTAAAAGTTAAACCATGTGTCCTTTTGTTTAGACAAAATCCCCAGGTGATGTCCAGGACTAAGTAAATGTTTGGGATCCAGGCAGTTCAAATTGCCTTGGATTTCTAAATGCCACATTCAAGTTCAGAAGAGAAGCTTAAATCTATATGCACTCAGAACATTTATTGAGCGTTGCTGTGTACTAAGGTCAGAGTCTAAGGCCAAAGTGAAGGTTCAGTCACCCCCCACAAAACTCATGTTTGTCTACAGAGGCTTCCCACTGCCTGAGCCAGTGGGGAGCCGGCCGCGGCTGAAATAGAAGAAGTCATTGTGGCATGGAATTGGAGCAGCATCTACCCTTGTCACTTGGGCTGATGTGGCAATTGGAGGTGGTTTCTACAGGGCAGAAAGTCACAAATCCACACTTTTAACAATTTGTAAACCAGAAAACCACCTGCAGAACGTGTATGTGCATCTCCCATAGCCTTGAACCTTCTTCCTGGGAACAGACCTTTTCAAATGACTGACCTTGCCCAATCCCCGCCATCAGGCCTGGCCTTTTACTTGTTTCTTTTGTTCAAGTAATCTTGAAAATAACTGAAATTATTTCTGATCAGTTTTGACTAGGAGGTTTTTCTCAAAACGATGCTATGAAAGCAAAGAAATTTAACAGTGTTAAAACACCTCAGAGGAGAGAATAAACCCAGTTCCACTTATTAGCTGGGTGTGCAGTATTCATAAAGGATTGGTTGTAACCTAGCAACTAGTTTAGAAACACAGAACAAGGCAATCACAGTTTTAAATATCCTTGTAGTCCCTGAGTCCAAGTATGTGGTTTCTGACACACTGTTACCTTCTGCCGAGTTTAGTCAATATCTATTACTGTTATTTGCAAAGAGGGATAAGATATAACCTGTCTGTTATATTTGAAAAATAAATTGCTATGATAAAGTTCCCAAAATCCAGGAATGTTTCTAATGTTGTTTTTCTGGTCCACATCCCTCCTCCAGGGTTTAGAACTAGTAACCGGCAGTGCGAAAAATGGGACTTACTTCCGAATTCATATTAACAAGTATAAAATGGTGGAAACCATCACGTGCCTTTCTAGGGAGCCCTTCCCCACCTCCAACTACATCCGCTTGTTTGGCCAGCACGAGCAACTCCTCAACAACCTGTGTGCTCGGTACGATGAAAACCTGATCACAGATCTCTATAGGTGAGTTGGACATTGCATTTGACTACAGGGAAATACAAATATATATATAATGTCTCGTGAATGAGGGACATGTGTTGTGCTGCACCCGAGAGCAAAACGGGAATCCCAGAGAGAGGCTGTGTGGCAGAGATTTCGTTCTAATGAAGAACACCTGACGCTAATGTGGGCTGGGGAGCAGAGAGTCACAGGATGTGTCCACACCTGGCCCCCATGGCCATACCAGGGCCTGGACCCCAGGTGCAACCAAGCCTACCATGGACGGGCTTGGAGGAGATGATATTCCAGTCCCTTTCCACACGGGGCTGCTAAGAGCAGTGGTCAGAAATGTAGGAGGTCAATTTGGGAACAGCATGAGGAAGGGTCTGATCCTGATGGGACTCCGCGATCATGGGACAGGGTGTTTGTGACCCCAGCCTTCCTCCTCATGGCATGTGTTCAGGCAGGGCCAGGGTGGTCATTTGTCCAGCATTTTGGTAAGGGAATTCCCACACTGACAGGTCGGTTAGACTTGAAACCTTTGTCTTTTCAAACTCTTAAGACACACTTCATCCTATCCATTAGGAAGGCATAGAATTTCCAAGTGGAAAGTTACTTCTGAATGTAGCTTGCTGCTTAGCAAGGTTAGGAGACTTTCCCTATTCACAAAGCAAGGTGATGCAGAGCCAGCACCAGAGACAGATGTGGAATGAAAACCATGCAGTTCCAGTGTTCTCGACACCCACAGAAGCAACTGCCAGGATTGCCATCAATCTCTCTTGCCTCTTAAAAATTTTTTTAAATTGTAGAATGCATCATACAAACAAAAAAGTATGTGAAATATGTATGGACACTTAAAAGTACTGGAAATCTATGGGCCCACTGCCTATGTTAAGAAATAATTCCTTACCTTAGCAGTCAGGAAGTCCCTCTCTGATCACAGCCCTCCCTCATCTTCGTGGAGGTAGCCACTGTCCTGAAGTTTGAGTTTGTCATTCTGTTGCCTATAAAGCAAGGATCAGTGAACTTCTTCTATAAGGGGCAGATATAGCCTCAGTTGCAAGTACTCATCCCAGCCCTTGCAGTGAGAAAGAAGCCGTAGATGATGTGTAAACAAAAGGACACAGCTGCATCCCAAGAAAGCTTCATTCGCCAAAATGGGCATTGGGCTGGATTTGCCCCCAGTCATAGTTTGTCAATCCTTGTTTTAAAGATGTGTACTTAGACACATGTGATTTCCTAAATAATATATTAATTTGCCTTGCCTACTTCTGACTCAGGTTTATGGCTTACCAAAGGAAGCAAGCATTCTGTTTAGCACGGTGTTTGTGAGAACCATCCAGGGTGATGTCTGTAGCTGTGGTTCGTTTGTTCTCCCTGCTGTGTGGTATTCCATCATATAATGGTCATGATTCAGTCATGGCTTTTCCTGTTGACTGTATTTACACTGGTTCCAGTTCAGGGCCATTACAATCGGACGTTGTGAACACTGTGGACATACTTCATGTGCAGAATCTCTCTAAGATATCCTAGCCCTAGAACCGCTGGGTCACGGAACATGCATGTCTTCAACTTTACTAGTTGATGCCCGAATGTTTCCCAAGTATGGTCACGTGCCACATAAACACGTTCCAGTCAACAATGGGTCACACATATAATCGGAGTTCCATAAGATATTAATGAAGCTGAAAAATTTCCATCTCCAAGAGCCACATTCCTGTCACCTAGCACAACACATGACTCACGTGTTTGTGGTGATGCTGGGTCAACAAACCTACTGTGCTGCACAGTTGGTATAAAAGTATAGCACACAGTTATGTCCAGTGCAGAACACTTGCTGATGATAATAAATGACCATGTTACTGTCTTATGTATTTACTATACTATACATTTTATCATTATTTTCGAGTGTATGCCTTCTACTTATGAAAAAAAGTTAACTCTAAAACAGTCTCAGATAGGTCCTTCGGGGGTATTCAGAAGGCATTATTATCACAGGAGATGGCAGCTCCACGTGTGTTATTGCCCCTGAAGCCCTTCCAGTGGGACAAGATGCAGAGGTGGAAGGCAGTGATATTGATGATCCTGACCCTGCAGGCCTAGGCTAATGTGTGTGTTTGTGCCTCGGTTTTTAACAAAAAGTTTAAAGAGTAAAAAGTAAAATAAAATAATTTGTAAATAAGGACATAGATGAATATTTGCGTATAGCTATACAATGTGCTTATGGGGTTCTTTTGGTTTTTTTTTGTTTGTTTGTTTGTTTTGTTTGTTTGTTTTTTGTTTTTTTGTTTTTTTGTTTTTTTTGTTTTTTTGTTTTTTTGAGATGGAGTCTCACTCTGTTGCCCAGGCTGGAGTACAGTGGCATGAGCTCGGCTCACTGAAGCCTCTGCCTCCCTGGGTTCAAGCAATTCTCCTACCTTAGCCTCCCAAGTAGGTGGGATTACAGGCACATGCTACCACACCCAGCTTATTTTTGCATTTTTAGTAGAGACAGGGTTTCACCATGTTGGCCAGGCTGGTCTCGAATTACCAACCTCAGGTGATCCATCCGCCTCCACCTCCCAAAATGCTGGGATTACAGGCATGAGCCACCGTGCCTGACCTTGTGCTTGTGTTTTAAGCTAAATGTTATTATTACAAAAGAGTCAAAAAGTTGAAACAAAATAAGACTATAAAGTAAAAAGAGTAAGCACAAGTTAACTTATTATTAAAGAATAATAAAGATTGAGAAACATGTTTCTATAAATTTAGTGTAGACTAAGTATACTGTTTATAATATCTTCAGTATTGTATGATAATGTCCAAGGCCTTCGCACTCACTCACCACTAGCTCACTAACTGCCCTAGAGCAACTTCCAGTCCTGTAAGCTCCATTCACGGTAAGTACCCTATACAGGTATACCCTTTTTAAATCTTTTATGCCATATTTTTACTGTACCTTTTCTATGTTTAGATACACCAACACTTAGTATGGAGTTACAATTGCCTACAGTATTCAGTATAGAAACCTGTACAAGTTTGTAACCTAGGAGCAACAGGGGCATATAGGCCAGGTGTGTAGTAGTAGACTAGACCATCTAGGTTTGTGTAAGTGCACTCTAGGATGGTTGCCAACAACGTGTTTCTCAGGACCTATTCCTGTCGTTAAGTGACACATGACTGTCATTATTTATTTAAATTTCCCCCAGCAGTGAATGAGAGAGCTCCTCTTGCTCCACAGACCTGCCAAGCCTTGGCACTGTTAGACTTTTAAATTTGGCCAGTCTAGTGGCATACAGAGGTATCCTCCTAGGGCTTTAATGTGCTTTTCCCCACTTAATGATGCCTTTTCATTTGTTCATGGGCCATTTGTGGTAGTTTCTGTGAAATGCCAATTCATGATATTTGTCCACGGAGCGGGGGTGTCTTCTCATTATTAATTCACAGAAGTTATTTATAAACAAACTGGATACAAACTTGTGTTGGTTATATATTTTTAACCAACTTTGAGGCTTATCTTTTTACTTTATGATGTCAACAATATTCTTAATTTAATAGAATGTTTGTCTTCTTCAAGAGGGTCTTGGGTATTTTTGTCCTTTCGTTCTTCTAATAGTTTTATAATCAACTTGTCAAGATCCATGAAAACCCCATTGGATTTGATAGGAAATGCATTAAATCTTAGATCAATTAGGCAAGAATTGACATATTTGATATTGAGTCCAATATCATAACATAGTATAGCTCTCAATTTAGATATTCTTTAATATCTTTCAATAAAGGTTTATCATTTTATCCATGAGTGGCTTGCACAACTTTTGTTCGATATGATCCAAGATGCTTTATATTATTCTTTCTGTTTTAAATGTCATTTTTTATGAATTGATGCTTGTGTATAGAGATGAACTAATTTTAGTATGGTTCTGTATTCTGAAAGTTTCGAATAATTTACCTGTAGATTTTTAGATTTTCCGAGTAGAAAAATTATATCATCTGCAAATAGCGACAGCTTTGTTTCTTCTTTTCCAACTTTTATACTATTTATTTCCTTTTCTTGCCTTACTGCACTGGCTAAGATTTGTAATAAAAAGATTGGCTGGGTGAGGTGGCTCACGCGTGTAATCCCAGCACTTTGGGAGGCCGAGGCGGGCAGATCACCTAAAATTGGGAGTTCAGGACCAGCCTGGCCAACATGGGGAAACCCCATCTCTACTAAAAATACGAAAATTAACTGGGTGTGGTGGCTCACACTTGTAATCCTGGCTATTTGAAAGGCTGAGGCACGAGAATCACTTGAACCTGAGAGGCAGAGGTTGCAGTGAGCTGAGATGGCTCCACTGCACTCCAGCCTGGGCGACAGAGTGAGACTGTGTCTCAAAAATAAAAATAAAAATAAAAAGTTAAGTAGGGGTAGTGCCCTTGCCCCTTTCTTAATTTGAAAGGGAAAGTGTTCAAAATTAAGTGTGTAATAGTTGCCATATGTATATTTTTATAGACGTCCTTTATCAGATTAAGAAAGTTCCTTTTGATTACTGGTTTTCTAAGCATTCTTATCATGAATGGATTTTTATTTTTATTTTTCGGAAAGAGTACTTAGTCCCTGAAACCTTTTATGTGTAAGGATGTCTTCCTAATGCTTTCAAATATAAACTACGTTTTGATAAGTGTCAAAATTTAAAATCATGAGCTTTCCCTCCTCCAATCTTTGTAGGTTTGGCTCCAATACTTATTTTAAATAATGAATACTGCAAGTATTTAAAAAATGAATTCATTTGCTCCTTCACTTATATATAGGATTTTCTTGGTCAACCTTACCCAAAATATTTGAGTTAGGGGAGAATCAGCTGTTTGTTACAGAAAGATTTTGGTTGGTGGGGAATGATATGCTAAGACTTTCCGGAAAAAAAATGTTTTCACATTTGACCATATTCAAGGCCCTACCTGGTTTGTTTCTCCCTAAATAGAAGGTGATTCTGAAACAGACTCGGTGAGTTTGAGACTACTACAGGGAGTGCCGCTGTTAACTGATGAGAGGAATAATTTCAAAAGTTAATTTGATTTGTGATGAGTGTTTGGGATGGCAAGATGGGGTGACACTGGCTATCAGGAGGTGCCGATGGACATCTGTCAGAAAGGAGCAGGGACAGGAAGATGGCCGCCAGTCGTTTCTAAGTGAGGTCCTGAGAGCACCGCTGTGCCTTGTCAGTTACTCCAGGCGTGTGTTAGTGGGTACATGCAGCTGCGACCACATTCTTTTCAAGTGCCACGAAATGCTGCCAGGTCCTAGTGCTAATTTTTGCGCCAGCACTCCTGCCCTGTCTGTTGTCAGACTGGCTGGCGAGGCTCTTTCCAAGCAGGGTGAATGGTTGAGCTGATTTTGGCCGCGATATGATTACCGATTGTTTTCCTGACCTTGGCAGCATCAGCAACATCCCTTGTTCAGACCAGGCACGTTTCATTTGCGCACTTCCATCCACCACGTCTGGGGCACCTTCCTCAGTGCCCGCTGCTGCCGGGAGGGCTGACAGTTAACCAGCTGCATTGTTGTTCTCCAAGTCAGGCATGACTATATCAGTTCCTCTCCGCATTCAGAGAAATCCTTTGGATCCTTCCTCTCCACTTCCCCCTGTCTATTCTCACTCCATCGAGGGCCAAAACAGCGCAGGCACTAGCTGTGCCAATGGGAACGGTGGCAGCCCTGTGGGTCAGATGTTGCTGTGGTAGCCGAGGCCTCCCAGGCAGACCCTGGCTGCCTGCAAGGGGCTCACTTGGAACCATATGGGGACACGAGGTGGCGGCCGAACTGTCAGCCGCCATGATGCACAGGCAGACAGCTGTCATGGGACCACAGTAAGCGAAGTGTCTGCGGCCCAGGCTGGCTTGGATTCCACCTATATTTTATTCTCTGTTTTTACCTCTGAGTGCCAGTACAAACCATTGGCACTGAAGAGAGAGACAGAACTAATCCACCATTGGTGACTCTTTGTGTGTGTGTGTGTGTGTGTGTGTGAGAGAGAGAGAGAGAGAGAATTTGATCAATGGATTGATTTACTACTTTGGAAAAAGAATAGAGCCAATTTTATATTGTTTGTTGCTTTCTGAACCAACCAGCATTTAAAGTCACACAAATATGTTAACTAAAAATCTTCCTTTTCCCAATCTTCCCTTTAAAAGCATTTATGCCCCCACAGGCCTCGCTCATGCACACCTCACTCACACGTGTGCACACACTCATGCACACTCACACGGCACTCATAATGTACACTCACACGCCCAGTCACACGCTCACACGCACCTGCACCCGCCTCTCCAAAACCTCACAGTGCCCCCACCTGCCAACTCCCTTCGCAGTATTTAGAATGGCAGCACCTTCTGCCCTGCTGAAAATGCTCCTCCCTTCAGGACACCGGGCGCGAAAGGAACTTCAGTGAGGGTGTGGAGAAGTGGGGAAATGGGAGCTGTGGGTGGAGAGGAGAGGGGAGGCTGAGGCGGCTTCTTGAGATGCCGCCTGTCAGGTACCCGAACACCCCTGTCCCGTGTCTTCTCGGCTTTCCTGACTCCACTTCACCGTCTTTTACCCCCACTTATCAATGACCCTGCAAAAGAGAGGTCTCGCCTACAGAATCTCTCCCTTCTTCACCTTAATTAGCAGTCTGTGCATCCTTTATCCTCATGGTGTAAATAGGTCTTGCCCTAGCTTCTTTGTATGAGCCCATCAGATACTTATAAACCTTGATTAAACCTCTTTTCACATCTTAACATGCTCAGCTCTCAAAGACTGCCCTCAGACAGCCCGGCCCTCGCGCCCGCGCCACCACCGCCTCCACACTTCCCCACACACGCCGGTGGCCTACATTTACTGGCTGCGTGTTGCTGTGCACAGTGTTCTAAATGGGATTTGAGCAGCCCTTTAAAAGGCTGCCATTACCTTTTTGAACTGTGAGGCTCCAGAAGTTCTTCCCTCAGGAAAGCCACCTTGTGTTATCTGTCTTTGGAGCTGCAAAGCAGGATGCTGCCAGCCCACGTGGCCCCCTAATTTATTGATTTGACTCCCGTTGGAATCATTTAATCATGACTTTAAAATGTTTTTCTGCGCCTCTGTAGTCAGCAGCCTTTTGCTGTGTTCAGTGGTAAATTGCATACTACATTCCAGGTGCCTGTTTTTCCAGATTTATCAAAATCTTCTTGAATGATGACTGCCCACTCCAGCTTCTCAATTTTTTGGTCCATACCTAAAAGGTGGTGGATGGTAATTCTCCCAATATCCACCTCATCCCTCACACGCTTCCCTGCGGCCGTGTGCCAGGCCACTGACCTGCTCTCTGTAGACTCTGTAAGGGTTCCTGCTCCTCTGTTTCACTTCAGATCGTGCCAGTCCCATGCGACCAGCCTCGCAAAGAATCCTTTCCCAAATGATTTGCTAAAAATCAAAATCCATTCTCTTCCTTTTGCTTCCCACTCATTCAATTACAGGCTATTTATCTGCCCTCATAAAAGGCAATCGAGGTCAGTTTGCTCACGTACTCTGGGGATTCCTCATTGATCATGCCTTGGCCTTCTTACTCCAACAGGCAGATCCTTACCTAGAGATGTTTCTGCTACTATTCCACAGGCCACGAGGCCAAACTCAAATTTTTGAACCTTACTTGTTCCCAAGATGGTCAACTTTAGATCTGGAAGTGTAGACCAAGGAGGAGGCCACAGTCCACTGGACACAACATGTGTCTGTTCTTATTGGCGATCGTATTCTGATGAAAACTAGGGGTCTTTTTTAGCATATGTCACCTCCCACCTCTTTCCACTATGGCATTTGTGTGGAAGTAAACTTTCCTGGGATAAAAGGTGAGACCATGTTTGAACTGCCCTGAAATTATAGCCAGCACATGTCCGTTTTCAGATATTCATGGCAAAGATGATAATGTGGAAGAAAAACAGACTCACCCATTTGCATAGTCCAAAATGAATGTTCAGAGAAATGAACACATGGAGTTCTGCATGAAGTATGAACTTTGAAACATTTACCTCATTTACCATGAAAATATCACTTGGCATATCATGTTAGGACTTATTAGAAAGGCTCGGATTGAGATTTTTTATGGTTTTGAGGTATCAGGAATGTATAAATTCTGATTTCAAGTGCCTCAGTCTCACTAGTGTTAGTAAGAATCTTTGCCTGAAGGACAGTGCCCGTGAATGAATGAAAGGAACATGAGTATCCCCTTCTAACAGCCAAGATTTTGTTTTATGTTTAAGGCTTTTATTAATGAGAATGTAAGAAATGAGGGAGGAAATTGAGCCCCAGTTAACATCAGTCTGAAGTTGTGGTGACGGTGGGATCCCATGTCTATTAACAGGTAACTCTCCACCAGGATTCCCCCCACACACTGAGTCAACGTGCACTTCCACAGTCCTTATGTTGCCCTTTCCAGGCAGGCAGAGGAAGGCGCTGGCATTCTCCCTGGCTATACAAGAAAACTAGTGTTTTCATTATTTGAAAGGAAATGTGTATATTTAAATCACATATTAATACTCAGGGGAGACAATTTCAGCACAGGGATGGCCCTGCATCCCAGAAGACCGTGCTGAAATGTGAACCATACATGAAACAAATCATATAGTGTGAGACACAATTTGCACACGTCTGTTGACCCATATCTGCAATATTACGAATAAAAACTGAACTCTTCACCAAGCTTTACAAAAACAAAGAAATACCTTATGGTGAGCCTACCACTGCCACCTCTCAGTTATCCATAGCCCCCGCCCTTGTCTTCTTAGCTGCCACCCTGACCACTCTCTTTGTCCCATGCCCCTGTGCACACTTGGTATATATCCTAAGAGAATTTAGTTTGAAACTCCTACAATCTGTAAAAGCAAATCATCACTTCCCTTTCCTTAACATGGAAAGGACACTAGACTAAGACCAACAGAGGGGTCAAATTCCTGCGTTCTTGCTTATCAGCTTTGTGAACTTGAAGAAGCCATTTAATCTCATTGAGCATCAGTTTCCTTACCCATAAAATGGAGATGTAATCCATGATAAATCTTCTCACATCATGGGATAAAAGTATATGTTGATGGACAGTAAAGTACAAGTGCAAAAAGTTTTTTAAAAGTATGTAAAGTACTATACAAGGGCAGAGCTTTGTAGTGACTTTAGCTCGTGTGTTCCTGTTCGCTACACGTCAATATTATCCTTTATGGGGAGACAGAAACACTTCCAGCCTTCTATGCAGTATTCCCTCCCCCTCCCAAATTAATACAAATTTAAGAAAATGCAGTGCTTCTTTTAATAATTTAAATGAGCAGATGTTTTAAAATTGCATTCGTGTATGTGCTTGCTATATCTTATTTTTAAAATTGTCTGTATGGGATTACATATGATATTGAATATGCTTGTTTTCAGAGTCGTGCTCTAAGAAAAACATTTATTTAGAGAGAGGTCATTATCAATAATTAAATAAGTGAGAAATCTGGTGCTTTACTTAGAATAAATGTACTAAGATGAGAGTCGATAATGTACCTCCCAGGGCACTTTATAGCAAAGGGGTGGATCAGATGCTTCCATATAAGTTTCACTTAAAAATGATTTCATTTCCAACCACTGGGCACCCAAAGCAGCCAAATACATTCTTAATATCATTTAAAATGTAAAATTATGAGCTGTTTGAGTTGTAAAGTGTGTCTAGAATCTAATGTCATATAGTTTTAAAAGTTGCTTTGGAACATTGTTTCATGCATTGTCAATAATCACTAATACTCTAGACCTGCACTGTCCACTATGAGAGTCAACTGCCCCACGTGACAAGTGGCAACCATATCGGACAGCGGAGAATAGAGCATTTCCATTGTTGTGGAAAGCTGTGTTGGACAGTGCTGCTGTAGGCCAGTTGCATCCATGGAATTTGGAGTGGGCGTGTTGGATGTAGCATCTATGAACAGTCGTTCCCTAAAATGCTAATTGCCAGCCCCATTTGGATCCGACATTCTGACCTGCCGATGTAGCTATCAGGTGCGTGCTCAGTGAAGGCCCAGTGGAGACAGAGGAAGTGATTTCTCTCTGTGCCTGTTTTGGTGGGGTCAGTTAGAAAACATTCTCTCCAGATCATGTGCCAAAGGTGTACAGATGGGGAAGGGGGCTGGTGTGGGGGAAGGGGGCTGGTGTGGGAGAAGGGGCGGAGCAGGTAAGCTTTCTGGGGCACTTGGTCACTCTGCAGGCCTTGCAAGGGACACTCGGCCTTGCTGGGTGAGATAAAAATTCTGTCTCACCCTATGCTTATACTTGTTTCAAGCTCAGCTGGCCAACCCCAGGCAGCCTGGCACTTCCCTGCCAGAGTTATCAAGACAACCTTGATTACTAACATACTGTCTTGTTGTCAGAGCCCAAGTCTTGATTTGGGGTTTAGGAATGCTGACTGGTATGTTCAGAACTGACTTCTGTCCCTCTGCACATCTTCGTAAAATCGCTGTTCTTTTCAAACTTGTACAGCAGGAGTTAAAGTCCTTTATAGATTTTCTTCCTCCATTTCATTACTTACCCATCTGGCAGCATGTGGTTGAAGGTTATTACTTATGAGTTTAAAATAATAGCTGATGAGCCGTGGTTATCTTTAAGGCTACTAAGCTGCTTTAATATAAATACCTCTTTGCCGAACTCCAAGAAACAACGGAGTTGTTTTACTGTTGTTGGAACTGTGAAAATAAATGCATTTCAGAAATCACGTTCTCATTCTACTGAGCCATGAGAAGGAACTGGCCTGCCTGCCTAAATTTTCTATGGCAAACTAACAATTGCAAAGAGACGCTTTGAAGCCACCTGGGCAGTAGGGATTCACAGGTGCAGCATTCTCCTTCTTTCCCTCCTACACCTGAGTCTTTGTAGGTTTCTTTTTGAGGGTTATTTAATTAAGCATATTTGTTTAATTTTTAAAAATTTCCACTCCAAAAGCAATATGTGTTTATTACAGAAAATGCAGAAAAATATTTCAAACGCCGAGTAGAATATAAAATCTATACCTAATCCCACCACCCAGAACCTATTTTAGATGATTGCACTATGAAATGAAAAGAATTGAAGGGGAACTGTGATTTCCTCCTAGAAATAAGACCTGCAGCAAGCTTGCAGACAGCACAGCTCTCCTTCCTGGGTGCCAGGCAGACCTTAACTGCAGCCCCGCACACCTGTCTCATACAGGTGAGGCAAGGGAGAACCAGAGTGGCCGGGCTTGCCACGTGCCACAACCAAGACAGTGGCACCAATAGGACCAGAACCAGAGTTTCCTGACTTTCTGTCAAGTTTCCTTCATACAGGACAAATAGGAGTAGGTTTGCCATCATGCAATGACCATTCTTTAGAAAAAACAGTTGTTGTGTTTGACTCATCATTTACCTATTATAAGAAGATTGGCCAAAAAAAAAAACTATGTTTGGGACAGGAGAATAATTTTGCTTCTCTGATAAAATACCTCAGAAGATGCCCAGGATAATTCATGTGTGGAGGAAGAAAATATTAGAACTTCTGTTTATAATTTTATCTTCAAAAAAAACAGAAATCATGTTTTATTAGTATTCAAAGCACACACATGGGTGCCCTCTTGGGTCAGATGGAAGACAGCTGTGCATTCTACATGGCCTCAACACACCATAATGGGACAGTGTCACAGCTTGGAGGGGTCAACCTTATTAATTAACTTTGTTTCTGTTTTTGTTTTTTGAGATGGAGTCTCGCTCTGTCACCCAGGCTGGAGCACAGTGACACAATCTCGGCTCACTGCAACCTCCACCTCCCTGGTTCAAGCGATTCTCCTGCCTCAGTCTCCTGAGTAGCTGGGTAGCAGGCATGTGCTACCACGCCCTGCTAATTTTTGTATTTTTAGTAGAGACGGGGTTTCACCATGTTGCCCAGACTGGTCTCAAACTCCTGACCTCAGATGATCCACCTGCCTCAGCCTCCCAGAGTGCTGGGACTACCACCACACCCAGCCCTTATTAGTTAACTTTGGAACCTACTGCAGCTTCTGTGTATCTGGTTCTGGTTTTAACTAAACTAACCCTCCACAAAATTGACATGAGCATTTAATGGGTTGTTCAAAAGAAACTACAGAATGCAAAGCCTGGCAAAGCAGACACACATGAACCAGGAAAGGGCAGGGCCAGATCATCTCCCCTTCCTCAGCCACACTGTAAGTACCATGGTTCGTCTCTCAGCTAAGGTTCCACTGCAGACAGCAGAATCCTCTCTAGCTGGCTTAAACAGAAAGCAATATACTGCCAGTTATGGGTGCTTTATACAATTCCTTCAATGGGCTGGAGGAGCAGGCTTTAGATGCCTTCCACGAAAAATTCAGAAAATGGCCCCGCAGACCTAGCCAATCTCTGCCACAATGAGGAATCTGTGGAACTGAGAAACTGCCACAAAAGTTGCCAGCTCCATGACCAATCCTCTCTGGCAAAATCCACACCAGCAAAATGGGTACACTAAGCCCTGATTTCTGCCCCCTTCTGCTACAGCTGACACCAAATACTGCCACAGCCAGGCTTGCCAGCAAAAGCAAGAAATGCAGTGGAAGCGCCTCCTCAGGGTGTTCCATGGAGTGAAGGAGAGTCCCTCCTCAGGGTGTTTTATAGAGTGGAGGCAGAATCTCCACCTCATGGTGTTCATGTCCATCGTCCAAGTCCTGCACAGGGCTGTCTCTTTGGATGAAACTCAGTCCCATGTAGAACCTACACTGGACATGAGTCTGGAAATTGTAGTCTTTCCCTTCCTGGCCTGTGATATTTTGGCTAAATCATGCTACACAGTATCTTGAGTGTAGCTGGCTGAAACAGTCTACAGTATCTCTCATAGCTAACTAATCAACCTTGACCAGAAGTCAGCCCCCACAAAATGCAAAACTATCAAGAAGACTCTGGAGTTTGTATTTATATCTACTACCAGTGAGGATGATGGTTCTAATAATATACAGGTCCACAAAACCCTTATCCAAAATCCTAGGAGCAGACGTTGTGGAATTCAATAACTTTTTTCAAATTTTGGGAGGAACCAGACTTACCCTCCCACATGAAACAACTAAATAGCTGCCAAAATGTAAGAAACAAATTTTTAAAAAAGATATTAGACATCAGGCAATGAAGGACTGTGATCTTTGAGAGATGGGAAACAAAGAAGGTGAACCCTGTGGTTGATCCAGCCTGACGGCCTTGAGAGAGTTCCCAGGCCACAGCAAAGGGAAGCAGAGCCCACGCAGAGTCCTGAGTGGAGGAGAGGGAGCCGAGAGTCCGGGGAGACCAAGGCAGGTGGAGTTGTTAGGACAGAGGGAGAGGGAGCTGAGGGTCCGGGGAGACCAAGGCAGGTGGAGTTGTCAGGACAGAGTACTGGAGAGGAGAAGGTTGCACAGAGAGAGAAGCTTGGAGATGTGCAGAAGCCTCCCCTGGGAGCATTCAGTTGAGTACTGATCAGTCCATGTGGGAAAGGAAACTGCCCAAGACAGGGGAAAGAACCACTCAAAAGGATTAGAAAAAGCATGACAGTGTCTAATACTCACACAAGGCTGGGAACGCTGCCTGTTCCCACCAGCCAGACTTGAGAACTTTAAGATTAATGAGGCAATAGGTAGGGTACACAAAAGGGACTCATCTCAGTAGCAGGGAATAATTAGTCCTAAACCAAACATTGCTGCAGTCCCACTTAATAAATCTTGAAAGCAAGACATGAATGTATCAAATGCTTTCCAAGTAACTTATCTACATCTGAAAACAAGTTTAAGAACGTTTATAGGAATACTGAAAATTTCCACACCTAACAAAATGATACAATTTCTGACACCTAATCGAAAAATTACTGGGAAGGCAAAGAAACAAGAAAATACAACCCATAATGAGGAGAAAAATCAATCAATAAAACCAACCCAGAACTGACTCAGATGTTAGAATTAGCAGACAAGTATGTTGAAACAGCTATTATAACTGTTACTATAACTGCATTCCATGTGATTAAAAAGTTAAGATGTGGAAAACATATAAAAGACCCAAATCAAACTTTTAGAGATGAAAACTAGTGTCTGAGACAAGAACTACCCTGGATGGGCTTAGTTGCAGATTAGACCTCGCTGGGAAAAGGGTAAGTGAACTTGAAGACATAACAATTGAAACTGCCCAAAATGAAACACACAGAGGAAAAAGAATATAAAACCATGAACAGGGTATCAGTGAGGAATGGGACAACTTCAAGGGGCCTAAAGAAATAACGACCAAAATTTTTCCAAATTTGATGAAAACTCACAAATCTGAGAAACTCAGTGAATCTCAAGCATAAAAAAAACATGAAGAAAACTATGCCAAGGCATATCATAATCAAACTACTCAAAACCCACAATAAAGAGAAAGTCTTAAAAGCAACAAGAGACACGGGCACATTCTTTACAGACGAATAAGATGAAAATGACAACAGATTTCTCATCAGAAGCAATGCAAGCCAGAAAACAGTGAAGCAACATTGTTAAAGTACCATTATTTTTTCAAATTTTAGAATGCATTGATTATATATTATATAACAGCTCCGGACTAATAAACATGGCATACCCCCCCATATTACATACACCATCCTACCCATGCCAACCAACATTTCTTGAGTTATTCTGTATCTCATTATTTAACTATTTAATTTCTCTATTGCCTTACTGTCTTCCAACTGATAGCCTTGCGTATAGCCCCAATGCTGTGGACTGAATTATGTCCTCTCACCAAATGTATATGTTGAAGCCCTAACCCCCTATGTGACTGTATCTGGACATACAGTCTTTAGAAGGTAATTAAGATTTAATGAGATCATAAGGATGGGACTCTTAGGAGAGGAAGAGACAGATGTCACTCTCTCTCTGTCTCTGATTCTCTGTCTGTCTCTCTCTCTGTCATGTGAGGACACAGCAGGAAGGTGGCCATCTACAAACTAGAAAGAGAGCCCTCACCAGAACCTAACCATGTTATCACCTTGATCTTGGACTTTCAGCCTCCGGAGCAGTGAGAAATACATTTCTGTTGTTTAAGCCACCAAATCTATAGCATTCTGTTGCGTCAGCCTGAGCAGGCTAAGAGATTTACACCCCAAGTTTGTTGCTTCTTTGTATCCCCGCAATTCAGTAGGCTGCGATGTAGGCAAACAGAGGGTGTTTTGCTCTTTCCAATGGCAGATGGTCATTCTGTCCAAGGCCCATGGTACCCACTGGACACGTCTGTGTAGCAGTGATGGGAATGGCATCCATGTCAGAACCTGGATCCAGTCCCTGCTTCTAACATTATACCAGCCTTAAGTTCATTCTCTAGGCATAAAGGTAGTGTCCTCATTCTCACCAAACCGAATAACATGAGTGAAAAGGAGAGAGCACCTCGTGGGTGTCTTAGTCTGTTTTGTGTTGCTGTAGCAGAATACCTGAGACTGGGTAATTTGTAAAGACGAGGTTTATTTAGCTCACAGTTCTGCGAGCTGGGGAGTTCAATAGTGGCATGACCCTGGCTTCTGGTGAGAGCTTCTCTGCTACATCATAACATGGTGGGGAAGGTCAAAGGGGAAATGGAGACCTGCAAAGGCAGTGCCAAGGGGCACTCTGGCTTTAAAACAAACTGATCCTGAGGGAACGAATCCATTCCCGTGAGAACCAATTCAGTTTCTCCAGAGCAAGTACTCACTCACTACCATGAGAATGGCACCAGCTATTCATGAGGCATCTGCCCCCACTACCCAAATACTTCCCACTGGGCCCCACCTCCCAACACTGCCACATTAGGGATCAAATTTCAACATGAGAGCGAGTGCAGTGGCTCGTGCCTATAATTCCAGCACTTTGGGAGACTCAGGGGGGAGGATCACTTGAGCCCAGGCATTCAAGAGGAACCTGGGCAACATAGTGAGACCCCATCTCTACAAAAAAGAAAAATTAGCAGGGTGTCTTGGTGCATGCATGTACTCCTAGCTACTTGAGTGGCTGAGGTGAGAGGATCGCTCGAACCTGGGAGGCAGAGGCTGCATTGAGCCAAGATTGCACCACTGCACTCCCCAGCCTGGGTGACAGAGTAAGACCCCATCTCAAAAAAAAAAAAAAAAATCAACATGAGTTTTGTTGGGGAAAAAGAAATATAGACCATAGCAGTGGGGGTCCTTCAGACCTTGCTGAGTGATGCTTTATTATACAAGCCTTGGTTTTTGTTTTTTATTATTATTATTATTATTATACTTTAAGTTTTAGGGTACATGTGCACAATGTGCAGGTTAGTTACATATGTATACATGTGCCATGCTGGTGCGCTGCACCCACTAACTCGTCATCTAGCATTAGGTATATCTCCCAATGCTATCCCTCCCCCCTCCCCCCACCCCACAACAGTCCCCAGAGTGTGATGTTCCCCTTCCTGTGTCCATGTGTTCTCATTGTTCAATTCCCACCTATGAGTGAGAATATGCGGTGTTTGGTTTTTTGTTCTTGCGATAGTTTACTGAGAATGATGATTTCCAATTTCATCCATGTCCCTACAAAGGACATGAACTCATCATTTTTTATGGCTGCATAGTATTCCATGGCGTATATGTGCCACATTTTCTTAATCCAGTCTATCATTGTTGGACATTTGGGTTGGTTCCAAGTCTTTGCTATTGTGAATAATGCCGCAATAAACATACGTGTGCATGTGTCTTTATAGCAGCATGATTTATAGTCCTTTGGGTATATACCCAGTAATGGGATGGCTGGGTCAAATGGTATTTCTAGTTCTAGATCCCTGAGGAATCGCCACACTGACTTCCACAAGGATTGAACTAGTTTACAGTCCCACCAACAGTGTAAAAGTGTTCCTATTTCTCCACATCCTCTCCAGCACCTGTTATTTCCTGACCTTTTAATGATTGCCATTCTAACTGGTGTGAGATGGTATCTCATTGTGGTTTTGATTTGCATTTCTCTGATGGCCAGTGATGGTGAGCATTTTTTCATGTGTTTTTTGGCTGCATAAATGTCTTCTTTTGAGAAGTGTCTGTTCATGTCCTTTGCCCACTTTTTGATGGGGTTGTTTGTTTTTTTCTTGTAAATTTGTTTGAGTTCATTGTAGATTCTGGATATTAGCCCTTTGTCAGATGAGTAGGTTGCGAAAATTTTCTCCCATTGTATAGGTTGCCTGTTCACTCTGATGGTAGTTTCTTTTGCTGTGCAGAAGCTCTTGAGTTTAATTAGATCCCATTTGTCAATTTTGGCTTTTGTTGCCATTGCTTTTGGTGTTTTAGACATGAAGTCCTTGCCCATGCCTATGTCCTGAATGGTAATGCCTAGGTTTTCTTCTAGGGTTTTTATGGTTTTAGGTCTAACATTTAAGTCTTTAATCCATCTTGAATTAATTTTTGTATAAGGTGTAAGGAAGGGATCCAGTTTCAGCTTTCTACATATGGCTAGCCAGTTTTCCCAGCACCATTTATCAAATAGGGAATCCTTTCCCCATTGCTTGTTTTTCTCAGGTTTGTCAAAGATCAGATAGTTGTAGATATGTGGCATTATTTCTGAGGGCTCTGTTCTGTTCCATTGATCTAGATCTCTGTTTTGGTACCAGTACCATGCTGTTTTGGTTACTGTAGCCTTGTAGTATAGTTTGAAGTCAGGTAGTGTGATGCCTCAGGCTTTGTTCTTTTGGCTCAGGATTGACTTGGCGATGCGGGCTCTTTTTTGGTTCCATATGAACTTTAAAGTAGTTTTTTCCAATTCTGTGAAGAAAGTCATTGGTAGCTTGATGGGGATAGCATTGAATCTGTAAATTACCTTGGGCAGTATGGCCATTTTCACAATATTGATTCTTCCTACCCATGAGCATGGAATGTTCTTCCATTTGTTTGTATCCTCTTTTATTTCCTTGAGCAGTGGTTTGTAGTTCTCCTTGAAGAGGTCCTTCACATCCCTTGTAAGTTGGATTCCTAGGTATTTTATTCTCTTTGAAGCAATTGTGAATGGGATTTCACTCATGATTTGGCTCTCTGTTTGTCTGTTGTTGGTGTATAAGAATGCTTGTGATTTTTGTACATTGATTTTGTATCCTGAGACTTTGCTGAAGTTGTTTATCAGCTTAAGGAGATTTTGGGCTGAGACAACGGGGTTTTCTAGATATACAATCATGTCATCTGCAAACAGGGACAATTTGACTTCCTCTTTTCCTAATTGAATACCCTTTATTTCCTTCTCTTGCCTAATTGCCCTGGCCAGAACTTCCAACACTATGTTGAATAGGAGTGGTGAGAGAGGGCATCCCTGTCTTGTGCCAGTTTTCAAAGGGAATGCTTCCAGTTTTTGCCCATTCAGTATGATATTGGCTGTGGGTTTGTCATAGATAGCTCTTATTATTTTGAAATACGTCCCATCAATACCTAATTTATTGAGAGTTTTTAGCATGAAGGGTTGCCTGTAATCCCAGCTACTCGGGAGGCTGAGGCATGATAATCGCTTGAACCCAGAGTCTCACTCTGTCATCCAGGCTGAAGTGCAGTGGCACGATCTTGGCTCACTGCAACCTCTGCCTCCTGGGTTCAAGCGATTATCATGCCTCAGCCCCCCAAGTAGCTGGGATTACAGGCTTGAGCCAGCATGCCTGGCTAATTTTTGTATTTTTAGTAGAGATGGGGTTTCACTATGTTGGTCGGGCTAGTCTCGAACTCCTGACCTCAAGTGATCTGCCTGCCTCCTCCCAAAGTGCTGGGATTACAGGCATGAGCCACTGTGCCTGGCCTCTTATGCAAGTCTCTTGATTCCTCTAAGCCTTGTTTCCCTTATCTGTAAAAGGGGCCTTATAATTATTCCCTGGGGTGTCTTTGAAAACTAAAGGAGATGCTGTACAGGAAGCTTTCAGATCAGAATCACCCCTGGAGGGACTGTTCCACAGTCCCTGGGCTGCACAGCTCCTCTCTCTGCCCTGGGATTGCACTGCTGCAGGCCCCAAATGTCTTCAGCCTGGCTCTGTGCGTGCTGCTCAGCGGTGTCCCCAGCACACACCCAGACAGCTGTGCACAGTGACAGATGGCAGAGCCCCAGCATGGCCTCAGCCATTTTCACTTCTCTTTTAAAGATACTTTTTGTCACCCTCTTCGCAAACCTTAAGTTGTGTTTTGTGACTTATTGTTCACTCTATCTAGTAATTTGGGGAGAAGAGGGCACCAAATGCCACCAACGATGCCCCTGCAGCTGCTAATAGGAGCCACTCTTTGGATCCCACGGTACCCTCTTGGCCCCAGCGGCTCTGACAGCTGCTGGGGCACTGTCTGCCAGGCCAGGATACGTGCTGAAGGCTCTGAGGGCAGAATAGAGCCCAGCGCAGTCACGCTGGGATCCCAGAGTTTCACGGCATTAATAATCTATAGTTCAATAATTAGGAGCAAATCCAAGTGAAATAGGAAAATGTACACCACGCTGGAGGCCGTGACGCTGCTGGGAGAAAGGCTTCTCTGCTCCTTGGCAGGCTTAATGATTAGTTCCCAGCCACTAGCAGCCCCAGCTGACAAACGGCGCCTGCAAGCTGTAGGCTTTCTGCATGTGATAATTGACCAATGCTAGAAGTCATTCAGGATATTCACATGGACTGGCTACCAGGGATCTGCTGGGCTTTTCAGGCCCCCAACTCAAACCCTCTCTCGTACCAGGAAGGACGTCCCTTCTTGGGTCAATCGTTGCCCTCAGGACAGATCTGCAAGTGGATCTTATGCAGGGTGCCTCCAAGGCTGCTGGAGTCCTGGGGAGGATTTGACACATGAACGAATGTGACCCCACTCTCTTTTTCCAATTATGTGTTGGATCGAAGTGCCAACTTAGGCCTGTATTGCAACAGCTCAATCTGCAGCACACTAAGTAGGAAGAGATCTGAAGCAGAGAAGCATTTTTAATTTCAGAGTTTTTTAAAAAATCATTCATTTCAAGAGGTTATTGGATAAAGCATTTTTAAAAGGTTTTATTTATATTCTTCTTGGTCACAAGCATTAGTCAGGAATCTTGTCTGCAAGTGACAGAAGCCCAGCTGAAACCAGCGGACACTGGGAGGAGACTTTCGTGTCTCCCACAGCTAAACCGAGGAGTGCAGGGCTGGCACCGGAGGCAGGATTTGAAACGCCGTTGGCCCTTTGTCCCTGCTTCCTTCTCTGGGATTGGCCTCCCCTGATGGTGGAAATCATGGGGAGTCCCAGGCTTATGCATCTTACAGCTTGCTATTTAGAGGATAGAGCACCCTCTCTTGCCTAGTGCCACCTTGAAAAGTTCCTGGGGAAGGACTCCAAACAGCCTGGCTCCCATGATGTGTCTGCCCACTTAGACCATCAGCATGGCCATGTCCCAGCCCTGAGGCCAGGGGGCAAGGCTGCTTGGGGGTCAGGAGGGATCCTGGGCAGACAAAAAGCTTTCCTTAAACATCAGTTACTTACTGGATGTATTCACAGACTTTCAGCCTCTCTGGGTTCCCTGAGTGGTTTTGGCTCCTCCTTCCGCTTCTGGACTTGCATAAAATCCTCCACCGCAGGTCATAAGATCTGGCTCCCAAGAGGCCACATGATGCAGGGCAGAAATGCAGGGTGTAATTCTCTGTGGATAGGAAGGAGCCGGAGAAGACAAAACCCTTGTCTCCGCCTCCCATTGGCTGTTCCAAGACCCTGATTCTCTATACAGCCTGTCCTAAGTTATCCCTCATGGCTGAGTGAGTTCTCCTAGCATGAAGCAGTGGCCTGCCCATAATACATAGTTCTGCATTGCTCCCCATCTTCCAGGAATAATGAGAAGCTCCTAAAAGCTTCCAGTGAGTAAAGCAGGTCACTTAGAAAGGAACTAGAATCAAACTGGTGTCAGATTTTTGAATAGCAACCTCAGAACCTAAGAGATAATGAGGCAATGTCTTCAAAATTCTGAAAGGAAATAATTCCAAACAATAATTCTATTACTGATATGGTTTGGATTTGTGTCCCCACCCAAATCTCATGTTGAATTGCAATCCCCATTGTTGGAAGAGGGGCCTGGTGGGAGGTGATTGTATCATGGGGGCGGATTTTCCCCTTGCTGTTCTCTTAATAGTGAGTTCTCATGAGATGTGGTTGTTTAAAAGTGCGTAGCATCTCCCCTTCTCTCTTCCTCCTGCTCTGGCCATGTAAGACATGCCTGCTTCCCTTTCACCATGACTGAAAGTTTCCTGAGGCCTCCCTAGATATGCTTCCTGTATAGCCTGTGCAACTGTGAGCCAATTAAACCTCTTTTCTTTGTAAATTACCCAGTTTCCTGTCTTTCTTTATAGCAGTGCAAGAATGGACTAATACAATTACCATCCATCAAGTAAGAACCAATAGGATAGGACTATTAGTGCTCATAAATGAAGGAGAAATAGTATGACTACAATATCATCATTTTCCAGAACCCCCTAGGGAATCATGGACATGGGTATGGAGCATCAGTGGCTGCTGACATAGAAAAGGAGACAGCCAGACCTCATGCAATCCTTGGTGGGAAAACACACCACCTGCGAAAAACAAGCCAAATTGAACCTGAGTCTGACTAGGACTGTTGATCTACCACCAATACGTAGGAAACAGAGAGGATAGAGGAACATGTAAAACATGTGAAACACAGAGCTGCAGTATATTAAATTCAGAGTGGGAAACTATGTGACAAACAGCCTGATTCCCTCAACAAATAAATTGCAAGAAATAAAACTTGCAATGGAGGGGGGCCTATGAATTGGCATAGATTTTAAAAACATATCACCCTATTTGGATCCTGATTCAGATAAACTGTTAAATAAAAATCTGTGCCATTTATGAGGTGATTGGAAATTTGAAACCTGGAGAGTTAATGATGATAAGGAACTATGATTAATTTTTTTTAGCAGTAAAGATGGTATTTCAGATATATAGATATATATATTATATATGTAATATTATATATGTAATATATATTATATATGTAATAAATATTATATATGTAATATATATTATATATGTAATATATATTATATATGTAATATATATTATATATGTAATATATATTATATATGTAATATATTATATATGTTATATATTATATATGTAATATATATATTATATATGTAATATATTATATATGTTATATATATTATACATGTTATATATTATATATGTTATATATAATACATGTTATATATTATATATGTTATATATATTATACATGTTATATATATTACATAATATATATGTAATATATTATATATGTAATGTATATAATATATGTAATATATTATATATGTAATGTATATAATATATGTAATATATTATATATGTAATGTATATAATATATGTAATATATTATATATGTAATGTATATAATATATGTAATATATTATATATGTAATGTATATAATATATGTAATATATTATATATGTAATGTATATAATATATGTAATATATTATATATGTAATATATAATATATGTAATATATTATATATGTAATATATAATATATGTAATATATTATATATGTTATATATAATATATGTAATATATTATATATGTTATATATAATATATGTAATATATTATATATGTTATATATAATATATGTAATATATTATATATGTTATATATAATATATGTAATATATTATATATGTTATATATAATATATGTAATATATTATATATGTTATATATAATATATGTAATATATTATATATGTTATATATAATATATGTAATATATTATATATGTTATATATAATATATGTAATATATTATATATGTTATATATAATATATGTAATATATTATATATGTTATATATAATATATGTAATATATTATATATGTTATATATAATATATGTAATATATTATATATGTTATATATAATATATGTAATATATTATATATGTTATATATAATATATGTAATATATTATATATGTTATATATAATATATGTAATATATTATATATGTTATATATAATATATGTAATATATTATATATGTTATATATAATATATGTAATATATTATATATGTTATATATAATATATGTAATATATTATATATGTTATATATAATATATGTAATATATTATATATGTTATATATAATATATGTAATATATTATATATGTTATATATATAATATATGTAATATATTATATATGTTATATATATAATATATGTAATATATTATATATGTTATATATATAATATATGTAATATATTATATATGTTATATATACGTAATATGTAATATATTATATATGTTATATATACGTAATATGTATTATATACGTAATATGTATTATATACGTAATATGTATTATATACGTAATATGTATTATATACGTAATATGTATTATATACGTAATATGTATTATATATTATATACGTAATATATATTATATATTATATACGTAATACATAATATATATTACATTATATTACATAATATTATATTATGTAATACATAATATAATACATTATATTACATAATATATATTACATATATATTATATTATTATATATATTAATATATATTATATAATATATATTATATATAATATATATATTCCTACATTATATTATATATAATATATATATTATATATAATATATTATATATATTAATATATAATTAATGTGTTAATATATAATTAATATATTAATATATGTAATATATATTATATATGTAATATATATAATATATATGTAATATATATGTAATATATATATTATATATGTAATATATATATTATATATGTAATATATATATTATATATATGTAATATATATATTATATATGTAATATATATTATATATGTAATATATATATTATATATGTAATATATATTATATATGTAATATATATATATTTAAAAACAGAACCATTATCTTTTAGAGATACATACTGAAGTGTCTGGAGACATGCTTCAAAATAACCCAGGAGGGAGAATGGTAGAAGGAACTAGAGATGACCCAAGACTGCCTTTGAGCTAATAACTGTTTTAATTGGGTAATGGATGATGGGAGCTCATTATAGGTATATTTCTAACTTAAACATAATTTAAAATTCTCATAATAAGGAGTTATTTTTCAGAAGCAACCAAAGTTGTAAACTAAGAAGGAGTAAGGCAGGGGCTGTGGCACTGAGGGGCAGTGTAGAGAAGTCCCAGCTGCCAAGAGGACAGCCAGGTGGGCCAAAGAGGAGAGGAGGGAGGGGTCCTGGACACAATTAATTACTTGGATTATTTGAAATGTTTACGTGGAAAATAATTTTGAAGGGTGCTTTACAGAGCTGCTGGAACAGTTCGAAAAAAATTATACTAGATACATTAAAAACTAACAAAAATAGGGCAGTTATTAATTCTAAGAAAAGTTAAAAGTTATACAAGAAAGTCCTGTGATTAATATTGCATTGTTAAAATAATGTAATCACAGAATTCAAATTTAACCAAAAAACTGTGATACAAACTATTTGGGAAATTGGGAGAGAGAGAAGTGAGGGTTTATGTTTAAAAAGATAAAACTTCGTTTATCATAACAAGGTGTCAATAGTTAATGCCTAAAGTTTATAAATGAGAGTGTCTGGTGATTCTCTTCAAAATAACCGAGGGGGGAGAAGAGTAGGAGGAGCTAGCAATGACACAACATGGGCCATGAGTCGTTAACTGTTGAAACTGGGTGATAGGTGATGGTAACTTATATAAGTAATCATATTTATATCAACAATCATTCAAAAAGTATCTGATAATCTCTGAGTTACTTAACAGTCTGGTTGCAAGAAACAGAAATCAACCAAAGCTATAGATTTAAGGTAAAAAGGAGAATCCATTGTGAAGTTTCATGGTTGTATCTAACAGGACAAAGGGCAGAGATAAGACTAGGTTTTAGGAAGGAACCACAGCAGGACAGACAAGGTAGGGAGAGACCATGCAGTGGCTGCTTCTTTCTCTTGCAGACTGGCTTTCTCTGCTTCCCCCACAGCTCCCGTGTTTACGTTGCAAGCCCCAAAACCCATAGAAATTATCCAGATGTACGTTGGTCCCAACTCCAGTTTCCTTGGGGAGTGATTGATAGGTATGGCTTGGTGAGACAGTTTCAAACTATGACTGCAAACCATTTGGCCCTCCTCCCAGAAAGAGTGTAAGGTGTATGTCCCCTGCCCTTGAACCTGGGCAAGCTTGTGATTTCTTGCTTTTACCAATAGAGTTTGGCAGAAGTGAGACCATGTGACTTCTAGGACTGGCTTATAGAAGGCCATGCAGTGTCCAACTTGTTTGCTAGAATATTCCCTCTGAATTTCCTGGCCTGACATATAAGAAGTCTAACTATCCTCAGACAACCATGCTGTGAGGAAGCCCAAGCCACATGGACAGGCCATACAGGCACTCTAGCAAGTGTCCCAGCTGAGCCAAGCCTTCAAGTCATCCCAACCCAGGTGCCAGACATGTGAGTGAAGAAGCTTCCAGATGGTTTCAGCCACAGTCATCGGAGTGGCCCCCAGTCACTCATTGTTCCATCTGATACCCCTGTCATCATGGAGCAGAGCCAAGTGATTGTGAGCATAATAAAATGGCTGTTGCTCTATGCTACTGAGTTTTGGAGTCGTTGTTGCACATTAATACATAACTGAAATGCTCGGATCAAATGACGTTCCCTGTTTCCTGACGTGAAGTCCCAACATGACTGTTGGGGGCCTACCCCCACAAAGAGAGAGGGATGGCAGGGGGTTGAGCGGATTCCAACAAACCTCAAGGCCTTCACTCCATTTCCGAGCCTGATTTCACAGCAGCCTGTTGCCTATCTGGGTGCAGGAAAGGAGGTATGGACTGAGAACTCTTGACCTCCTGTATCTAAGCCCCCTTCTCAAATTCTTGTTCTCCCACATAGTAAGGCAGTGTAAAGGAGGAAAGAGGGAAGTGGTATATATTTGCCATGGTAAATGGTATCATTAACTCCCTTCCCTTCCAGTCCCATGGTGGTCTTCCAGCAGAAACAGTTACCAAGAAATGGGAACTACCCTCAGAGTTCTGGCATCTTCCTTCTGTGGCCTCTCGAGAACAGAGGAGATCATTAGAGGGTCCTTGTGTTGCCTAGCAACCTGTGAATGCTGTTTGCTATCATGTTATTAATATGATAGGAAAGTGTTTCATAGAAGACATTCATCTTGCATTAATGAAAATCAAATTTACTAATATGACACAAAATCTGTTCTTCCTTGTGACTTTCTATACTTAAGTAGCTTATTTATTGAATTAGACTGTGAGTGGTTTCCAGGGTTGAGACTGTTAAAGTTATCATAATAATGACTTTGTTTTCAATAATGTCAGATGGCCCTTCATGATGAGATTATGCAGCTCTGACTTTGTGATCACTGTTCTTAGACAAAGCGCTGCTGCCCTGGGGCCTAGCCCCATACCTGTGAGCTACTCTGCTACTCGACTTCAACTTCTTCCCGCCAAGGCTCAGCTAGGCGAGGATTCTGGTTTGAGCCAGCATACCTTTAAAGAGGGCCCCATGGAATAAGTGGATCTCATTCAGCACGGGCATGAAAGGAACTGGAGAAGTTATTCAGCCTTCGTCTTCGATTTTTCTAAAAAAGGACAACAAACAACCCTAAATTTTCAGGCCCTCAAAAGAGAGTAAGAAATACAGACAGTCCCCTACTTTCAAACACAATTTGTTCCTAAAAGCAAGTATGGAATTCAAATGCCCAGAAACCAAATAATAGACCCATCTCTTAAAAAAGAGAATTCTCTTCCCAAGAGTTAACATATGATTGCTGAAAATGTTCTTTATTATTTTTAGCACGTGAAAGTCTCAGTTCAGCAGATAGACAGAAGTTGAAGAGTATTGATGGCTAAGATGTAAACAGACAAGTTGTATTAATAACGAATGGAATGCACAGAGCCAGTATCCAAAAGCCGAGGGCTGCATCTAAAGGCACCTAGAAAGAAGCCATATAAAAACCTAAACTGCAGAGCTAAATTTCTAGAGGTTTTTTTAAATAAAGTCTTGTTTTCTATTTATAAAAGTAGTACATGATCATTGCAGAGCCCAACACGGGGGTTGTGGCTGGGGTATGAAATAAAGAATTGCAAAGAAACCAATTGTTAATTTTTTTGGTGTGTGTCCTTTCAAATTTTTCTCTAAATATGAAATGTATATAGAAACAATATTTCACATGCTGATTTGCAGCTTGCTATTTTAGCTTCTCAGCATATTCTGAACATGTTCCCATTTCTTGAGATTCTATTTTAATGGCGTTATTTTTTAACGACTGGATAGAGTTCTACCATACCAACGTGCCTTACTTAATTAACTGGGCTGCTCTTAACTTTTTGTTTTCATAATTAACCCTGCAATAAACATTCTTGATGATACATCTTTTTGGCATATCCTTGATTATTTCCATTAAAATTGTTTTAATATTCTCAATTCTTATGCATTCAATGTATTTTTATTGAACAATAGTGTGCTGTTTACTTGAAACACAGCCATTGAGACGTGCTCTCTTCCTTCACAGAGCTTAAGTAGGAAAGATAGAAAATTGTACATGGCTGTTAAAAAAAAAATTACCACCACCCAACTGAACTTTTCTCCCTCCTCTCAGTCCCACTCCTCTGGCCAACACTGACCGCAGTCTCAGTTTGTGAATATGTGTTTCTCAAATGGGATTATACTGTACATATTTCCTTCTAGTTTTTTCACTTAAGAATCTGTATAAATATTGAAGTTCTTTCCATGTCAGTACACATAGTTCTCACTCTTTTTAATGGCTTTTTTATCTTTCATGGAATAGCTAAATCCCAACTTACTTAATGATTTTTCTACTAATGAACATTTAGGTTATTTTCAAGTTTGTCCTGGCATTGTATATAATGTTACCACTGAACATATATCTCTGTGTGCATGAATGGGATTTCTGGATCAGTGGGTATATACATTTACATTTTGATCAAAATATTATTTTAAATTATCTTCAAAAAAGGTTATTCCCACTAACAGGACAGAAGAGAGCTTGCTTCTCCCCATCCTCGTGAACACTGGATATATTTCAGGTTTTGTTGTTTGTCTATCTGCAGGAGGAAGAAAGAGTGGGAAGTGTATCTCTCATTGTACTTTCAACTTGCATCTCTTCAGTGCCCACTGAATCTTTTCATAGGTTTATTAGTCATTTGTATTTATTCTTCTGTGAATTGCGTGTCATTCTTTGCCCATTTTTAATTAGGTTGCCTGTTTCTTTTTCATTTATGAGAATTTATTATATTTAAAGACTAGTAATCCTTATTATGTACATTGCAAATATTTTATAGCCTGTCTTTAAAATTAATAGACATTTTTAGGGCAGTTCTAGGTTTACAGAAGAAAATGATCAGAAAGTACAGAGTTCCTTTAAGGCCAGGAGTTTGAGACCAGCCTGGGCAACAAAGCAAGACCTCCTCTCTGTAAGAAGAAAGTACAGAGCTCCCACATACCCTCCTCCACCCCCAGCCACTTACACAGTTTCTACTATTATTTACATCTTTAGTGTGGTATATTTGATACAACTGATGAAACAATATTGATACATTATTATTAACTAAAGTTCATAGTTTACATTAGGGTTCATTCTTGATGTTGCACATTCTGTTAGTGTTGACAAATGTATACTGACATGTACCCACCTTACAGTGTGAAACAGAATGCCTTTCCACGCCTGGAAATCCTCTGTGCTGTGCCTACTCGTGCCTTCCTCCTGCCTCCCCCACAAGCTTCTGGCAACCACTCATTTTATTACTGTCTCCGTAGTTTTACCTTTTCCAGAATATCGTATGTTGGAATCATTCAGTATGTATGTAGTCCTTTCGGACTGGCTTTTTTCACTTAGTAATATGCTTTTAAGGTTCCTCCATGTCTTTTTAGCACTGAATAATATTCCATTGTCTGGATGTACCACAGTTTGTTTATCTGTTCACCTACTAAAATATATATTGGTGGTTCCAAGTTTTGGCAATTATGAATAAAACTGCTGTAACATGTACAAGTTTTTGCATGGACATAAGTTTTCAACTCTTTTGGGACTATACCAAGGAACACAATTTTGGATGATGTGGTAAGAGTGTTTAGTTTTTGTAAGAAACCACCGAACTGTCTTCCAAAGTAGCTATATACCATTTTGCATTTCCACCAGCAATGAATGAGAGCTCCTGTTGTTCCACATCCATGTCAGCATTTGGTGTTGTTAATGTTTTAGATTTTAGCCATACCCATTGTTGTTTTTAATTTGAAATTCCCTAGTGACTTACCATATTGACCATTTTGGGATCAATAAATTTAAAATGTATATATATTTTTAACAGGTCTCACTAAGTTGTCCATGCTGGTCTCAAATTCCTGGGCTCAAACCATCCTCCTGTGTGGCTGGGATTACAGGGACATGCTGTCATGCCCAACTCAAATGCTTGCTTGCTATCTCTGTCTTCTTTGGTGACGTGTCCAGCTCTTTTGCCCATTTTTAAATTTGGATGTTTGTTTTCCTACTGTTGAATTTTAAGAGCTCTTTGTGTATTTGGTTTACTGTTCCTTTATTGGATGTGTGTTTTGCAAAGATTTTCTCCCAGTTTGTGGCTTGTCTTTTTATTCACTTTTATTATTTGTTTTTGATATCTTTTTTTATAAAGGTTGGAATTTTTACGTAATCAAACCGTCTCTAACAAAGAAGAATAACAAAATTCTTCTTTTTGAATTCTGTCTCCTACTTAGGAAAATTTCTCCACCTGGAAATTGTAAAATATGCTCCTATTTTCTTCTATCACTTTCGTAGCTTTGTTTTACATTGACATCTTTAATTCATCTGGAAAACTGTGTGTGTGATTGTGTGCAGTGTAATATAAGAATTTAATTTTACTGTTTCCAAGTGTAGAGATAATTTTCCCAACAACTCTTTCTAAATAATTCATGTTTTTTCCTACGTAATTGAAATACTACCATTATCATACACTGAGCCAAAATCTTTTTCTACAGATAATTCAGTTTCTGAATTTCCTACCCTGTTTCTTTGCTCCATTTTGTCTGTTTCTGTACTCTTCCACACTGTTGTAATGATTGAGACATTATAAGTTGGCTTGATATCTTTAATGTGTAGTCTTCTTAGCTATTCTTATACCTTTCTGAATGTATTATCATGTCCAACTTTATAAAAATTATTTTTGGAATTTTAACTGAGTCTGAATTGAAGTTACAGGTTAATTTGGGGTACATTTATAAAATGGAATATTACCATTCAGGTCTTTTGAAATTTTCTTCCATGAACTCTGATAGGTTTTTTTTCATAGAGCTTGCACATTTATATTTAAGTTTATTTTAGTATTTTTATAGTTTTGTTGCTGCTGTAGATGGAATCTTTTTGTTTCATTACATTTTCTGATTTTAAAAAAATTATTGGTAGTTGGGAAAGATGTGGGTTTTGTATGTTGCTCTTGTGTTGAAGTCTCTTTTTTGTTTAAGCATATTTTATTAGATTATCTTGGAATTTCTTTGACAGATGATTATCAGTTGCAATAACAGCACCTTTTTTCTTTCCTCTCCAATACTTCTACTTTCTATTTATTTTTCTTATTTTATTGAATTGCCTAGAATTACATGTACAATATTAAATAGTAGTGGAGATAGTGCCTGCCCTTGTCCTCTTCTTGCCTTTTATGGGAAAGACACAATGAACAAGTAATTTTTTAAAGAGAGACTAAATCAGGGACTTCGAAGGCCAGTGCATATTTCAGGAATTAGGAACATTAATGCACCTTCTTATTATCTTTCTTCCCTCAGAAAAATTAAACTGAAATGTCTCTAAAAAATATAAATGTAACTCACATTATGTAATATGTTTCCAAAATGGCTGGCATGAGCTCTCATTTTGATTGTAAGAGACTCTCTTTGGGCTAAGGTCACATGTTTATATCTTTGGACTGCCATTACCTTCAGCTTTAGGTAACAGAAACATTATTTTAGTTGTTTATGTTATGACATAATCAAGATCTTCCCCAAGGGGAAGTGGAG